>NW_026571190.1:19854331-20274331 GCF_026225935.1 Boleophthalmus pectinirostris | reverse complement strand
AATGTGAGTATTTGATATTACACAAAAATGTATTTATGCCAATTATTGACTGGCCCCAAGCTGCAATAAAAGGGCTCAAAATAATCTGCTATGCATTTCACATTTCAGAAAAAAATCATAATTTGTGGAATTTCCAACCAAAATCAGGGTTCATTCAAAACAAAAAAGCCATTTAAAGGGTTAAAAAAATAACAATAATAAAAAATAATCATAATATTTTGTATCAATATTTAGAGCAGAAGTAGCTGAAAAAAATGAGCCCAAAGAAAGATGAATATAATAATGAACAAAGAAAATGTGCATCGAATTTGGAAATACATATATTGTATGCGCTTAATGGTACAAACATGACACTACAATAAATCTATCAATGCATACAAACTAATGTTGGTGCCAATTATTAACCTTTACCAGACTGCAAGAAAACACCACAAAATGTCCTGCTTTATAATATCGGAAAAGTATCATAAAAATATCAATAATCAGTATAATTTTTACCAACACAAAATGTGGTCTTTTTTATAAGAAATGGCATTTAAAGAGTTAATTTTTTTTTTTTTTAATTATCAGAATAGTTTATACCAAAATGTAGAGCAGAAGTGTCTGAAATGAAGTAAAAAAGTTAAATAAAATAATGAACAAAAAGAAGGGTGTGTTCCAGCTACAGGGGAATCACACTCCTCAGTCTCCCCATTACGGTCTATTCCAGGGTACAGGAGAGGAGAATCCGACTGATAGTCGAACCTTGAATTCAGGAGGAGCAGTATGGTTTTTGTCCCAGCCACGGGTCACTGGACCAGCTCTATACTCTTCATTGGGAGCGTGAGAGTTCATGGGAGGTTATAGGAGGTTATTTGCATTTATAGTTTATTCAAACACTAAAGATTAACCCCACAATAAAAATATACAACAATAAAATTACCAAGACATAATACAATTAGTGCTGTCATGCGATAAAAAAAATTGAGAGATTAATTAATTATGATCTGTAATTAATTAATCTAATTAATCTCATTTTAATCTCACCTAAAAATTGCTGAGAAAAGCCTTCAATTTGAGGTATTTTCATTTGAATTCATTATTACATTATTGTGGCAGATCAAAAGACTAATATAGATTTAAAAAAGTGACTTTATAAAGTCATTTATTGTTTAACAAATCTCTCCAAATTGGCTGTTGAGCCCAAGTCTCCATGAATAAGAAACTGTTTGTTGTAAAGTAGCAAAGATGAGGAAATCTGAACATAATAACTTTTGTCTACTTAAAGACAATAAAAAGTCCAGTCTTTCCTTAACCATATTAAAAATATTATTGATAGAGAAATATATATGAGATCACTGGTTTTAGTCCTGGTTTAGACCTGGTTTAGACCTACTTTAGTCCTAGTTTAGTCCTGGAATGGATTAATCTGGTTATCCTGGTGTTAGTCCTGGTGTTAGTCCTGGTGTTAGTCCTGGTTTAGTCCTGGTTTTAGTTCTGGCTTTAGTTCTGGTTTTAGTTCTGGTTTAGACCTGGTTTAGACCTGGTTTAGACCTGGTTTAGACCTGGTTTTAGTCCTGGTTTTAGTCCTGGTTTAGTCCTGGTTTAGACCTGGTTTAGACCTGGTTTTAGTCTTGGTGTTAGTTCTGGTTTAGAGGCGCACAGGAGGAAGCGCGGTTTACGCAGCGTACGCGAGAAAACACGATCCACACGCGACTCACGGGAGGACAGTGATGTCCGCGCAGTGTCTACGGAAGGAAACGTGGTCCGCGCGTTCTCAGGGTAATGACGATGATGAAGGTGTGTGTTTGTGTGTGTGTGTGTGTGTTTGTGTGTGTTTGTGTGCGTGTCCCCTCATGTGGCAGGTCACTATAGGACAGTAGTGCAGAGATCATGAGCCTATGCAGGTTGTTTTCAGGCGATATTATATTTGTTATTTTCTTTTATATTTCACGTCGGGAGAATAATTTCCAAGACACGAATGTGTTTTTACCTGTGCACTGCTGCCTCTGTTCTACCGGCTCTTCGACCTCGTCCATTGTGCGACTGACGCCGCCAACGTTAACATGACGTTTACTTACGCTGTTACTGCGCGCGTTTTGTGTGGCTTTCCGGCAATGAGTGGAATTACCGAAATAAAAAAATTTATAAATGTGTTTTGTGTGTGTGTGTGTTGTTGTCCCAACAACACATAAAAACAGGTTTTATAATAAAGAAACTCACATACAGAAACACTAAAGTTAGAGATTAAAAATGAGATTAACGCGATTAAAAAACATAACGCGCTAAATATGACTCTAATTAATTAATCGCAATTAACGCGATAATTTGACACCCCTAAATACAATATGCTTTTTTAAACAATGCCTTGAGGTTAAAGGTCATTATTATTTTATTTATGTATGTTTTGTTTTGCCATTAACAGTGTTTTACACTGATCGCAGTGGGAGGGTCACCAGTAACCCGCTGCTGGACCAGCTCCCCAGTTACCAGTCCCTACTGTACCGCAGGAAGTCATCGTCCAGTGGGTCCAAGCGCAGAGGCAGCTCTCGGGGACGGATGGGCTCCTCTGGCAGTGGGAAATGGACTGTGAATACTGTCAACAGACATGAGGACAACCAGAGGACTGAGCAAAGAGCTATTCGAGAGCTGCCCAAGAGCATGGACGAGAAACGCAGAGAAAAGTAATGTATTTCTCATTTGGAATCAGAGCTGCTAAAACCAAACCACAACATCCACACTGAGTTTGTGCCTGTAGAACTCAGCGTCTGGTGGAGGCTGGACAGCTGAGCAGCTGGAGCCAGTGGAGAGAGAGCACTCGGAGGTACCTGAAGAGGCTGAAGGAGGACACACACGAATGGATAAGCTCTCTGAAGCTCTGGAGAGGGGACATCCACGCCATTGAGGGTGAGAGAGCAGAGAAGCTTTCTACATGCACTGTTGTTGTCTTTTATATGTATAACTTAACTTAACATATTGCTTCACATTTTAGGGATGTTTGGAACTGGAATCTTGTCCTACTTTTCATTTTTACGTTTTCTGGTCCTGCTCAACTTCATCATTTTTTTGCTCATGTTCAGCTTTGTCATGCTGCCCCTCATCGTTGTCCCATACACTTCAGGAAACAAAACGTACAACCAGTATGTCGGTGAGGACTTACTTTATACTGTTTAAAAGTTTGTTTTTGTACTATAGTGAATATCTGTTACCTTCTTACAGGTAATGTATGTAGTGACTATCCTAGCAGTTCTCGCCGAGGCCTTGTCATTTTTCATGAGCATATAACAGATTTGCTCTCTGGAGGTGTAAGTTCATCTATCTTTTTGTTCACTTCAAGAAGTTCTAGGTTATGACTTTGTTACATTTACAGGGCTTTTTGGAACGGACTTACCTGTTCTATGGTTTTTATAAAGTGGATAAAATCTACTTTCCAAATTTCACTTATAATGTCCCACTTGCCTATTTATTGGTCACAATAGCCTATCTAATTCTTAGCCTCATCTGGATAGTCAAAAGGTAATTATATATGACAGAAATTAGTTTTTGATATTTGGAAAATATTCCTAATTACTATTTATCTTATTTCCTCAAGATCTGCTACAGGGTTTAAACGTAACTTGGTTCAAGATGAGGATCGGTTTCAAAGTTTTTGCAATAAAATATTTGCTGGATGGGATTTTTGCATCACCAACGAGAATGCTGCTCGGCTGAAGAGAAGTAGTCTCCTGTATGAGCTTAGGGTATGTATACAATATAGTTATGTGCAATTGAAGTACCAGTGTGTGCATTGCCAGAAATCATTTTGTGTTTTTAATTTACAGACAGACTTGGAGGAGGAGAGGATTAAGCAAAAAATTGCAGACCGCACCCAAAAAGAGAAATGTCGAATTTACCTTGTACGATTTATATTGAACTTGTTTGTAATTGCAGTACTTGCAGCCTGCTTCTATAGCATTTATTTAGCCACTACTTTCTCTCAGGAAGCCCAGTTGGATAATATAAAGGTATCATGTTTTTTCATTGTGAATAATTTGAAGTACATTTTTTTTGGTTTAATGTTGTTCTACTTTAAAACAGGAAAATTTCATTGTGGCCCTCATATATGAATATCTTCCCTCAATTGTCATCACACTGGCAAACTGTATCACTCCACTGCTATTCTCAGTCATAATAAACTTTGAGGACTATTCTCCAGCCTTTGAGATTCGCTTCACTCTCATGAGGTACTTCGATTATTTAATCCCACAGTGATTAATGACTGATGGATTACCTGTGGCATGTTATCATATTTGTTTGCAGGTGTGTCTTTATGCGTCTGACCAGTATTGGAGTGTTGCTATTCTCTCTATGGTCTCAGATCACTAAATGTGAAGAAGAGCCCTGCAGTTGTGGATACAACCATGTGCTTTATCCTGTAAATTGTGTATACATTAGATTCAGTTGTATTAACTAATTACATTTGGGTGTGTATGAACCAAAAACATTATTGCTGAATCTGGGTTATTTTGTTTTAGTGTTGGGAGACACGGGTGGGCCAGGAGATGTACAAACTTGCCATATTTGACTTCATTATCATTTTTGCCGTCACCATCTTTGTTGAATTTCCTCGAAAGTAAGTTTACACTAACAGGTTAACAGAAATGCAATCCTAACATAAAGCATAATTTCTTTCCTCGTTATTCTTTTCTAGGCTTATAGTGCAGCACTGTGACTGTGGGCTTGCTAAGTGGGTGGGACAGCAGGAGTTTGCAATCCCTCAAAATGTTTTGGAAATCGTTTATGGTCAGACAATCTGCTGGATCGGCACCTTCTATTGCCCGTTGCTACCTGCTGTCTGCACCATAAAATACTTCTTAATTTTCTACATCAAAAAGGTGAATTAATTTCCCAGAGGTCACATAATTTGGGAGGTTACTTTTACTAAACTAAATTATGCTTGTTAGCCCGTATTAAAGTGTGGAAATGAGATGTTCTGCTACTTTTTTCTAAGGTGTCACTTATGAACAACTGCCGCCCGGCCACGCGTCCATTCAGAGCATCAAGTTCCAACTTCTTTTTCCTTGGAGTTCTGCTAATAGGACTTGCTTTGGCTTGTCTGCCAGTCATTGTTAGTGTAGCACAGTAAGTAACTGAATAATCATATTTCATTATTAAAGTAGAAATTAATTATTTTCTTGATGTATGTATGAACATTGTTAATCTAATTTTATTTTACAGGATAAGCTGTTCAAAAGTATGTGGACCATTTGTTAGTTACAACACCTCCTGGGAAGTTCTTCCACATACAATATCCCAACTGCCCAATGAAGCTCAAACACTCCTGTATGCGATGTCATCAGAGGCCTTCGCTGTGTGTCTTTTTGTCTTTACTTGGTATGTTTTACAATGGCGAGTTAATAGTTAAACATCATCTACTATTACCTAATATCTGTTGTTCTTGTAGTTTGGCAATGTTCTATGTAATTGCACTGGCTGGAGCATATAAGAGAGTCATCACTCAACTGAGAGACCAGTTAGCAATGGTAAGTTAAAAACAAGTAAATGTGAACTGTATGTCTGACAACTTAAAAAATAAAAAATAAAAATCATGTTTCCAGGAGGGACGGGACAAGCGCTTCTTGATACAGAAACTATGCCAGGCTCAGCAGTCTTCACCTGTTAAAGGATCCAGCTCTCAGCCTCGTGTGACCCGGAGCCCCAGCTACCACACCAGCTTTGCTAATAACTTTAGTGAAGGACTTTTCCTGGCACATTCTCCTCCCAACTCCTCCACACACGTGTAAAGAAAGAGAAACACTAAAGGTTTACCACTATGCATTGTCGGGACAAGAATACTGTGATGACAATCCAAAACCTATAGCAAATTATATATTATTTGAGTTTTTTTTGTTCTGTTTTTTTATTTTTTTTTTTTAACAAAAAAAGTATAATATGTTTTTTTAGGGTTGTTTATTGTATCTGACATATCTTCCTTCTGAGAAGGATTTTAATTACTACTGACAAAAAACTACTCTACTTGTGCACATTTCTTTATTAACAGTACAACTACTGTTTATGCATGCTTCTGTTTTTATTATGTTCATGTTTTTAACTGTTACATCATATTCCCAGACCAGTTCGATCGTTTTTTGTTTTTTTAGTATTTTTGAGCTATTTAATACTGAAGTACAGATCTGTCGGGATATATTTTTTCTTTTAATGTTTTTTATATATATATATATATATATATAATATATATATATATATATATATATATATATATATATATATATATATGTATATATATATATATATATATATATATATATATATATATATATATATGTGTATATGTGTATATATATATATGTGTGTATATATATATATATATATATGTGTGTATAATATATATATGTGTGTATATATATATATATATATATGTATATATATATATATTATATATGTATATTATATATATGTATATATGTATATATATATATATATATATATATATATATATATATGTATATATATATATATATATATATATATATATATATATATATATATATATATATATATATATATATATATATATATATATATATATATATATATATAACAGGGGCATCTTTGGTACTCTTTAAGCTAAATAAATTGTGTATATTCAGTTTTGAGTCCGTCTTTTGTATCTTTTGGCTATAGAATAGATCCATCCTTCTGGCCTACATCGTGTCGCTCCTCTTCCAGAGCTGTAGAGGTCGCTGCGTTGCTGTGCTGCAGGCCGCTGTGACAGGCGGAAGCAGCGTGCGGGCGCTCTGCTCAGGCCAGTCTATAGACCAGTCATCCAAAATGTTCAGAATTACAATCCGCGCGGATATGGGGTCACTTTGGATCTTAATTGGCGTTATATATTCTCAGTTTTTAACCGCATCTTCTGATGACATTGTGGTTGCTTGTGGGGGGTTTGTGAAGTCCGACGTGGAGATCAACTATTCCCTAATCGAGGTGAGAGTGCAAATGTCCCGGAGAGCTAACGGCTAGCTCTGATATCCTGCCAAAATCTAAAGACAGTTTGAATGAAAAAACAACAGAAGGAAATGTTTTTTTGTTTTAGTTTACCAAACACATGTCTTAAAGACATTGTCTTTTATAATAGCCGTTTGTATTCATAATAGCCCTTTGACATAATGCACATATTTGCTTAATTCACATTTATGTTCAGTCATCATCATCCATACTGTATTGCAGACTTGGAGTCCAAAAAGATGCCACAGCAATGATAGAATGGATGAAAATAGACATGCCACTTTTTACAAAGAGCTAGATGATTAAAGAAGTAAAATGTGAAGTGTCTCATAAAATTGGACTAATAGATTAATGGATGGAAGACCCCTCAAAACTAATCCCTCCGTCACAGGAGCTCTAGGATTAACCATCTGACCACTTAGCGAAAACTGAGTAAAGTAATCTGTCTGGTTGTGAGACCTGTGTCTGATTAGACGTTTTTATTTAGAATGTGTAAATGACAATGCTTTGTTCATTCACAGATTAAATTATATACAAAACAAGGGTCCTTGAAGTATCAAACAGACTGTGCTCCAATCAATGGGTACTTCATGATCCCACTCTATGACAAGGTAAAATTATATTAATACAATTTTCTTTTCACAGATTCTCAATCTTGTCCATAAATAACCATTGTTTTTCTTTTCAATACAGGGGGATTTTGTTTTGAAGATTGAACCTCCACTTGGATGGAGCTTTGGTAAGACCCTAACATTGTAATTGCCCTTACTTAAATCAACGTATTGCAAATGATATACTATTTACCTATTGAATTGTTATTTTTTGTCCTTTCTTCAGAGCCCACTTATGTGGACCTTCACATAGATGGTGTGAATGACATCTGCACCAAAGAGGAAGACATCAACTTTGTTTTCACAGGTTTCTCTGTGTCTGGAACAGTAAGTTTCTGTATGTCTTAATTAAGTTAGGACTATTAACCTATAATGTACTCCTTTTTCCTATTTGATTTTATATGATTAGGTTTTGAGTAAAGGTCATCTGCTCGGTCCAGCAGCTGTGGAGGTCACTCTGTCTAGGACAGGAACAGGAGACCAGATACAGACTGTTGTTACACAGCCTGGGGGAAAGTAAGCAGTCCCTCTTCACTCATTCTGTTAATAATTTAACAATTTCCTCATGTTTTATTATTTATTTTTCTTTACAGATATACCTTTTTCAAAGTTCTTCCAGGAAGCTATGACATCACAGCCTCACACCCTTCATGGACACTTGACCAGGTGTGTTTTATTGCTATTTTGCTAGTTCATTTGTTTAATTGTAGCAGCAAATTTTTTATTGGTATTAACCTGCATAGACTATGATCCTTTGGCCATTTTCAGCACGGTCAACATAATTAAATAACTTTTATTAAACTTTTTTAAAATTTAAATCTTAATCATTTGGCAATTAGGGTAATAATGGCAGCATTTGTCTAAGCAAAAAATAATTTGTAGTTTACCTTTCACCTTACCACAATATTGCAAATGAATATTTTAGAAGTCAGGGATGTATCTTATATTACAGTACTTCATTACTTCAGTGCTGTTTAAGTAAATTAATGCTTTGTGTTCTCAAATAAAATAAAAAAAATCTAAAATTTTGCTTTTATACTCTCAGCTTTATTGGCTCTAATTATTGCATAAATCACTTTGAAATCACATTGAAAATGACAGATCTCTGGGTCCCCTTTACTCTTTTCCTTAAAAGTCAATCATCTACTTACCTGGCTTAGAGAAAGCGCTCCCTGTCACTTAGCAGCTTTATAACTAATGGTCCCCCGCAGTAATCAAACGTGGGCTGACAAAGCCATTTTTTCTACCTATGGTGCTAAACCTATTCCTGCTTTTTACAGAGTACAACATCAGTGCATGTTTCCAATGCCAATGCTCCAGCCTCTGGCCCTCTGGTGGTGGGAGGGTACGACGTCTCAGGGGAGGTCCGCAGTGATGGAGAGCCCATGAAAGAGGTCACCTTCCTGCTATACTCAGCCACTGTCAAGAAAGAGGTATTTTATATTTTTAGCAACAGAATTCAACTCCATTCAAAATGTTTTATAAACTTGTAAGATAAGGTCACAAGCAATATTATATGGGCATATTAACTAAATTGGCAAATATTGATTAAAACGTCAACATTTGACAAGGCACTGCTATGCTGAAAAGAACATGGTAAAGAGTAAATGATCACATTTTTATATAATACTTTATCACCTTCAAGGCACTCATCAAGAAACCACTCACCCAGTCACACACACATTCATACACTAGTCTATGAATGTAGAGTGTAGAGTGAGTGTAGAGTGTCAGGCACAATGATACAACAAGAGCGTTCATCTATGGGAGATGGAATTGCACCGCTAACGTGTGGGTCAGTGTATCTGACCACTTAACCAATTACATATTTTTTTGTCCTTAGCCTACTAAAGGTGTTATAGAAAACATTTTGTTATCTGTATCTTTTGACAAGTAGTGTATTAATGTTGCAACATTTATATTAAATTTTTTTTTTCTTCTTCTTCCAGGATATCAGTGGTTGCAACACGTCACCAGTGGTTGGGGCAGAGTCTTGGGACAGTTCACTAGTTTATCTGTGCAGTGCCTTGTCTAAGGAAGATGGCACTTTCACTTTCCCTTCACTGGCCAGTGGAGACTACACTGTGGTTTGTTGCTCAAAAAGATGTCTATCACCTGTTCTGTTAGACTTATATGCAAATTTTATGCATTCTGTATGTTGTGGTTTTAAGGTACCTTTCTACAGAGGAGAAAGGATTACATTTGATGTAGCTCCTTCGAAACTGAATTTCAAAGTTGAGCATAACAGTTTGAAGCTAGAGGTAAAATTTTAACTGCTTATTTAGCACCTTTTATTTCTACCAGACTTTTGAAAATCCTATTAAATGTATTCTGTCTGTTGAAAAGCCAATCTTCCGTGTGATGGGCTTCTCTGTGACTGGGAGAGTCTTAAACAGTGTTGCTGGGGAGGGTGTACCTGATGCTACGGTGTCCCTCAACAACCAAATTAAAGGTTACTATTTCTTAAACTACATTTGCATTTTCATGACTCATGAATTCAGTAACATCATGATGTGATGTTATTGAATGACATGACATGACATGATGTTATGATGTTATTGAAGTTTGTGTTGGTTTTCAGTCATAACAAAGGAGGATGGTTCTTTCCGACTTGAGAATATGACAGCTGGTACCTATACTATTCGTGTTAACAAGGACCTCATGTACTTTGAGCCAATTACAGTCAAGATTGCTCCGAACACACCTCAGCTTCCTGACATCATCACTGCAGGGTAAACACTTTCAATTATGTTAACATGCCACGATTTAATAACTACATACATACAGTGTACATTTTGTTCATACACATCTTTTTTCTCACCAGATTTAGCGTGTGTGGTCAAATTTCAGTCAGTCGCCTCCCGGAGGGCATGAAGCAACAAGGTCGCTATAAGGTCACTCTGACACAGCAAGGTCAAGACAGGAGCAGCCGCACCGTTGACACTGATCCTCTGGGGGGCTTCTGCTTTCAGGCCAAACCAGGAGATTACATTGTTCATGTAGGAGCAGACCTGCTTTAGAACTATTTAAACTACACTGTGTAACATCAGATTTACATAATTAATATTTCCATTGTGGACTTAGGTGTCACTCCCTGAGGCAGAGGTGAAAGCTGGCCTTGCTCTGCAGCCTCAGGCCCTGGCAGTCTCCCTGGTTGACCGGCCCCTCACAGACTTGCTGTTCACACAATTCATGGCCTCTGTCTCTGGAAAGGTCTACTGCTTAGGTAACATGAATAGTGGCTGTACAATAGACAGCAAATTGTATTTTATAAACTGCTGTTTGATGTTAGCACTTCAGCACCAAAAATGCTTAATTAAAATTTTTACTTGTCCTTCAGCTTCCTGTGATGATCTTGCGGTAACCCTTCAACCTGTAAGCCGTCAGGGGGAGAGAAGGAGTGTAGCTCTTTCAGGGAGCAATGAAAGTTCTTAGCTTCTCCTTTGACAACGTCCTGCCTGGAAAATATAAAGGTAACCAAAAGCGTGAATAGATTTTTACTGTAATGAGTTGGAGGAAATGCACATTGTTTAGCCAGCGTTTCAATGCCTGCTGTTAGTGCTACAATCTCGCTAAACAGTTCAATTCACACAGTCTGTTTGTTGAGTTTGCCTTCCAAGATGTTTCAGAGTTTCACACAACACTTTGAGATATTTTACAATTATGTTGCTGTTCTCATTCAGTGGGGATTGCTCATGAGGAGTGGTGTTGGAAGCACAAGTCTATGGAGGTGGAGGTTTTGGACTCAGATGTTCTTGGAGTGGAGTTCAGACAGATCGGTTACATCTTGCGCTGCTCTCTCTCACATGCCATTACCCTGGTCAGTATTAGAGAATTACGAAGTTGTACATTAAATGTTTTTTTATGCACATCTTTCTCTAGTATTTTGATTACTGTTTAGAATGAAGGTTGGCATATATTTATGTGATACAGATACCTAAAAATAAATTAGGGGTGGGCTTTATGCCAAAAGAAAATGTATTACCTTTCATGCTGTAACTATCTTTTTTATTTTCCATTAAAAGGTAGCAAAGTCCATGTGTTGCTTCTGAGCGTTCACACTTCCCTATGATTGGTTAAATCCGCCTGTCACTCACTCTGCATTAAAAAGAAAATCAGAGAATGACAGTCCAATCAAAATAGCATTTGAGTAGTACTGCATCCTAATGTGTATTTTTATAATTATTTGAAATGTAACTTTCAGGAGTTCTTCCAAGATGGAACTAAACCTGAGAATGTGGGCGTGTATAACCTCTCTAAAGGAGTCAACCGTTTCTGCCTGTCCAAGCCTGGTAAGGTTCATTTCCCTGACCTCTCATTAGCTGAACATAGAGAGAATTTGCATACAAAAAAAGGGATAATGCAAGTATACGGTTCCCATGTGCATAGTTAGAGAACAGCTCTAGAGCCAAAAGGTCTGTGTCAGGCTTACCTAAATATAAAACTGGAGCAAAGTAATTAATCAACTAAAAATGGCTTGTCCAGGTGTTTACAAAGTCACCCCTCGCTCATGCCACCAGTTTGAGCAGGACTTCTACACATATGATACGTAAGTGGGAGTAAATGCTTAGTGCATTAAAAATCTATATCTCTCGCCAGTTTCAAATGGGTTTTTTCTCTGCTTCCTACAGCTCAGCACCCAGCATTCTGACACTGACAGCTGTGCGCCATCACATGACTGGACTCATTACAACGGACAAACTCATGGATGTCACTGTGACAATCAAGTACGATCACACACAAAAACGCCATTACCCACTTCACTATGGGCATTTTTTTTTTTTAAGAAGTGTGTAATTATCCAAATTTAATAACTGCTTGAATAACAAGTATCAAAAACTTATGACTATCTGCCTTATAGCACCACCTGCCTGCCTTTGAACAGTTTTCAATTTTCAAATGCTTTTGTTTAAACATAATGCTTATCTAAGGTAGTTAGATTGATATCTGAATCCTTAGATGGGTCTCTTTTTTAACTATCTGTGGTCATAATGTGGTTTACGTTTTATACTGAAATGCCTTCTCTGTATTGTTTTCTTACTTTACTGAAATGTTTTTATACAGCTTGTAAATGTCTCTTTTATTTGTCAGGTCATCTATAGAGAGTGAGCCAGCTCTTGTGTTGGGACCTCTGCGCAGTTTGGAGGAGCAGAGACAAGAGCAACAGCTGCAGGAGATCCAGCTGCGTCGTCAGGAGCGGGAGCGCCGAGCAGCCGAGGAGGAGGGAGGGGCTAAAGATGACAGCCCCCCCATACAGGAGAAAGCAGATGAACTAACCGGTCCATTCCATTATGAGTTCTCTTATTGGGCAAGGTTGGTTCCCAACCCCCTATTTGAAACTATATAAAGAAAATTTGCTAACTAAAACATATCTCTTTGTTGCCCTAAAGGGCTGGAGAGAAAATTACAGTGACTCCATCTTCAAAGGAGCTGCTCTTCTACCCCCCAGAGGTAGAGGCCACTATAACTGGAGGTAAATTAGACTCGTGTGTGTACAGTGTGTAATCCTATGGAAACACTTGCTTCCAATCATGGATATATGTATGGATGGATATATATGTATTTCTTAAGATTAAGAACTTACAAATTATTTTTTATAGTAAATTTAAGTGGAATATTGACATGTTCTAAGCTTACACAGTCAGTCTAAACCACACTTAAATTGTATACCTTTTATTGTTTTCTACATAACTGTTCTCAACCCTTGTGTCTCTTTGACCTGTTGTTTGTCCAGAGTCATGCCCTGGCCGTTTGGTGGATATCTCGGGTCGGGCAGGGCTTTTCTTGGAAGGCAAAGTGTCACCTGAATTGCAGGGGGTTGAGATTTCAATCACAGAAAGAGGAGCCACCGTGCCACTCATCACCGTGGCTACCAATGAAAATGGAGCGTACAGGTTTGTGTTAAAAAAGTAGACTGTAGTAGTGCAGTCTTTTCCAAATAACATTTAGAACCGCTCCACTGTTACTCACTATCTTTGTACTAAAAACTTGCTATCATGGACTTTTGATTTTACTATATCCATACAGCTTTCCAAAAAGTCAATGATAAACTTTTTCAGTATATTGTACGTTCTACTTAAATCATAAATGTCTTGTTCCAGTGTGGGCCCACTGCACAGTGACCGTGAGTATGACATCACCGCCAGTAAAGAGGGTTTTGTCCTGAGTCCTGTGGAGGGAACCCAGGGAGACTTTAAGGCATTTGCTCTAGCAGGAGTCACCTTTAAGGTAAATATACTTTCTAATCCAATGCACTTCACATAATTTTAATCATCGCATAACATTTCTTTATATAAATTATGCTTTAATTTCCTCTCTGTTATCATCCTTTGTTTACACTGCTCTTTTTCGTTGAATTAATGTGACTTGACACAATAAAAGCTCTTGATGGCACTTTCTTTATTATTTTACAAACATGAATTACAGTGCAACTCTAATGAAAAATAGCCCATTTTATTTTTGTCATGTGCTGTTTAGAGTTTCTTTGTTGTTTCTTTGTTAAAAGGGTTGGTAATCATCCTCAGCCCTCATTACATCTTGACACCACTAATTTTAATGTTAGTTTTCCTTTTGACATGTTGATATGAGGAAAGCACTTTGTGAGCCTTTGTTTGTTCCTTGCACTTTAGACTGATGCCTTTTTAAATGTTTGTTGACTGAAGACTTATTGTTTGATTGTATCCTTTGATATTTTCTATTTCTACTTTCTACTTCTTCTAGATCCAGTCAGAAGATGGTTTGCCTTTATCTGGCGTCCTGCTGTCTCTGAGTGGAGGACAGTTTCGGTCAAATCTATTGACCCAGGACACCGGTCTCCTAACCTTTAATAACCTGGTAGGGCCAAGTGACCTCCCTGCTTACCTAAAAATACATTAATCTATTTTGAGTTTTTGTTCTCATTTTGGTTTTACCCAGTGTCTTGTTCTTGTCAATAGAGTCCTGGTCAGTACTACTTCAAACCCATGATGAAGGAGTTTCGATTTGAGCCAGCTTCTCAGATGATCACAGTAGAAGAAGGTCAAAGCCTAAGCATCAATATCATTGGCATTAAGACTGCTTACAGGTAAATTACTTATTAATTAATTACCTTTGGATCTATTTAACTACAATACTGTTATGTGTCCAGCTGTTATGGAGCTGTGCAGTCTTTGAGTGGAGATGCAGAGAGAGATGTGGCAGTGGAGGCTGTGGGACAGGGCGACTGCAGCCTCTACAGTGAAGACACGGTCACTGATGAAGAGGGGCGCTTCAGACTCCGTGGACTGCTGGTGAGAAGCATAATAACTTTATATGACCAAAAAGAGTTATTTTGTTTTATTCATAATCTATAATGGATGTAAGGATGGAGGTGTTGGGCTAAATTAACCTAAACTGTCTCGTTCGTCCTTAGCCGGGCTGCAAGTATCTCATCCAGTTAAGAGCAGAAGGCAATGACCACATTGAGAGAGCGCTGCCTCAGCACAGAGCAATCGAGGTAAACGATATTAAAAGTTTCTTTTGCTAAAAAACAAGGGTAATTTCTCTCTTCACAGCGCACAAATGAACACCATAGACTTCAAATGAAACATTCATTGTCCTTGTATTTGTAGAGGTTGTTCTTTGTAAAATGCTCTGCTGTGGCAGAGTGGTTAAATCCCTCAGAGAGGCATGGGGAGCTTTGTAATTGAATTGTTATAGTGACTGTGTGAACCCTGTGATTATGACTTATCAACAGCCTTATCACATGAGTTTCCTTTCATACACAGAACAAAGCACAGATAATCCCGTTGCAAGGTTTAACCTCTCACTTCATAATTTGCCTCGTCGAAAAAGTGCAGGCCCCTAATCTTTTCAGTGCAACTGAAAAAATGCCTTAATTCCACTTAATTCCCTGTTATTATCACACTTTGTGACCTGGAGCCTTGTTTCCTATTAACTTTAAAAACTCTGTTTTCCACTAAGGTTGGCAGCCATGACATTGAAGGGGTCAACATTATTGCCTTCAGACAAATCAATCAGTTTGACCTCAGTGGAAATATAATCACGTCTCCTGAACATCTCCCCACACTTTCGGTAAAACTAATTTAGTTTTTAGCTCAGTCATTAGTGTTTTATTGTTCTTAAAATGTAACCTGTTAATTTTATATCAAGGTAAAACTGTATAAGAGCGACAACCTGGACAATCCAATCAACAGTGTCTCTTTGGGACAGTCTCTCTTCTTCCATTTCCCTCCCCTGGACAGAGATGGAGAGGTATACTTCTGCTGGAGCTGTATTTTTAGTGTGTTGTGTTGACTCTGTTCACACCTCTGTGTTCTTTTGCCTGCAGAACTATGTGCTGATGTTGTACTCCACACTGTCACGCTCCCAGTACGACTTTACACTGCCCCAGGTGTCTTTCACCTCTACTGGGTACCACAAGCACGTCACCCTCACCTTCAATCCTACTGTAAGCTTTTTACATTGAAAATTATACCAAAACTAATATTAGGAAATCTAGTGTTCTTGATGTATTTATTCTGTTACAGCGTAAAGTGCCTGACCAAGACGTCGCCCAAGGCTCCTACATTGCTCTACCCCTGACTCTGCTACTTCTGTTAGCAGCATATAATCATGAAAGGGTACTTGTTATTCAGCATTTCTCAGTAATCGATTATGTTGTTCATACATTGTCAAAAAGAGAAAAATAATCACTAAATATATGCATTCAATAACTTACCTCCCTCAGGTCATCCCACTCCTGCTGCAGTTGGTGAGCCGCATTCAGGGAGTGAGGAGCATGGCCCAGACCAGTGTAGACAGCGCCACAATGGACGAAGCCAAACGACAAGCAAAAAGACCAAAATCTAGGCGCACTTGATTACAACCATGGAAACCTCAGTACACATCTCTAGAGTTATTGATTTCACTATCACAGATTAACCAGTAGTTGTTAATGGGTGATAATGAACTAACCAGGCCAAAGCTGCAGAGGTGGCAATGGGTTTTCTTGAGTTGAAAGTCTGTTTTCTTTCTGATGAAGCTTTGAACATTTTTACCACACCCTCATCAGCCAAACCTTTGTGTTAATTTTTGTTAAAAGACTGTTGCTGATACTTGAGCCATTATGAGACATATTTTTAAAGTCAAAAACATCCATGGAAGCACTTGTTGATTCTTTACTAGTCTTATAACATTGTTTAGATGTCACCTGTTAGCAGGTCACCATTTCATATTCAGGGCACTAAAATCATTTAAAACTTCATTGAATTGATGAATTCATGGCCAGCCTAAAAAGATCAGCCACCTTCAGGCTCATGTCTGTAAAAAATAGCCAATTGTTACTGTAATCCACTCCACTTTTTCGATATAAGCTGTTATGGGGTGACACAAAAGGTTGGCTTTTCATCTCCATTTAGCTCAGGAAAGATGGATGAATGCATGGTGGCTGATTACTGTGTGAGTTAAGATTTTGATTTACTGGGGGTAGAAGATACATATATACTAATAGTGTGCAAAGGCTTTTAGATCTGAAGGGGTTATACTTATTGTTCCTGATAATTTGCAAATATACCGTTCAGTAACTAATATTAACAAAGATAATTTATTACAAAGCTTTCAATTTGCATTAACATTAGATTTTTTGATTCTGCATAGTACTGTACAGATAGGACATACTAATAATTTATTAATTTTCTAATTCATTTTGTGCAAATTTTTGGATACTGTCTTGTTTGTATAGTGGATTTTTGACTATGTGTCTTGAGCTGTTTTATTGGAGAATGATTAGTTTTGTCTAAGTGACAAAGCAGAAATAATTGATTTAATAGTTTTTTTCCCTGAATGTGGCACTGTGAAATGAATGGACCCCAATTACTTTTTGTATTAAATTCATGTGTTTTCATTTGTGGAAGACTTTCAAAGTGAAATGAGACGGACACTGATTATTGTCTGAGACTATAGTTATTGACTAAGATGATCCCCATTTGATCCGGGTTGGGTAGGGGTGAGAGGTCTTTGCATTTTAGTCAAAATATTTTCATTTTTTAGATGTTGAATAAAACGTTGAAGGAAGTCCTATTGTCTTTAATGGATTTGCCTGTAGGGGGCAGTGCAACGTTTGGGATAAATGCCTACATAGATGCAATGTTGTTTAGAAGCAACAATATACAATTAACGATGCATACAAAATACAGTTATATCATAATTTTCATTCTTACTGGTAAACATGTGATAATTACTTACAGAAAAAATACCCACATCACTAATCTAACATCTGATGTAATGCAACCATTGTGTGTGTCTTTTTGAGTGACTAAAATTGTAGTGCCTGTATGACACAGTGAGGGAAAAAAAAACATTTGGATCAGCGCTTTTTGGTTTCTTACTACTCTATACATGTACATTTCATATGTAAGTTAGACTCACATACTTTTTCTCGCCTTCTTTGTGAAATTTGAGATTTTCTGCTATAACTGGCCTCCCTATAGGGATCATTATCATGTAACGACATGATTATTTTTGCTGAAACACCAGTAATACATCTAATGTGATAGCTGGGTCTGACAGCTTTCACATGCTGTTAATATGTGGTAAGGGAAACCACAGATTTAGAATGCATGAATGTATGCATAATTGCATAAAATCCTTTAACACTGGGTTGTGAGCAAAGTGTATATTCATGTATCATACAGGTCAACTGAAGCTCTTGCAAAGCTCTTGCAATGTATTTTGTTCTGTTCCTGAATAAATGCAGAAAATTATCTATGAGATAGAGATTGACACTCCAAGGGCAATGTTGCCTACTAATAGACAAGACTATGATTATTGTTAAATGTATGGGAGAAACAGATTTGGAAGAAGGCACAGGGGGGTGCTGTGATAAATTGTATTTTTTGGTTTAACTTGTTGAAACATAACTGCAGACATTCTTCTTGAGGGGTTGGGAATGGTACAAAAAGTTAAATCGTCAAAGATCAATCCAACAGAACCGTATTTAATCAGAAAAAAAAAAGTTTTACATGTTAAAAAAGCAACATTTTCTTCCCATCCAGCTTCCAGATCCTCCTCACACTCTCCTTTCACCATCCAAGCCCCCACATGTGAAAAAAAAGTAAAAAAAAAAAAAAATGTCATGTCTTACATACAAACATGGCTAGGTTAGGTAAAGCTTTTATTAATTATTTTTTTTTCTTTCTTTTTTTTTTTTAAATTCTTATAGCTTTCTGTATGTGTTTTACCTAACATAACCCTCCTCTCTTCATGTCACCCCACACTGTAGTGGCGTGCCGGCCAGCCTGAGTCACCCCCAGCAGTCGTAATGCATTGGCCGGGACAGCAGTCATCATCGCACAGAGGGAGGGTGAGGCGGGGGACCTTCTGTGCCACATTAATACCAGTGGCTTGATGAGAAGGCTGGAGCGGAGGAAAGAGGAATTAAATATTCATAGGGAATGATGACAAGATGGGCAGCAGTGGTGAAGATGATGTGTAATAATATCTACTGCAGCTTTTGTGGGCGCTCCAGTGGCTGTGTATGGAGATAGACCCAGACGGACTCAGAGTGCCACTTTCTATCAGGCCAAGAGGTGTGTCAAGTCACCCTTTTATGAAACCCCAAACCTACTTACAGTTGACTCAGTGTGGCGAGGGCTGAGGCTCCTGCTCTAAATGTAATCACAGAGAGCATAGAAGGTCGGACAGGTTTTGGAATTTATACAGTTGTAGGCAATTTATATATCCACAAGGCTTATTGAATCGGACATTCAAGTTCATAATATGGTTTAGTTTAAGGCCATGACCAGAAGGTAGGGTGTCATTTTGGCCCACAATCTCAGGTGGCACAAAATGAATGGTAAAGGACTTAGAAAAAGATAGACCTTGGTTAGTTTGAATTTCTATCAACAAGTAAGTTATGGGTTCAGTTCTAAGGGCAGGGAATTACAAGGCTTAGTTTGCATGTGTTGGTGATCTGGTTAAAGTGATACTGCTCTGGCTGTTTGTAAGTCTATAACACGATGTAGTGATAGACTCTGATCTTAAAGGGGAAATATTATGTAAAACTTTATTTACCTTAACTGTATTCCCTCATTATTAGCTCTGTTCACTTAGCCCCCTAACTCCGCCCACTGATCTGTACTTACTCATACTGTATTTATTTATTTATTTAATGTATTATTAATTATATTTATTTATTCTGAATAGCCTCTTCAGAGGCATCCTCTCCTTTTTAAGGGTGTCCATTCAGTTAATAAAAAATAAAATCCTGGGTCACATTTGTAGGGTTCAAAAATCTGCTGCTTGCTACAGTGAAATCATTGTGTGAAATACTATTGTGACAGGGTGGGCTGTATCAGTCAGTGGACCTGTTTCTATTAGCAAGCCATTTTAGATCAACACTGCTGTTTACAATGAACAAAATGTAAAATCTATGTATGTTATAGTTTAATACATAATAGTTGGAAAATGCATTTACTGTAATAAATATTTACCATTAAGAAGTTCAAACTAGCTGCTTATCATGCTGCCCCTCTTTATCATTCCTCAGTGCAAAGTGCCTTTTACTGGTAAGTGCCTTGTAAAATCCACCATTATTTCCTTGTCCTTGCTCCTCTCTCTGGGCTACAGTGTCGGTCAAAGCTCTTTCTGCTCAGATTTGTCTCGGACACTAAGGACACTTCCACTGCACTGTGAGCTCCTGTACTTAGCTCCCAGAGGTGCAAGGTTGAGCCCCACACCAACTCTGTCTTCTAATCCTCTGACTGTAAGAAATCTCTATGAGCACACTGGTCAGGCTACTGCCTGTCCCGTGTTCTCAAAGCATTTCTGGACTGGTGGGGTCACTCTTGTGGCTGTATCACCCGGGCCAGTGATGGGATTAAGTAAATGAACCAAAATTTTAAGTATTGATTATTATTTCATCAAAAAGTAAAAAAAAATAAATAAAAAAATGTAATAAAAAAAGTAAAATTAATCCTGTGACATAGCAATATTTCCAGATAATTAATAATAACGCCTCAGACTGAGAGAATACTGCCCTTTACAAGTTCCCACACAGTGAGCTACATACTTTACTATGTATCCACAGCTACCCTGCGGCCGATTACAAAAGTAACAACAATGATAACAAGCATGCCCTGTTCAGATTAGGGATTAAATTGGCAATTTTCAAATTATAACTTTCACAGTTAAAAGATAAATCACTTTGTTCCCATGCAGTAATCACATAAAGGCTTTGGTGCATACTAAAGTTACATATACATATATACACACACACACACGCACACACACAAACACACACACATACATATATATATATATATATATATATATATATATATATATATATATATATATATATATATATATATTTTTTTTAGTATGCACCAAAGCCTTTATGTGATAATATGTATAATATCATATGTATCTGGAGAGTAATGTAAAATATCCTACTACTACTCTCTAACCCCAGACTACTTTCCATTCACTAGGTCTCCACAGTTAGCGCCCTGTTGGCTTTTGGAGATTTCAGTTGGCAGACATTGTGATAAAAGGACTGCCATCATGGTTCTAAAATGGACTCTTTCTCTCAGTCTATCCATTTCATTTTGTCCCGTATCTCACTGTCCTCTCTCATTGCTCTCCTCAGTGCACGGTTCCGATACACTGGTGCTGGAGTCTATACTGTCATCTGTATGGTCACCAGAGCCTGACCAAAGAGGAGGAGAGACGAACAATGTTTTGTGTGTGTGTGTGTAGATGTGGGAAGTTCATCACTACTGAGCTGTCCTTGAGCAAAGTCAAGAAAAGAAAGAAAAGGTTGCCAACAAAATGGCTTTTTCTGTGAAGTCTGATGAGGGAATCAACATGGTATTTCACAATGTGGGCTACAGAATCAGTAAATTATGTGATGCAAGTAATAATAATAGTGAGTAATAGTAGGATTGCACTTTAAAAACAAGGAATATTCCAAAGATTTTCATTGGTGTATGAGTCAAAAAAGGTTTATTGTTTTTATACCAGATGCCCTTCCTGTTTGAATGCATTTCCAATGTTTTGCTACTGCATTCCATTTCTTACCTCTAAGGCAAAATGTGAAAATCTTATACCTATTTTGATATGATGTTAATGTGAAAGTCTACTCCTCTTTTTTAATAAATTAGTGTATATGTCATTTTGGCTACACAGATCCATATGCAAACAAAGCTAATGAAACCAATTAAAGATTCATAATGTTATCCCACATACCTTCAAGCTATATTGGGTGGAATTCAGCAATGCAGTAATACTGAATGGTAAATTGTTTTGTGTTTAATTTATTCATGATTCAGACATTTTTCTGGATTCAACATATACACTGCTGTCACAATAATTATTTTTTACACTGACCTATGGATATGTATCTCTAAAAATATAGGGAAGAAACGGAGACAGATATAGGCTTATTCTTCAGATGTGCCCAATGTTGTTATCCTGAATCAAAAAGCCTATAATTCTTTTTTATTAATTGATAACTTGCAAATTGATGGCACTGCAAGACAGGGCAAGGCAAGTTTATTTGTATAGTACAATTCATACACAAAGTAATTCAGAGTGCTTTACAAAATAAGACATAAAAATCACAATACACACAAATCAAAACATAAATAATCATCATAAAATTAATATTAAAAGAGAAGAGAGAAGAATGCAGAATAAAAACCTTTCAGTCATAGCTAAAAATAACCATTTTGAGCCTGAATATAAACATAGTCCAAGCAGAGGCCCGTCTCATATCTTCAGGAAGACTGTTCTAGGTTTTAGATGGATAAAACTGAAACACTGATTCTTCATATTCCCCAGCAAATGATCAGAAAAGCTCTCCTCCTCAAGGCCCATTGGTTAGTCAGAGGACACAAGAGTGGCACAGAGGGAATCATGGAAGCAGGTGCAATAAATGGTCAGATTTTATATCCTACTTTTACAGCTTGCTTCATCAACAAAATGCTAAAGGACTAAAATAAGAAGCTGTTAAAGGTCTGTCCAACATGCATTTTCAATTTGCATGTGGAAGAAGTATCTGGATCACCTTTTTTTTTGTGGACCACCATCTCTCCTTTTTCACCTTTTAACTTGTTATCCTCCTGATAACAGATTAATATAGGCCTAATGCAGACTGCTCCACTCACCTGTTGCCCCCTACCTCTCCAAAATCCCTTTTGTTACCTTTGGCTTGACAAATTGTCACACCACTGCAATGCAAAGACCAATGGGGAAGTTAGTATACTGTAGTTAATATGGTTTGGGGATAGGCCTAAAATGTGGCTGTAAATTATAGGCTATAGGTCTACGTTAATTTTGAGAATCTCTTCTGATGAAGTGTAATTGTTTTTTGCACCACTAGTGGATGTAGAGATGGAGGGACATTAGAGATGCAATCATTGCATCTACAGTGGTCGCTCCTTTATCGTGGGGTTATGTTTCTAAAAAATATCCCGCGATACGTGAAATCCACGAAGTAGTCAACTTTATATTTTACAATTATTATATCTGTTTTAAGGTTGTAAAAACCCTCACCACACACTTTATACTTTTCTCAGACAGGACAGTTAACCCTTTTTGCATCCTTCTTAAAACTTATAGCTACTGTCATCCTTTTGTTGTTTTCCTCCTTCTTTATGTAACAAACAAAGATTAATTTATTCCGTAATGGAGTCTACAGTGCAGAGTCCTGGACGGGAGACATGCACCCGCGCAGTACAACACAGCACTCGCCCGTTAACCCGAGATTGTATCGAACTTTTGCGCTGCCTACGCCAAGGATAGAACCAAGACTAACCCAGGACTAACCTAGGACTGATTCCAGGACTGAAGAGGAGAACTAAACCAGGACTGAACCAGGACTGAACCAGAACTGAACCATAACTGATACAGGACTCACTGTCAAGACGGGCTCGAAGGTGACCGCAGGAGAAAGAACCGGCTCAGCTCCGCACCTGAGGAAGGCGCGGCCGTCACCCGATCGCGCTTTACGGACACCCTGCTGCACGGGCTCGCGATTCTCTCTCTTAAGGCCTGGTTTCAGCAACTATTTGCGGGTACCCGACTCGGTGCGAGACTCTCCTATGGTTTGCATCTTCCTCTTCCTTTTGGGTGCGACTGCAGGAGCCTTTGTCGGTGCTGAATGTTTCATCGACATTTTGTGGGTTTTGTCAGGGAGAAAACTTGCAAATATACAACACTTCAGAATCACACTGCTAGAGATCCAACATTTATGTAAATTTGGCAGCTGAACGAATTTTGTACTGTACTATACAGGAGACAGGAGTCCCTGTGAACCGCGATATAGCGAGGGACGACTGTAATCATATCCATAGCCTATACTTGTATAGCGTTTTGAGCGCCAAAACCTCATGTGCTCACGTCATACACCACGTGCTTTCTGTCAGATTCACTGGAGCTGGCGGTGACCATAGAGTAAACAAATGGTGAGATATCTTAATTTCATTTAATGCTACACACTTACCGTTATATAAAATTACATGTTGGCCTACAAAAAACGCCTACAAAGAGAAGGTGTGGTAATTAGTAAGAGTTCTAATTATTTTACAGCTAATTGACTGTAGGTTGCAGTGCTACTATTGCTAACTATTTATTGCTAAAAAAAAAAAAAAAAACTGTGTGTGATTTCACTGATCAGCTCCTGCTCTATGTGAAGCAAACTGCTAATCACAGACTCAAGCAGCAGGTGCGTGCTGCCACTAAAATACACTAACGTATTTCACCTCTAATGTTGTTCATCAAGGTCTAACTCACCCTGAAATAATGTATCTGTTTGCATACTCCACATCTCCATCAGTGCACATGCTGAGGTGAATCCCTTTGTCTTTGTACAGGTAAATAAAACATAATCTGACTGGTTGAGGTGTGAGAATAGTACCATCTGAGTGTTAGGACTTCGGTGGCGGCTACCAAGGATGTGCATAAACGTAAGATCTTTAACTTTCACTTGCTCCAACCACACATTTGTTACACAGTAAAAAACACGTGAGATTACAAGTGCAAAAATAATACAATCACATGCATGTTAAGCATTTAAAAAGATAAAAAGAGAATATTTTGTAGTTTGCAAAGGACATTGATTCCTTGAATAACTGCAGTGATTTTATATTTGCACCAATCCAGATTCATATTCAGAAAACTTTATTGAACCCAGAGGGCAAATAATTTCTAGTATTCTGAGAGCAGTTGTCACTCCGCTCACACACACAGTGTGTCTGTCCATTAGAGTCCACAAGTAGAACTCAATACAACAGTATCTAGTAATCTACAATGCAGATTATGATGCAGACTTCAAAAAACAGTAGCATTCGAATTAAGCAATTTAATAGCAGAAGGCACAAAATGTACTGGTGCATAAAACCGACGTACTGAAGGCATCTTGACATAGGCCAGAGGATGGAGGGGCTGAGCCAGGAGACCATTGGCTTTTTTCAGTATGCTCCTCCCACAGAGAATGCAGCTCTTTCAATTTGACACCTGTGATTTTTGAGCAGGTTTTAACAGTGTTCTGCTGTTTGTTTTAATCCTTCAAGGACAGGGATTGAAAACAGCAAATGAAAGAAAAAATAAGTAGACTTTTGTTAAAAGAACAATAAAAGTTGCTGAGAATTGTTTTGTTTACATATTAAAAAAAACAAACAAAAAACCCTCAGTTTTCTCAATAGGTACATTCTTCAAATCCAGTGCTGATTCATTTCTGATGAACTGTGCTGCTATATCTTGATTACATATTTTGTTATCAGTAAGACAGGAAAAAAGTTTCCCACACTTATTTATTCAACAATAAGTTGATTTATTGAGATAGCCCTCGACACTGTAAAATATTTGCTATCTATAATATATCTGGGTATTATTTCTGAAGATGTTAACTTGTCTAGATAATTTATTGTCCAAATGCCTGTCCCTCAGTGCACGGTATAGACCCGCCCAACTCAATAACACTTTAATGGGGTCCTATCCTCAATGAAACTACTTTAACTAATTTACTTTTCAGCAAATCCCTTTTGAAAACATGATGTTAAAACGGGCAAATGAATCTAATTCTAATTGATAACCTAATTAACTATGTCTACTGAGCTATTAACAGACCTGCTTTGAATACCCCGGGTCACTGGGTCATGACTGGGGTTTGCATACAAGAGCAACCAGCATTAAATGGGCTGAAGATGGCCCCATACATGACTATGTACTGTCAAAAGGCTGTAGAGGACAGGCGGGTGCCTCAGTGGGGAGTCCCTGTCTCCAGCCGTCCTTTGATCACACACAGGACTCGGACAGAAGGAGAACCCTGCCGATGGAACTGTCAGGTGCCGCAGATTGTTATCGCCAAAGCTGACAATCTCTTGGTACAGCCACTTTGTGAGGTGTCTGAGCACAATTTAAGAGATTTAAGATAATTCATACTTGTCCATACCTCATGTAATACTAAAGGCTACATTTATCTGTTTAAAGGACAACAAATAGCAGATTCTGTTCATAGACATCTAAAACAAAAACAATGTCTTTTCTGAAAACTATGAAGATAATAAAAAAAATACATAAAAAAGTAAGCAACTACAAAATGATAACAACTGAAATGTAGTGTAATTTAGTGCTGAGTAATAGGGTTACTTTTGATGACATGCATTTATCCTAATTTTTAAGATTAGAAAACAAAATGTATTTAGATTTAGCATGGCTCCTATTTTGCTTTCTGACACTCTCTAGTTGATTGTTTTTTGGTTGCGGGACAAATGACCAAATTTAACCCACCAAAATTTAAAGACTGTTAAAGACACCATTTTATTTTTGTAACTACAACTATTTCTAATCTGCTAAAGTGATCTCCGCTGCATGGGCCATATGAAATTGTTAATCAATGTATGTTCTGTCTTCATTCTTTGGAGGTCTATAATTTAAATTGGTGATCACATTCTGTGCGTCTCTATACTATAATCAGTGTGTGTAATCGCTGCTAAAGCAGTTTCTAGTCAATTTAGAGAAAATGAACTGCAGAACGAGCTTCATTTAATGAGGCATGACTTTTATTGACACATTACTGTTAGGCTTACTTCCTTCTTTGCAGAAGAATATCAGACTTTAATTAAAAACCATACATTTTCTTGATAGTGTAATGTATTCATCCATGTCATTCCATTCTAAGGGGGCTCTTTGACTATTCAGCAAAATTGCCTTATATGTCCACTGCTGTCCTTTTTTATTTTGAGTGATCTGAGTCAACCATGTTTAAGCATCTATACACAGACTATTTCTTCCCTGACAGGAAACTACCTGTATTATTATACACCAGTTGTTAACAACAAATAGTGAACAAAAATAGTGAAATACGTTTTCTATCATTTATAATAAGTAATATATAATATAATTCATTTTTCTATCATTTTTATATTATTTATTCATGAGAAAGTGAGGAGTAAAGATGCTTGAATGTACCCATGCGTACACCAATGCACACAAACTTGAGAAAAAGTTAGCAAAGTGTCGTGCCCAAGGACACAGCAGTACACGCTGGTTGGCCAACTTTGAGTTAGCTGAACTAAGTTACTGTTGCCTTCTGTTGAATTTAAATTTCATATTTATGACAGTAAAGTGCCCTTGTCTTTACAAAAGTTTATTAATCATCCAAGAAAGGAAAAATGATTCTGATCTTGAACACAGTCTGGACCCTAGAACAAAATAAATAATAAATAGTTATTGAACTATTGCATGATTGTGGCAAGAAGTTAAGTTATTTTCCAGACCTAGAGGGTTAACACTGTATGTTACTGATATATGGTTATTGTGGCTCTATATTATGGACAGTGGACTGTACCTGAACCCTGAACTTGGCGGTCCCCAGTCCATGTGAATCTTCTGTAGCATGGTGGACAGAAAATCTTGTCACTTTATAGGACATTAAATGACTTATACAGTGCATTATGTAAGCAGCCTCTGTACACCAGACCTGTCTATACTGGCCACAAATACGCTGATCAACAGGATGCCGAGTAAATGCCATGTGAATGCATGCCCACAGGAAGGTGGAGGAGAGTGGCAGCTTGGCAGGGCCTGGTGCAGAGATCCATCACGTCCTGACAGGAGGAGAGGGCTGTGACGTGCTGGCCTGCCCTGAGAGGCCAGCTCCTGTCAGCCTAATGAGGCTCCCGGTGACAGCTGATGTGGTTGTTAGATCCTCTCTGTGTGCGTGTGTGTGTAAATGAGCGCTGGACTTTCACAGAGGTTGAACAAGGGCCTTGTTAGCATGGCATCACACACTTGAAATGTCCACTAGCATGTCTCGCTCAGCAATTGCGTGTGCTTGTCTCCTGTCAATTGTCGAGTTTATTTTTCCCCTGTGACACTACTATAGTTTTTTTTTTTGTTTTTTTTTTTCTTTCAATTTTTGCTGCTCTTTGTCACACCAGTGCGCCCCCTAGAGCCAAGATGTAGATAATGATTTATATTCCAGATACCCTTCCTGAATTATAATACCACTCTTATAACAAAATACAAGAAAACATAGTAAAACTGCGCAGCTCTGGCCTCTTGTGACTAGACTGTATTTCTTTTTCTTTTTTTTAAAAAAAACAAACTCCCCTAAAGCCCCTGAAACCATTTAAAGTTGTGTGCTTGGATAAATAGTTGTTTGGCCTACTCCCTCTCCCTTCTGGCCGTTACTGCCTCGTCCCTCACCTCTTCCCTGCAGCCACCCACTCATCTTGGCTCATGTGATAGTATTAGATTCACACAAGAGAATATAGATGAATCCAGCTTGGACACCTCTATTGATTTCTTCTACACCACAGACACTTGGGTAATGAAAGGGTTTTCCTCACTTCCCCCCAAATTGCAGCTCGTCATATTTCTTAGAGTGGGCACTACGATGTGGTGCACTGTGATTGCTCTGTACTGTGATCAGAAAAATGGTTTTAGACTTGGGAGATATTTTTTTAAAGATTGTTAGTACCCATTGTCAAAACAGTACAAAATACATGTTCTTTGTCTTAGTCAGTGTCCTGATTAGCTGTTATGTTGGCAGAAATAGATTGGTAGAGAACGCCAGTGATTTTGAACACCTTAGTACACCACATAAATATTAGGGCTGAACAAAGTTTCAACTTGGAATGAAACCTGAACTACACTCAACAAGAAAAAGACCAAAGCAGATGAAAAAGATGAAAAAGATGAACAAACTGCAGTTGTTACCCAGTCATGATGTCCAGGAGTCTAAAGAAGTGATGATGTCCTCTGGAATTTAGCAATTAGAGGATAGTTATGTGTGGATGTGGTGGAGAAGTACAAGAACCTGGGAATGTACTTTGGCAATAAACTGTACAGAGCAGGAACATGGACAGAGTCATCTGTACTTTCTGAAGGGCTTTGACATCTGCAGGACAGTGCTCAGGATGATCTCCATGGTGGCCGGAGTCATCATATATGCTGCGAGTAGTCTGTGATGATGCACACTAATAGACTCAATAAGATCATGAATAAGACCATCCAGGTTGTAGGGGAGGACCTGGACACTCTGAGTGTAGTGTCGGACAGGGGAATGTTGTCCAAAATCAGGACTATTCTGGACTCTCCCACTGGTTGGCAATAAGCTCGTTCAGCAAGAGAGTGTTGCTGCCACACTGCTCTATACACAGCTACATGTCTGTAACAAAAATCAATTAAAAGATTTCTTTCTTTCCAATATCTTGCTTAAAAATATATATATTATTATTACTATTATATAGTAAATGTTTTTTGCATTTTTTTAATACCAAGCATAAACATTAAATATAATATTGCTCTTGGCTTGATAAAATATAGTCTAATTAATGTCATTGGAATACTCAAAAAAACAAGATATTTTTGTCAATATCACCCACCCTATTGCCCACCTATCAAAATGAATAGCTTTTCATTCAGTGACTAACAAATGAGTAACTGATGTAGATTTGATATGGCACTTCTGAGCTCTGTTATACATTCATGCACGTGTGTACATCTATAATCACCTGTCCATACAGTAGTCCCTTCATTCTGGTTTAAAAATCACCTGCTATGATCATATAACCTCACTTAATCAGCCTCCTAGGAATTTTCAAATCATATGAACAATTTATCAGCATTGACACATCAGTTTCACCACACTCTAAAACATGCTTCTTTTGTGGTATTATTACTGTCACACATGTACGTTCTGACTACCCTCTTTTTTCCTTATAGTAAAATGCTGTCACTTTTAATATACTTACTTGTTTATCAGCTCATTTGTACAAAAAACTGTCTCCATCTATTATTGAAATTCTGTACATTGATATGCACAGCAGCTCTCCACCACAGTGATTCTTTTCATGTGATGCTGCTATAACCTGCATTAAAATATTTACATAAACTATGAAACATTGATTTAAAGCTCTTTGCAATTACTCATGTACCCCTTTGTTCATTTGTTTTTTTTAAATGGCTTTGGCACATTTTCTGAAACTTCTCATTAATCTGGTAAATCATTCGCAAATCTATTTAAGACAAGGCCCGGTCAAGTAAAAGTATACAGCAAGGCCAAAAATTCAAGTTAATGCATCTGATATAAAAATGTATTCAACAGATAGCATATGTACTCTAGTTTATGAAACTGTTTACCTTTTTTCTGTACCATTTTTGGTTCTAAAGTTACATACGTTTTATGTATGCAACATGGAACAAAAAATTATTTCCCAAATTTCAAAGACCTGCAAATCATGTAAATAAATTGATGTATTTCATCATCTTATTCGATCTTTGAACTGTTGATGAAGGTACATGATTTTTCCCCCCAAAAAAAATTAAAATTAAAATGATAAAAATTAGCTTGGAAGGACTGACATATTTTATAGAGAGTTATCTTTCATTTTGAAGTAATATTAAAGTATTGGGAAGAAAAAAGCTGACAAATTAAGCAAAACCATGCACCTTCTACTTGCTTGCACAATTTTCCCTCCATTACTTTTCCCTCCGTTACCATGACCTTTTCTTAATAAAAAATCTCATTACTCAAAAAGTAAGAGGTTTTTACAACCTAATCTTGTACCATATGGTAGAAAACTATATTAAGCAAATATTCAAACCAGTTTGTTAAGGATATGTAAGTGAGAACCGGTAGTTATCACTGTTTGTATTTCTTGCCCAAAAAGTGCTGCATATTTAATTCCCTCCATTACTGACATGAGTTTTTAAATGTTTTGTCAACAACTTGAAAGAATATCGCAGGTTTAACTTTACCCTGTTGGAGTGCTAACTCTTTCCTACATTCTAATACTTTACTTATTTCAATAGTCCCTCTAGTTTCTGAATAAGAGCTATTTGAATGTAAAAAATCTGCCCCTGTTTCCCTCTGTTACCGCTTGACCGGACCCAATTCAGAGCAATTCAGAATGTTTGAAATGAACAAAACATAAAACACTCTTGTAAAAAGTACACTTAATGGTTAAAATATAAACAGTCATCAGATTTATAAACTTATCTAACCATTTTAACTGTAACCACCTTTGGAATTTGCCTGAAATTTAGATTTTAGTGTCACAGCGATTAACAAAAACCTGTACTATCCTATTTATATATACGTAAAACGAGCTGGCTTCATTGTGTTAAATAGCACAGCTGGTTTTAGTGAAGTCCTAGTATCAACACAGAAAAAGTAGAAGGAGTACAATTTTCTCAAACAGCTGTCACTTTATGAAGTTTTAAATTTGTTTATTAGTGAGAATGATTGTTGTAATGTTTATTTGGTCCTCAATATTAATAAATATTTAACTTTAACTTTTAGGTTCGACAGTGGCCTTGGAAGAACACATCTTTTTAAGTTCCACTAGCCTACGGAGGAAGGCTAGCAGTAAGCAGCCCAAGGTATTGTAATACATCTCACAATGCATTATCTAACTAAAAGTAAATGTATCTAACTAACAAAAAGCATGTTGGGTTTTCATTAGATATATATATTTTTTTTGCAAATCCCCTACAATAATGTCACCAGTGTTGTTGCCAAAATTTGCTTTTTTGCTGGAAGCTTGCACTGGCATTTTCACTAAAGGTCACCTTAGCTATTCACTATTCACTATTTCTGTGCACATTTTGAGTAACATGTTAAACAGTATTGGCATCTAGTTGATGGACTCTGCTTTAATTATTATTGTCATTGATTGTGAGGTCAGAGGTTGGGCATCTTCAGTGCATTGACTGACAGGTAACAGCTGGGCGCAGAATAGAGTTGTTTAGTGCAGTCATTATACGGGGTTAAGTCGGGTTTTAACTGTGATTATTTTGACCAGTGAAAGTCCACTGTGAATCTTCTATGGGTTTCAGAGTGATGTAAAATTATTACTTGCCAAATTAATTTAACAATTTAAAACAAAATATTTTATATTTTATCAAAATGTCTCAAATAAACATGAGCTTAAATCCATGAATATATACTGTAAATACAAAAAGTATGACTTGAGTTAGAAAATAATTTTTTATTCATTTTGTACTGTGTGAATTTTATGGTCCAGTATCTTTTACATAAGTCATAAAAACTTGAATTGCTTGTATCTTGTAGATTTTCTGTACTGTAAATTAACTAGGGTAAAAAGTTGTAGTAGAACAAAGTTGTTCTTGGTCATGTAGAAGTCTCAAAGGCTGAAGCCAAATAGAGCGTTTTTCCCTGAGAGGCCCGTTCACCTCAAGAATTTTACTAAAGGACTAAATAACCACTGCCCTGACTGTGCCAATGACACTTCCAGCAGACATAAGTAATATCAAGTTTTATGTTATATTTGTGATGTAAACTTATTTTAAATAATATATTTAATTGCTTCACATTATTGTCAGTTACAAGACCAAACTTTACTGCTCCCAGTAGTATGCATCATGTGGATACTAGTAATATTCTCATTTTCAAGCATAATACAATAGTCATTTTATAAAAAGAAAATGCTACATCTACCACAGATTCACTCAGCCAAAGACCCTCGTAGGTGTCTTTCTTAAGCCAAGGTCATCTTGAACTTTTCCTGCAGCTAGTGGCTTTTCTGACTTGACTCACCACTTCCATACAGAGACACTGAGGGTCTGCGTGACCTTTGAGCTGAGAGGGCTGTTCTGTGACACCTGTTTCTTTCACATCTGCTCCAGCACCCATGTGACACTGCACTGGTATTTGTGTCGAACACATGTGGTGCCCATGTATGTGGTGGTGGGCAATATTGACCAAAATGACTGTTGTCTCATTGTTGTTGTTTTGTTTGAGTGTCCTGATAAGATATTTGGCATTCCCAGAATGATTCCAAAGATGTACTAAAATGTGCTTTTAAATGTAATGAAAAGTCTGAAAACAGTAAAATCATGCCCATCCATTTTAATACATTACCCTTGTTTTTTTAAATTAATTGTTACATTTATTTAATTGCTATTGCTGATTGATCTAAAATTGCCTTATATGGTTAAAAGGTCGTTCAAGTTGAGTTGAATATAATTACTTTTTTGCCACATTTAGATTTTTTATTATAAACATTATACCCAATATAGTTTTGCATACCTTGAAAACTACAATATTGATAATTTGCTATACATATATTGCCCAGCCTCGTATGTCTAAGTCCGTGTGTGTAAGTGAAACACAGAGACGCCAGTCAGAGGGAGGAGAAAAATGAACTAATCTGCCTCTCCAGTGGTAGAATCTTACCCAATTTATTTGGAAGCTAACAGGCGTTGGTTAATGAGCTGAAGCAAAGCATCCGAGCTCTTCTCCTCCGCTCTCTGTTCGTCCTGTCCTCCGCCGTTCCACCCGTGATTCTGTGGACCCAACCAATTACTGCCAGGCCCATCCATCCGCGTGCACGCAAACACACACTCAACAGCATGTTTAAATTCAGCACCACTGCAGAGGAACTTTAGCATAGTGCCATGTAAGGAGGAGACAAAGGGCAATCAAAGAAAAGTAGTGTGACAAGACTCAAACATTCAGCAGGGCAATTACCAGTGTTTAGAGGGCGCTTTGGTACGTGCAAATCAAGTTGGATACAGACGGTTCATAAAACACTTATAAGAGAGTACAAACGTCTGTTAGCTAAGGTAGCCTTTAAATAATAAACTCAGTCCATACACTTGGACTAGACTTAGCAACTTATTAGTTCAGTGATAAGTGCTCTTCCACTCTGGAAATCCATACTTTTAAAGATTTTCACCTTTTTTTTTTTTTTTTTTAACTGTTTAAGCTGTTTTTAGTCACATGCAGTCTCTACACTATAATATAAAGCAACACAATGTGTAAGTGTTCACAATATAGTACACTGGACTGTCAGTGACATTTTAATGCAGCTATTTAGTATTTTTTTAACTATACATTTACATCTTCCCACAACTGAATATTATTTTAGGTTGAAAATAAAATTGTGTCCCTCCTTGAACCGTCACCTTATCGTGGTGGAGGGGTTTGAGTGCCCGAATGATCCTGGGAGCTATGTTGTCGGGGGCTTCATGCCCCTGGTAGGTTCACCCAAGGCAAACAGGTCCTGGGGGACGGGTCAAACGAAGAACGGTTCAGAAGCCCCACATGATGAGTTCCATTCAGAGGCCAGTTACGTCGCCCGGAATGGCGTCACCGGGGCCCCACCCTGGAGCCAGGCCTGGGGTGGGTGCTCGAAGGCGAGCGTCTGGTGGCCGGGCCAGGCAGAGCCCGAACGAGCGACGTGGGGCCGCCCTTCCGTGGGCCCACCACCTGCGGGAGGAGCCATATGGGGCCGGTGCAAAGAGATCTGGGCGGCAGTAGAAGGCGGGGGCCTTGATGACTGGATCTCCGGACATGGAGACTAGCTCTGGGGACATGGAATGTCACCTCGCTGTGGGGGAAGGAGCCTGAGCTTGTGCGGGAGGTTGAGCGTTACCGACTAGATATAGTCGGCCTCACCTCCACGCACAGTTTGGGCTCTGGAGCGCAACTCCTTGAGAGGGGCTGGACTCTCCATTTCTCTGGCGTTGGCCGCGGGGATCGGCGGCGGGCTGGTGTGGGCCTGCTCATTGCCCCACAGCTCAGCCGCTGTGTGTTGGAGTTCACCCCGGTGAAAGAGAGGGTCGCGTCCCTGTGCCTCCAGGTCGGGGACAGGTCTCTCACTGTGGTGTCGGCCTACGGGCCAAACAGCAGTGCAGAGTACCCGGCCTTCTTGGAGTCCCTGGGAGGGGTACTAGACAGTGCACCAACCGGGGACTCCGTTGTTCTACTGGGGGACTTCAACGCCCACGTGGGCAACGACAGTGACACTTGGAGAGGGGTGATTGGGAGGAACGGCCTCCCCGATCTGAACCCGAGTGGTGTTTTGTTATTGGACTTCTGTGCTAGTCACAGTTTGTCCATAACGAACACCATGTTCGAGCACAAGGGTGTCCATAAGTGCACGTGGCACCAGGACACCCTAGGTCGGAGGTCATCTGACCTCTCTGACTTCTCCCGGATTCCGGAGATATGGAGTCCGAGTGGGCCTCATTCTCAGCCTCTATTGTCAATGCAGCCGCTTGTAGCTGTGGGCGTAAGGTCTGTGGTGCCTGTCGCGGCGGCAATCCCCGAACGCGGTGGTGGACACCGAAAGTAAGGGATGCCGTCAAGCTGAAGAAGGAGTCCTATCGGGTCTTGTTGGCTTGTGGGACTCCTGAGGCAGCTGATGGGTACCGGCAGACCAAGTGTGCTGCAGCTCGTGCGGTTGCTGAGGCAAAAACTCGGAGCTGGGAGGAGTTCAGGGAGGCCATGGAGGAGGTCTATCGGACGGCCTCAAAGAGATTCTGGCAAACCGTCCGGCGCTTCAGGAGGGGAAAGCAGTCCTTCACCAACACTGTTTACAGTGTGGGGGGCTGTTGACCTCGACTGGGGATGTTGTCCGGCGGTGGAAGGAGTACTTTGAGGATCTCCTCAATCCCACCGTCACGTCTTCCGAGGAGGAGGCCGAGGCTGGGGACTCGGAGGCGGGCTCGTCCATCACCCTGACTGAAGTCACTGAGGTGGTTGGCAAACTCCTTGGTGGCAAGGCTCCGGGGGTGGACGAGATCCGTCCTGAGTACCTTAAGTCTCTGGATGTTGCAGGGCTGTCTTGGCTGACACGCCTCTTCAACATCGCGTGGCGGTCGGGGACAGTACCCTTGGACTGGCAAACCGGGGTGGTGGTCCCTCTGTATAAGAAGGGGGACCGGAGGGTGTGTTCCAACTACAAGGGAATCACACTCCTCAGCCTTCCCGGTAAGGTCTATGCCAGGGTACTGGAGAGGAGAATCCGGCCGATAGTCGAACCTCGGATCCAGGAGGAGCAGTGTGGTTTTCGTCCTGGCCGTGGAACACTGGACCAGCTCTACGCTCTCCATAGGGTGCTTGAGGGTTCATGGGAGTTTGCCCAACCAGTCCACATGTGCTTTGTGGACTTGGAGAAGGCATTCGACCGTGTCCCTCGTGGTGTCCTGTGGGGGGTGCTCTGGGAGTATGGGGTTCGGGGCCCTTTGCTAAGGGCTGTCCGGTCCCTGTATGACCGGAGCAGGAGCTGTGTTCGCATTGCCGGCAGTAAGTCAGACCTGTTCCCGGTGCATGTTGGACTCCACCAGGGCTGCCCTTTGTCACCGGTTCTGTTCATTGTATTTATGGACAGAATTTGTAGGCGCAGTCAGGGGCCGGAGGGGGGCCGGTTTGGGGACCACAGGATTTCATCTCTGCTGTTCGCAGATGATGTTGTCTTGTTGGCTCCATCGAACCAGGACCCGCAACATGCACTGGGGCGGTTTGCAGCCGAGTGTGAAGCGGTTGGGATGAGGATCAGCTCTTCTAAGTCCGAGGTCATGGTTCTCGACCGGAAAAAGGTGGCTTGTCCTCTCCGGGTGGGTGGGGAGTCTTTGCCTCAAGTGGAGGAGTTCAAGTATCTCGGGGTCTTGTTCACGAGTGAGGGAAGGATGGAATGTGAGCTTGACAGGCGGATCGGTGCAGCGTCTGCAGTGATGCGGTCGCTGTATCGGACCGTTGTGGTGAAGAGGGAGCTGAGCCGAAAGGCGAAGCTCTCGATTTACCGGTCAGTCTTCGTTTCTACTCTCACCTATGGTCATGAGCTCTGGGTAAATACCGAAAGGACGAGATCGCGGATACAAGCGCTCGAAATGAGTTTCCTTCGCAGGGTGGCTGGGCGCTCCCTTAGAGATAGGGTGAGGAGCTCAGTCACAGGGGAGGAGCTCGGAGTAGAGCCGCTGCCCCTCCACGTTGAGAGGAGCCAGCTGAGGTGGCTCGGGCATCTGTTCCGGATGCCTCCTGGACGCCTCCCTCAGGAGGTGTTCCAGGCATGTCCCACCGGGAGGAGGCCCCGGGGAAGACCCAGGACACACTGGAGGGACTATGTCTCTCGGCTGGCCTAGGAACGCCTCGGGGTTCCCCCGGAGGAGCTGGAGGACGTGTCTGGGGTGAAGGAAGTTTGGGAGTCCCTGGTTAGACTGCTGCCCCCGCGACCCGGCCCCGGATAAGCGGAAGAAAATGGATGGATGGATGGATAAAATTGTGGTATCAAAATCTGCATCAGATATCAAGCCTTTTTCATAGTGTCAAAATTTTGTTAAAATTTTTGTAACATGACTAACACCAGGACTACTTCATACTATTCAGATGCTGTTGTGATGAATACAGATAGTTGAAGTTTGGAGAAGTCGTATAATTGTGTGTCCAACATCTGGCAGGATGGATTTTCCTCTCTCCACTGGCTGCTCTAATAAGCTCCGCACTTCCCACACCAGTCAATGGTCAGTGTTTTCAGACTGGGAGTGACCTGTCATCTTTGGCCCACTGCTCCTCCTCTTCTTAATAACATCATTCATCAGCCTGTGTCAGCTCAGAGATATGGGTCGATAAACAATTTGGTTCAACATGGCTAATGGAAATCGGAGCCATTTAATACATTCACCTTTTTATAAATTCCACAGATTAGAGGCAGACCTGGTTCCCACTACTTGAGTTATGTAACATGCATTAAACAGGAGGCAAACATACAGCACATAAAATACTGGAGAGGCCTCATCATTGTGTGTAAAGTGTGAAGCGTGGTTTAGGCAAATTGAAGTTAAATTGTATCTTAATCAGTGTTAGTGTTAATCATAAATACATTTCATGGTAGCCTATAATGTTTGTTCTTGCAAGAGGTTGAAGATGGTTGCAACTAGTGTTATTTCGTTGAAGCTTTAGAAAATGCAATGATATACTGAGCCTTTTCCTTAGTATCAACATAAAGTTAGAAATTCTAGTATTGCCAAACCAATTTGCTCTTCTCTGAAATTGATCGGCCTTAGACAAAGTACACTGTGGATATTATCACAGAGTGACTTTTTGATTCAGAAATGTTCTATAAATAAATTTTTTGTAGGCAGAAGATGCAGAGAGAGAACCGATTGAGAGCCAGTGGTAACTACATTCAGCCGGGAGATCAATCCGCAACCTTCTTGCTAAAAGGTAGGTCAGGCAACATATCGACTTTTGTCATTCTGCCCCAGGTCAGCTGTGGCTGCAGCTGTATCTTACCACTGTGGAGTGAATGAATAATGCATTCTTGAAAGGTGCTATATAACTCCAGTGCATTATTAGGCCTGAGTGCAAAAAGTTGGCAAAGGACCTATTAGTATCTCAAAGCGATGCTACTAGTGGGCGAGAATTGAAATGACGTGACTTATCTGTTGTTTTTTATTTTAATAATTGGTGCTTTACTTTGTCATATATACTCTTCATCATCCCTGCTGCACCTAACAGAGAACCAGCCAACAAGTCAGCACCATTGACAGCACCACCACTGCCACAACCACAACCACTTCCCCCTCCCCCAGACAACAACTCAGCAGCATCATCACCTCCCCCTCCCCCAGAGAACAAGTCAGCAGCACCACCTCCCCCAGAGAATGAGTCAGTAACACCACCACCACCTCCCCCAGCGCCACCAGCACACCCATCACCTCCGCTGCCCACACACCAGCCTGGAGTCCCCCTTGCTACATTTACTCCATCAACGGACTCTTCACTCTCCTTCTCCTCCCCACCTTCACCCATGGCACTGCCCAACCATCTAGAAAGCCTCATCAGATCGGGAATCAAGATGGTTCCTCTCACACCTAACATAGCACGGTCAAGGGTTATGTTGAACTCTCCCCCATACAAAACTGTGCCTGTTTCACCACCAGAGAGACTCTCTCAGCTCTCCCCTCTAATTTTTCACCCAAACCTCCCCCTACTCCACCTCCTCGGTCCTTACCAGGCCCCTCACCCAAACCTCCCCGTATTCCACCTCCTCGGCCACCTCCTCAGCCCTCACCTGGTCCCTCACCTGGTCACTTACCCAAACTCTCCCCTGCTCGCCCTCCCCCGCCTTTCCCCAGAGCTGTTATCACCAAGAGCTAGGACGCACAGGGCCTCTGCTGTCCCAGGACATACAGTCATGATAAAGGTAATATCAGGCTGGGGCCCTGCGATGGAGCTATAGCTCCAGTTACAACACGTAGACAGATTAAAAGAAGGACAGTTAGACTGTCTAATCAGAGAAATTTAGTTCACATTCCCTGTAAGAAGATAACATCCAGTCCTACTGAAACTAATCAGAAACTTGCTGTGCTCAATGTCAGATCTTTATGTAACAAATCATTTCTAATTCATGATTTTATTTCTTCTTTTAATCTTGACTTTATGTTTTTAACTGAAACATGGCTTGACAAAAACACAGGTCATGCAGTGTTAGTGGAATCAACCCCTCCCAACTTCAAATTTGAATCTGAAACACAAGCAAATAAAAAGGGTGGAGGAGTGTGTGCATTTTTTAGAGATCATTTGGTTACACACAGGTTGTCATTTGGGGTGTTTTCATCATTTGAGTATGTTTCCTTCAAAATGGAGCTAAAACAATCACCGTCCATACTCTACATAGTCATATACAAACCTCCTCAGCACTGTCAAAGTTTTATTGATGATTTTACTGAGATGCTTTCGGTTGTATGCACAGACTTTGATGGTTTAGTCATTACAGGTGATTTTAATGTACATGTGGATAATGTGTGTGACAAAAATGCCAAAGAGCTTAGTGTTGTCCTTGAAACTTTTGGTCTGACTCAGCATGTCAGTGAGCCCACTCACAACAGAGGGCACACTCTGGACCTGCTCATTACAAAGGGTGTAAATATTTCAAATGTCAATGTGGTTGATGTTGCTCTGTCTGATCATTTCTGTGTCTTCTTTGACCTGTCTGTTATTCCCAAACCACCGGCTGCTCCTACAGTTGTTCGAAGGAGACACATAAATGATAACACAGGTGCACTGTTCATGGAAATGATACATTTTGAAATTGCCTCATGTTCTAATGTTGATGATGTGTTGAACTCTGTGACTTTGAGTGTTTTGAATGTTCTGGATGCCATCGCTCCGATAAAGGTTAAAGTGGTTAAAGATAGGCAAAAAGAGGAGGAATGATGACTCAGTCAGAGCACAGAAAAGGGAGTGCCGGAAGGCTGAGCGGAAATGGCGCAAGTCAAACCTCCAGGTTCATTATGAGATTTACAGAGAGGAACAATGCATATGTACAACTACACTTTGAGTAAAACAAGAGAGAAGTATTTTTCGGACATTATTGGTAATTGCAGTAACAACTCTCGTGTCCTGTTTGCAACAGTGAACAGATTAACAAACCCTCCAGCTCCACTGCCACAAGAACTAATTTCCACATCTAAATGTAATGAGTTTGCAGTTTTCTTTAATGACAAAGTTCAGGGCATCAAAAATGCCATCAATTCCACAACACAAATAACAAGCATGCAGCCACAGAGACACTTAGAGCTGAATCACTTTGCACCTGTAACTGACAAAACTGTTTTAGAGATCGTTACCAGTCTGAGTTCATCTACTTGCTGCCTGGACATGTTACCCACTAGATTTCTAAAGTCTGTCCTCAACAGTTTACTTTCACCACTCACTCACATAGTTAACATGTCACTTCAATCTGGAACATTCCCAAACGCGTTGAAAACTGCGGTCATTAAGCCTCTCCTAAAGAAGAGCAGTCTTGATGCCACAGTACTGAACAATTTCCGACCCATCTCAAATCTGCCATTTTTTGGCAAAGTCCTTGAAAAAGCTGTTTACCAACAGCTTACGAACTTTCTCCAAATGAACAACTCCTTTGATGTTTTCCAGTCAGGTTTTTAGAGCCCACCACAGCACTGAGACTGCTCTTATCAAGGTGACAAATGACATCCGCCTGAACACTGATGCAGGCAAAGTCTGCAAAGTCTTGAACCCTTGATATATATATATATATATATATATATATATATATATATTATATATATATATATATATATATATATATATATATATATATTTATGTTTCATTTTGATTCTTCTCCTCTTTCCCTTTGAGGTCACAATATTAAACTCTGTTTACATTTACATTTTGATAAGTCTCAAATTTTAAGAGACCCCTCCAATCTTTGATTGGACTGGCCTTTCCATATTGCTGTCTGTCACTCTGAATGACACCCCACTGATCAGTCATTTTACAAAGTTTAAAAATAACTGCTTATGCCCATGCTATTGGCTAAATATTCAGGCCACATCTCTTCTCTGATTGGTGTTATGGGAGGGACCTTGGCAGGGCAGGAGGAGAATCCATACTGTATGTAGCATAGGCTCTGTGAGAGTGCCACTAAACTGGATTTGTCGGATCACCACGGGAACGGCACCAGTTGAGCCCTGGTTTTGCCTCTGTCTCCTGCTACATGCACTTATCCCTCAAATACAGCACAGTTTTATGTAAGGCTTTAAGGGCTTACATGGGAGTCTGGGGCATTTTATGGAGCTGTGAGGATGTGATATAAAGCTTTTGGTGCTGTTGTAGAAGACAGACAATTCCTCTGCTCAAAGACAGAACTGCATGTCCAAACCACCTGCTTCTATTTTGAAGAGAAGGATCACCATTTGTACAACAGCTAGAAACATGAGTGATGCAGTAACGTTTAGAAATTTCTTGAAAAAAAAAAATTAAGTAAATGAGCAACTGATTGTTGTAACAAAAGTAGTAATTCAAGACGTAGTTTATTTTGTCAAGTTTTTTTTGTTTTATTACTGCTTCTTTGTAAATTCTATTTACATAACACTTGGGTTGCTCTCACATTCGTTGTTATGTGGGCCTCATTTGAGCTTAATCTACACCTAATGGGGACTCGGATTGGGTCTGTTCTGTTCTTGTCCTTGTTTAGACCTGATGTAACTCAGGTTTCATTTTGCCAGTTCTGATGTGGTAAATGTGCAGTGTACTGTAAACCCACTTTTAGTTGTTCACACAGTTATTTATAGTATAACTTGTTTGCTTTTTGCACAGCTAAAATTGTCACCAAATATTAAATGGGATTTTGATGTATTTTTGCTCACTTAAAGATGAGCCTAGTGAAGCTGTTAATTGCATCAGGTTGGCTGGATCACACACTGTAGAACTGTAGACATCTGTCTCATTACACAAGAGCCACTTTTAGGATTACACCATGTTCCTGTCCGTCAAATATGTGCAGCATGTTTTATCACAACTACATAATCCGAAAATGTCACACCACAAGATTTCACATGCATCAGGCAGGTGCTGTCATACCTCCACCATGTGCCACTGTATTTTTTTTCTCCGACAGTCTTTTCTTGGCAGTGATCATCATCAGTGCCTCTATGCAGCTTCACACAGCCCACTCGCAGTCTGCTTGTTCACACACATGCACGCACATGCTTAAATATATATACTCACACACGTATTTCTCCAGCTTAGCATACTTCGCCTTGAAGCTCAGCAGGAGTTCTGTGCCTTGTCTGTCAGCACCTCCCTTAAAACACACCTAAAGCTGTAATAGTGTGACTCCAAGTGCACAGTGCGACCGTGGCTGACGAGCTCTGCCCCCAGCCTGCCACCTCCTGCTGGGACGACCCACCGGAGCGTGACAGCACCAGGTGGGGAACGGGTGCGTGCTGCCAACTCCAAATGGAAGTGCTTTTGACTCATCTACAATTTTAGATTTGGTTTTTAAAATAACCCCATCTGATGTAGCTGTAAAGTTCAGCTAAGGCACACTTCCGGTCTGCACTGGCTGTAAATATACTGTAATATGTGATGCGCACCTTGTTATGCTGCTGTTAGGCTGCTATTTATGAGGAGCTAGAGTGAAGGACATGGATGAAGCCATTATAACAGCCTAATAGAGGTAATGAGAATACATGGCTTCTTGATGATTCAGCCATTACCAAGCTCCTTATCACTTTTAGTACTTTACTACGCTTCAATGTATACAATAGGATTGTGTCATACGATGTTTAAAGGTACTGTGTAACTTTTCCAGTGGAGGATTTGTCACCTGCTTGTCTTCATGGAGATGTCATTGCTTAGCCTGGAATGTTCCACAATATGGCATTATCATATTTATATCTATATCATAGTAAGAATGCACATTATTTCACTACATCTTTGAGCAATAAATAAATGCATGAAATAAAATTGAATAAATGATTTTGGTGATCTTGTTTTTCACTGTTTCTCTATTTAATGCAGACACTTTTCTCCATCCAGACCTTGTTGGTCAGCTTCTGTGACATTATAGTAATTTAACTACATTCACAGCAAAGTGATTTGTCAGAATGAGCATCTGGCTGTTTAGTAAAAACAAAAAAATACTAAAGAAACAGAGATCTGGGATGTGATATGAATGCTTTGTTTTATCACATCAATGTTTTGTTTTATTATGTGTGCTGTGGTCCAAAGCAAGAAAAAATATCTGATGAAGGCTTTTTTTTTTTTTTTTTTTTTTTTTTTTGCCGAAACGTTATTTTGAAAATAAATAAGCTTTTGGACATTGGCCATCTGAGTGTGCTAGGCATTTTTTTTCACTTTTGTCTGGCTGCTCCTTGCAGTTGCACCTCTACAAGAATTTTGGTGTATGTTTTCTGTTTCTTTTGTTTTATCACCTACCACTAAACCACCAAATCTTCTCTGGTCTATGCCCCATTTATGCGTATTTGTTTTATGTTGGTTTCACAATATGATGATCCCTAAAAGTATGTGTATGATAGTCACAGGTGCATCAAACCATAAATGGCACAACTCGCTGGATCATTGGAAATCAATAGTGTGCATACCAGTACATCTAACACAGTATGTTTGTCCATTAAAGAACACATATTATGCTTGAAGTTGAATTTTTGGAGCTTTTAACTATGTTAGAATATTGTTCTTTCATTAAAAAAAACATACCTGTAGTGTATGTCACATCATTCACTCTGCTTTCAATAATCCTCTGTAAAAAGTGCTCTAAAATTTCTAGTCTATATTTTTTGTTAGGCATTATTTTAATTTCCAAGTCATGAAATTCCAAAGGAAATGTACACTAGACCACATATAAAAGCCAGTAACCATACAAATAATGCATAATATTTGTCCTTTAACACAAACTAGTTCTTTGTGCCCTTCGTGAAACTGGTTGTCCATTTTATGTAATGCCCAGGCTCTGGATAAAAGCCTTGTGTTGTGTGTGGAGTGTGAGACAGATAAATGGCATGAGAATCCCCATCAGTAGTGTGTGAAAGAGCACAAAGCAGGTCAGCTTGCTTTTGCTGACAGCACACTGGTCCCTCTGTCCAGCAGGTCACCTCTATGCCCAACTCTGCCTCTGGGTAATGAGCAGGCTGGCCTGGGCTAGCACACCACTGGCCCTGTAGATTTATATTCAGCTGATCTCAAGGGGAAAACTACATATAGGTGTGTGGATTTGGGCCAATAAAGCCAAGAAAGGAATGAGCTTGTGCCTAATGAGTGCATGTTGGGTTATTTATTGCGCTTGAACTTGTGGCAGTGAGATGGAGATTGGGCATTACTTAAATAATAAATCATTAAAATCAATGGAATATCTGTTTCAAATAATCTGTTTTTATCAAGATACTAAGAGTTAATGCATTTATGACTACATTAACTTACATACTTAACATGCTGAAAATAACACTTGATTATTACTATGCACGTTTCCATAATAAATAAACATAACCATGCTTGCATGTTTATTTGCTGCAGTCCTCCAGTCTAGGTGTGTGACTACAAGAAGTACTCCTGTGGCTATATTACTTCTGCTAATGTCATAATATAAATAACTTTCTGCTTCATAGGTTCTTCTTCCAGTAGATCCATTGCACGTATTGCCTGTGGACTTCAATCTTGTGATATCACAATGCTTATGAGAACAGCAGTAGTACAAACAACAGCATTTATAATTGAGACTTTATAAAAACAGACCCACCACATTATGACTCAGAGCTTTTAACAGGCTCTCCTTTTTGCTAAATGTGAAAGAAACATCTCAGGGACACGCTTGCCATCCAGGTAGGAAAGGATGCTTAAATGGATAAGTGTAAAATGCAGCAAAGACCACTTTAATCTGATCTATTGGTTATGAAATGTACTCTGAAGGTTTGGAAGCTAAACCCCCAGACGCAAGTTTAATCAGCCATCCAAGTATAAAGAGGGTCCAGCATTTAAAGAGCACTTTCATTGGGAAAGTAAAGTCCTTGGGTAGTTGACGGTACAGGTGTCGGACTGGGGAGGGTAAACGGTACTCATTTACCCAGGGCCCAGTGCAGGGAGGGGCTGTCACAAAGTCTGTAAAGTGCATTTTTCATTGAGAAATGTAGTCCAAGCCCACAAAGATGTTTTGTACCCAGGGCCCAGAATGTTGTGCTTGATTTCTAGTCTAGTCTTGACCTGTCTTGATGTCACTTTTGTACTCTTTCAACTGAAAAATAGTCTTAAATGCAAAATGTACAAGAAATGTCTGTGTAGCAGTTTTTGACATAGTAACTTGACCGTAGGTTATAACAGGCCTATTCAACTTGCGGCTCAGAGCCCAGATCAAACTCACAAGATGATCTAAACCGGCCTATGACCCACCTTCCAAATACTGTCATATTTTCTCATGGTTACTTAAGAATTTGTCCTAGTTTACACCTGGTTTATTCTGGGTGAATACAAGTTTAGTCCTGGTTTGATCCTGGCTTAGTTCTTGTTCAATTCTGCTTTAGGCCTGGTACTAATTAGTACTAGTTTAATACTGGTTCACCACTGGATTGCAATTTTGCAGAGCAATGTTGAAGAAGCATTTTGTATTCTATTTTTCACAAGAATGTAATATTGTAACAGGTGTTATATTGTTATTGAAACAGGTCTAGTGTTGAGGTGATTTTTTTGTAACTCCAAATTGTGTAAAAAACGAAACTCCCGTCCAGAGACCATGGCCCTCCAACAAATCTGGCTATCAGGAAGATTTTGTTGAATAGTACATTTTTTTAACTAAAGGTTTTACTTTAAATAAAATAAATCATATATTTTAAAAACAGGTTAACTTAAATCAAGACACACACTACAGAGTTTATTAGTAAATAACATACATTTTAGCCTGAAAAACTAAAACTGTTTGTTTGAATACGTACAGGTTTTGGTATTCTAGCTCTCATACTCAAACCTTGCACTGCCCTGTGAGCCCTCTAGCACAGTATAATAATGTGGTACAGTACAGATGGGGTTTAATGTCAAGGACTGAGTGTTTCATCCTGAGTCCTAATCTCTTTTCCTTCTATTTTCACATCCCTCCGAGCTGCACATTGTAACTTAAAGAGAGAAACACTTGTATCATTTAACTCTCCATCCTCAACTCCTCTGTCAGCTTTTACCCAAATCTCTGCAGCTGAAGGAAGACTGAATTTGTCTCACCAAGTTTAAAGTTTTAGTCAACCCCCCATATAACATAAGCAACTCATGTATGCTTATCCAATGAGATAAAGCTTATTGAAATGCTAATATCATGGATTGGCAATGGAGCAGGCTTGCGTATAGTTCCGGGATTGACAGAAAACTAACCATTTTATAAGATTTGAATGAAGGAGACAACATACAGTAGCTTCTCCAATATGCTCAATATATACTCCCTTATGGCATCTTTTAGTTCAATTTGAGGATAGTATTTTCTTACTGAGCAATTGCGAAGGTCATGTCAATGAATTACATCACGTTATCTTTGCTGGCTCCCTCTGTCATTCAGCAGACGAGCCTGTCACAAGTCATATGCCTGAGCAACTACTGGCCATGTGCCAGCTTGTCACGTAGAAGAGGCCAGCTCTATCCTCTTTATCAGTGAGCTGTGTCTAATATAAAAACATATCCCACATCTGGGCTTCTCAGTCTGCTACATACAAAGGACATTCTTTATTTTATTAGTATCATCTGCTGCTTTAGCTACCAGGGATGATCTATAATGCATTTCTATAATGCATTTCTATTGGCTGAATGTTCATTAGTTTCCATGGTGACACAATGTTCACATTAGCAAACGCAATCAAAAAAGTTTTAAGACTGGTCTGAAACTTAAAAAAAACTAAGTAAATATGAAATGGGTTTTAAAAAACACATTTTCAGGAGCCTTTGCTCAATACGAGAGTTCATGGTCCTGTTTAGGTCTTTAATTTTCAACAAAAAAGGTGATCAGTGACTAACTGAAAAACTGTAGGTTAATGCTAATGCTTGTGACTGTGTTTAAAAGCACACATCATCTTACCTGTTGTAGTTCCAACCAAATCAAATCTTTCTGGTGAGATTGTGTTAAAATAAAGCTCAGATTAAGTCTAACTCGAGTAACAGTGCTTCTAACAGTGTAGTGTTAGCTTCACATCCCTAGGGAATGTTGATAACTGTCAACTTTTATATATTACCATAACTTTTATATATTAAAAATGAGCATCAATATACTATCATAACAGCATTATGACCTTCTCTAAATATGCACCCTTTTTAAAACTAAATCACAGCTAACGTTGAGAATGCCTTGTGATTTTCTCACTTAAGAGGGTGATAAACTGCACCGATCATGCTATTTTCAGTCCAATCTGTTCATTGCTCATAAGGCAACAGGAAGCGTGTTTAATGATAACGGAAGTGTCTTTGGCAGGGAGGAGCTGTGATGCATGTTCTCCATTCTGTAGTTAATTACTTTTCTCTTAGTACGTCCGCTTTTCATTTGACAACTTCCAGAAAATAATATAAAAGTGTGATCCATATTTTTTTGGTATGCCTAAGTGAAGTAGATTCTTAAACATTCTTAAATTGTTACTAAATAAATTCATCCTCAAGCCACACTCGTGTAAATTACATTTACATTTACATTTAAATTCAGGCTAACTGCCCAAACTGAAGCATACTGTATTTTGTTACGTGCACATAATCTGTAAGAGTGATTTTTCTATAATAATTCTATTTTATTGGCTTTCTGCAGCATATTCTTTTTTTTAAGATCACCTTTTTTTCCCAGAATTGATTCGAAATCTGTAGGCTTTTCTATTAAGAATTCTTACATAAAATGAAAATCTTTTTGCAATATTTGTGTCCACTGTTCTTATTTTCACCCATATAAATTATTAGAGGACTCAGAGTTTATCATTAGTAGCATCCTGCAGCTAACAAAGCAAAATTAATCGTTCCTGTCTGTTTGGGGTTTGTTTGCACTTACAACTGTGGTTTGCCCAAAGCCCAAACGATCCTACAAAGTAGTTTGAATAATTGAGAATATGACAGCACTTGATCTGTTCCATCTATGCAATACTGTCCTGACATAGTGTAATGCGAAAAGGTTAATAGATGCAATGCAAACTGAGTATAATTTGTACCATTACAGCTGTCTAATTATTTATAGGAGTCTCTCAAATCTACTCAGAGGCATGTTGTTTCTAACAGTGCCTCCCAGGCCTAATTAAATAGCCATGTTTCATAATCAGGACCGGTTTGTTTTCTCCTTGTAAGACGTAATGTCAGGTTCAGAGGCTGCATTTTAGTTCAAAGTATTATCAAGATCTTTTACTGTAATTAGACACAAATACAGACAAAGGCTACAAAAATCAGGTTCTGTAGCATATAATTTGTTTGTTGAAGTTCTCATACATTTTTAGCAATATGGGGACACTGTGTATTTTAAATTATGTAGTGTCCTAGGGATCACAGTCAAATTGCTAAATGGCCTATTATGTGTTTAAAACCTACTGACTGCATAATGTAGAACTCCACAGACATGTTCTCAAATGCAGTGTTTGTCAGAAAAATCACAGTCTGATTTTTTCCCCCAAGATCTTTCAGCCCTACTCCTGTTATTGCTGCATTCTATACCAAGACCTTAGACAGGGTACTGTTTGGGATGAAGACTCAACTTATAGCGATAGAACACAGAACCAGCCTGTCCTGTTATGAGATGTAATACAACTGAACTATGGTTAACAAGAGGCTACAGTTGGTCATGACATAATTGGGAATTATGTTTTTGTCAATAATTCTGTGAATAGAACTATTCAAGAACTTTCCTGAAAATTTTAGAATTGTGTGGATCTGAATCAGACCTAAGACCACATGGTAATATGAACTGAAAGAAAATGCGTTTTATTTTATTCACTATCACCAGTATCAAAATCTGTATGGAGCCTTTTGCTTAACAATTGCTTTTTTATGTAGCATTGTGACAACTCTGTGGGAGTTTTTTTTTTTGGTTGTTTTTTTTAAAACAAACTATATCGATTTAAGCAGTTTCAAACAAAGACAAAACCTGTGTATAAAATGTGTATGTGAAGTAGGAGAGCTGAATATGGGATGCAGAGAAAAGACGCAGTGGTGATCTTTCATCATAATCCTGTTACTGCTGAATAATTTAAGTATCTCCTTGCCGACATTAATTTCCTATCATCTCCTTTGCCTCTAATTCGCTGGGAGAATTAATGAGGATTGACACGACTGCTCTTTCTTGTGCCGTGAAAGCCAACATGGAGCTGTTGATAAGCACGACGTGTTGCTGGAACAATGGCCAGTTACTTCAGCCTAATCGGTTATTTTATATTCCATCCCAACTTCCATTAGCTCTCTCCAAAATAGGCCATCGAAATGCATAAAATAGTTAACAGTATAAAAGATCCTTTTATCAAAGCATTCCCACAAAGATAAGCGTGAGTTCATTTGAGTTTAAAAATACGCCGTCATGTTTAGTGTGCATTTTTCTTCAGAGGTCACCGTTATGCAGTGCAGACATGTGGAGGACAATGCTATGCAACTGATAGCCCATCTGTTTCCAAGATTGATAGCTGAGCATCGCTATCAATGATACGCCCATGTGCCTCTTAGCATTCTGTAGATCTTCACTGTTTTCCTCCAAGGACAGAGAGGCTATACAATGCCTTATAAAATGACTATTGCAAAGATGAGGAGATGGAACGCCAAGGAATGGGACAAAAGTGTGAAATATGTTGATAAACAGTGAAGCTGAGATTATACATGGTAACGTCTACAGTGTTGCAGTAATAGGTTTGAAATGTGGCATAGTGACATAGAAAAGCTTTTAGAAAGAGTTTTAGTGTTGCTGAAAAGAGATGGGAAGATATGCCAGGGTCAAATGGGAAAACCAAGAGGCATTCAAGGTATCCAAAGAATTTTTAGAAGCTGTGGCAAAACCTTTTTTTTTTTTTTTTTTGTAAATTGAGACTCGTTGTGGCTGTTCTATGCTTTGTTGTCTGATCCGGCGGGTTCACTTCAGGCACTTGTTCAAATAATTCAGATCCATTGAAGAGGAAAAAATATCTTCACATCAACATATGAATTCAACAATACTCCTGGCACTTGTGATAGCAGTTTAATTGAAATGTCAGTTGGAAGACAGCATTTCAGAATCCGCAAAATCCCATTTTCTCCTCTCAAGTGTCCTTTTTTCTTTCTCGATTTCTCGCCCTGACTTACAGCTTCATCTGTGAGCCATTGCCGAGGGCCGGGGTGAGCAATGCATCAGGTGACCAACTCAATGCCGCGCTCGTTTGACCTGCCACCCCGACAATGGAGGCTGACCCTGAGCTGGGCCTTCAATTAATCATCTGACCTTCTCTGCACGCCACCCTTTGCCCTGTTCACTGCCCCCACACCCCTCCCACTGTGCGCAGATAGGCCAAAACCTTCAACAGCTTCAGGACTAAAAAGACACTGGTCCAACATCCTGCATGACCGCTTGTATAAATCTGACTGAAGTAATTACCTATCACCTTCCACCCCCTCTCTTCAACTTGTGCGTACCCCAACCATTATATATACGATGGGAGGAGGACGGTGGAGCGAGAGTCATATTTAGAGTTAATTGGCTCCGGAAGGTGAGGACATCAGTTCCAGTATGTGCTCAGGCAGATGGCTCACTGGAGGCGGGTTCAATCAGCGCATTGTAGAGTTCTCATTGGGTTCTCATTGGGCTTCAGGGAAGTGTTGACCTAGAGCTGAGGGACAAGAGGGAGTCTAACCATTCTATGGTATATTATGGCATAGTTTACATGCTTTCTGCAGCATCATTTGCACACGTAAAGTTAAAGAATCCAAATTGCTATACTTGATATTGTACTTCCAGCTAACAATTAAGAGTTAACAGGCCCATCGTCACAAACTTGAGACTAAATGTGAGATTAAATTGCAAAAAATACAAGCTCTCTCTGGTGATTTAGTATAAGGCCCTCAACCTTTCTACTGAATTGTCCCAGATTACTGCAAGTATTAAAAATCTACTTTTATGAAGCCAATATAAAAACATTAAAGGCGTCTTATTGAGGTTGGGATGCACCTGTTTGAATTATTCGCTTTTGTGACCACCACTTCAAATGGCCTTCTGTTTCAGTGAAAAAGTCATGACACTTCAACCTAGTATACAGATTTGATAGGACTTGAAACTACAATTTGATGGACTTGAGGGTCATTGACTTGGGACTTGAGATTTGCAAATGAAGGACTCCGAGATTACTAAGGCTAGATTAATATTTAAACTATTGTGCAGTGCTGTAGATGTTTACCATGCTTTTGGGCATGATCAACCCTGGACTGTTACAGTATGCATCTGGAATCTAAACCAGTATAGCTTTGTTGCTCCTTTGTGCTTTATAACTGAAGGTTGGAGCTGACACTTGCTTAAAAGTTTTCCCTCTCTGGCGTTCAGTGCAGGTGACAGAGAGTCAGACAGAGCAGGGCAGCAGGACGAGATGAGAGAGGAGATGGAGTGGGAGGAGGAGGCAGAGGGCTGAGGTGAGATGGATGGACCGCACCTCGGAGACTGGAGCTAGAGCGATGACAGGTCAGCCATACCCGTGGGGCTCGTGTCAGTGAATAATCTTCACATTAGCACTTGCTCATTTAAATAATATGGATCACTCGGCAGCTACAGCATTGCTGCAAGAATATTAAAACTCCAGGTGGCTTTAAACAATATTATCTTTGCAAATAAAATCAGGCCTTGAATAACCATTGCTTTTGAATAACAATTACCACTAATTATCTGGTTGACTATGATTATAACACATTAGCACTTAATATGAATGTGATAATATCAAGCAACCAGACAACGCAGTAAAGAATAGTCTGCAATACAAATCTTGTTTATACTAATATCTCTACAACATTGAGTAGGATTGAGTGGTTAATAATTACACATTAATTTGAAATTCAGGAATAGTCCTACAAAGAAATTATTATTTATATTTTTGTCACTTGAATATTTCTGAATTCAAGTAAAAGCAGGTTAAATATGAATTGTGAATTTAAGATGCATCTTTTCCATCTAAACTGTCCAAGCCAGAGTTCATATGCAGGCCAAACATTGATTTATATTATTGCTTTCAGTCACAGTATATGGTAATTTTGTGTTAAACTTTGCAGAATATATACTGTACCATTCTGTGTGAGACTTCACTTTTTCCTTGATGTGTGGCAATGACACTTGGAGTAACTTTGCCTGGGGAAAGTCCCTTTGTTTATTGTGATGTCAATGAGTGAACGCTCTTGAAGGCGCGCTCTACACCTCTGGCACCTCTGACAGCAAATCCCTCACAAAGTCTGATAGCGCCTTGTTCCCTAGTAACCCCCCATTGGCAGATTACACATTCGATCCACAGCACAGAGCTCCATTCGTCATATGTGAATTGTTGTGATGTTTACTTCACGCTATAGCGACTATGCACTTAATAAAGAGGATGACTGCTAAACCGCTCCTCGGTGATAAACATAGGCGGACATGATGGAAACTTTCGACTTGACATTGATGGGTCACTACAGGAGCCAAGCAGCCGAGAAACGAAGTGATAGAAATGGGGAGCGTTGGAGAGATTGGTTGAGGTGGCTTTATTCTCATCAGACACTATGACAGCTCTGGTGGATTGGTTTTGTCTGTGTTTTTTTCCTTTTTTTCCAAGCTATAACTCATTCCACGTGGCTGCTACTGAGGCGCAGAAGCGAAAGAAATCGAGTGTGGTTTCAGTGGGTTATTGAATTGTTTTTGTTCCCTGATTTTAGTGCAAATGAATTCAGTTCATACTCCGCGGCGACGCTTTTAGCTCGAGCTGCACGGTGAATACGCCAAATGAAGTGTGTTACACAAGCTCCTGGGCCTTGAGAACACAACTGCATGTGTGCGTATGTGAGTTAATGTGGTCTTGCCATGTTGTTTTGTACTGTAGACGCATTAGTGTGCGAGCAATGGGGATCCAGACTGATCCAGACTTAACACAGGTGAGACTATTGAAAGTTTAGTTGCCTTGGTAACTGTGATGGCAACTATAAATCACAGCAATGATGTCTTTTATTGTGCCTCCATCTTGATCAAATTCAGGTGATGGAAAAATGACGGATCCATACACAGAGTGCAGCCTTGTCAGCCAAAAATAAATAAATAAAAAGCAGAATAATGATGGGGAGCATAGTGGTGACAGATGAGTGTAGTGCAGTTGTATGTCCTTTTCTGTTAACATTGTATAATTGTGCAACGCTGGTGAAATACACAGAGCAATCAACAGTTTCAAATCATGCAGTAGGATTTGAGCCAATAGTTTAGTTGCTGAAAAGAAAAATTAAAACAGAATAGATTTGCTATTGACTTTTCATTATTGTTTTGGAATAATGCTTTTGCAGTTAATGGAGATATTCTCTGATTTGATTCTTAGTTAGAAACATACAGTTAAGATACATATTAAAGGACAAATGAAAATACAGCAGTAGAAAGCATCATAAGTTTGAAAGGGAGTAGGATTAATAAAGCCTTTTTTAAACATCATACTGTATCTTTAATGGCAGTCGATGCTTTATCTTGCGACAGTGTGAAATCCTGTGACAGTGTCAGGTTTGTGATACCATCACCTCCTCCCAGTGTGGGGCTGCAGGTACAGTACCATAGTATCATTGGATCTGGGATCATTACTACAAGCACAGGCGCAGTGTCATTAATCTGTAATGTGATCTGTAAATACAATTTATACACTGAATTTTATCTGCAGCTTATATTTGCTGCAGTAATAACTAAATTCCCCAGTGAGAATCAATAGATTTCATCTCTTTGCTTCTACATCTGCTGAAGAAATGTCTTCCATGCACAACTGAGATACTACTCAACATATAGTGTACAATTTGTTTAATAATCTATAAAAGTAACAGTGAATTGAGGACATATTGATTTTATACTTATCTCAGTTGCTGTAGTTTAATGGTCTCTTATCAAAATAACTCTTAAAGCAGCTATTCATTAAAAAGTGAGCACAAATGGTACATTTCCATGTAAGAAAAGTGAAAAAGCTGGCTTTAATATTTGAGTTATCAAAAAGCTGCTAAGTGTTGAAGAATTGTGATAAAAATCTTGGGATGCACCAGTGCTGATACTGTTTTTTTGTCTGATGCTGAAAAAAAAAATTGATGGGTATCGATTTCAGGATCAGTTCAGAGTTGTTGCCCGCCCTTTATCAAGTTATCGCTTGATTTATTTTGAGAGTTATTTTAAGGATTAACAGAAAAAGTTTATTTTTAAGGCCCCGAGACATACCAACACACTCATGAAGACTCCATCTCCAACCCAGCATAAAGGGGACATCCGCAATGAGCTGTGACCAGGGTTGTAGGGCGTGAATCAAGATCACCATAAACAGAATTAAAAAGAATAAATACTTGGCTATCATAGAGGCCAAGTGATTTATCCCACACTTTCACAGCTCGGGCAGAACAGCGGACCTCGAGAAATCAATATGTAATTATAGACATCCTACCCAGGGCCGTTCCTCTCCCAGCATGCACCTCCCACCTGCTCTGACACCGCCACCCTCAAAACAAATGTCAGAACAGGACTACACTGGCCCTAGTACAAGGAAGAGAAATGTAAACTGCTTCCTGCTTGTGTACCCTTAGATAGTTTTGAGAACTTCAAAAAGTTTAAGTAGTGTTAGACTTACTGTGTCAGCACTGAGAATTGTTTGTAATTCTCTACGTGGTTACTTTGTAATAGCTTTGGTTTGTATTAAATCTGATTGTACACCCATTGTTACGTTGTTTGTAAGAACCCATCTGTAGACTGGGCCTTGTCACACTCAGAGCTGAACTAGTTTAGTTAGTTCTTTATGACTAGCACTGTGATTGTGTTTTGTGTAGGTTAGCGATTTATGTTTTAGTTGGAAATTAAAAAGTTTACATTATAAACAAGTCTATGGGCATTAACATCTGAGAGAAGACTGACATATGAACTACCAAACTTCCACAAAATGTATACACATTTCAGTACATACTAATTAACTCAACTACAGGGTTAGCGGGGTTACATTAGAAGACTAGATTGTTTCTTTTTTGCATTTTTTATTATGTAACTTTCAGTACTGCCATCTTTGCAATTAGCTAATTGCTCCTTTCAAATGTAGATTTTGATTTGTTTGTTATAAATCCTGCAGCCCTTGAAATACTGCAGAGCCCTTACTGTTAAACCAGAAGCTGTTCGGTCTTTGTTGTTTACAGTAGCTTGTGAAAAGAAGAACGTCAGTGTGGTGCTTTTACACAGTGTGGGAGGAGGAGAGGTGGGCAGATAAACATCACTTACTAAATACCAAATTACTGTAGGCCGTCAGGATTTAGGTTGAAAAAGCTGTGTTCATATATCAGGGTGACGGCTGAGTTTCCTGCTGTTGAAACAGCACATTTGGCTGTAATGAATCTTAAATGCCAATGCCTAGTGGCAATTCAGCTCCTGCCATCCATTCCTTCACCCTGTTTATCACTAGTCTACTTTTTACATTTCAGGCCCTTGTTCTCATTTTATGCTTTGCTTCCCTTTTCTTCAAATCCTGCCTTATGTCCAGACTCAGGAATGTTCTCTAAATGCAGTTCATCTAAACAGTCTAATCAATGAACCTCAGATGATTAACACAAACCATCCTTTGCATCCTTTTCCTGTACTATCTCAAAATAGGCCCAAGCCCATGCAAATTAAGAATACCCAGGCCGACATTGTAAAATAATTTGTTGTTGATGTTTTGCATTTCAAGACACCAAAAAGTATTTACCTTGCATTAATCTTACTCTGTGGGGGTAAACTACTTCTGTAGCCACAGCTGCCCTGGGGTAGACTGACTGAGGCCATTGCTTCCTCCGACCATCGCTAATCACCCACTCACACATCTCAATCATACTAAGCAATGTTCGTGAATTGTCTTGCCTAAGGACACAATGACAATATGCAGTAAAATCACTGATTCCCACCTGGTATCCCATGCAGTCACCCATCCATGTACTAACCAGGCTCAAATCTGCTTAACTTTCAAGATGAGGCACGATTGAGCATTGTCAAGTTGGTATGGCCACTACATTGATGCAATAAACTAAAAAAAAGAATCATATATCTTTTAAAATTGTTATTTCAGTTTTTTCCAAGGTAAAATATTACATATACAGTGACAAGACGCTATACCAACACTAGTTTTCTCCAGTTCTAATGTGCGAGGTGTCTTGCATCAAATAACTTCCATATGGCTATTATGGATACAGAGATATTTTCAGAGACACTTGTGCTGCTCAGCCGAAGCTCTTTGTAATCAAACGCTAGAGCCTGAGGCGGAAGGAGGGGGAGGCATATCAAAACTCAGCTCCTGCTCCAGTCCTTCAGCCCTCATTCACAGCATATATTGATAGGCAATGATGTGTATGTCAATTTGACCAGAGCCCTGTCTCCAGTGGCCAGACCAGGAGGCACCCACAGCGATGAAAGGCAGGTGGAGTCAGCAAGCTCAGCACAAGACAAGAGAGGCAGAGATATAAAGATAATGCAGTAAAGTAGAAAGAGCCGAATGTAATTGAGCAGTTGTCATGTTATACCCAAATGTGTAGTGCCAAGATCAAATTTATAATTTTTAATAGGCACAATTGTAATCTATGAGAAGGTGCAAGGGCCTAGTCAATAATGGAAATGATTAGGTTCTGCATTAGAGGATTTTATTTTTAGATATTTTCTGTAAAATACCACTCTATCAGTGTCTCTTACCCCAATCTGGGAGTAAAAAATCATCATGTTCTAAAATCTGTAAACCACCAAGTTAGAATTGGGAAGAGTTGTGTTATTTTGTTGAAACTAGTAGCTGAGTAGCTTTTTCAGTATTACTTCTTACTCTCCACATATCTGACCTGTAATTTGGCCTGGAGGCATCATCTGTTTGTCATTATGGAGACTTTAGATGTGATGGAGTACTTTAGTTCACAATCAAACTGAATTCTTTGTGCCAATCTTGCTATGCCAATCTAATGCATTACCCATTCAGAGTGTAGATGATCTCTGTCATTGACCTCACCTGTCAATAGTTATAATGTTATGCCTGTCCGCTGTTGTGAACCATGTGTGACATAAAGGGGAAGAGTTTAAACAGGCGGGCAATCGAGAGGTGGAGAGATAGCTGTATGAGAGAGTCTTTCAGAGCAGCAGAGATGGATTAGCGTGTCTGCTGCTACCTGTGCAGGGGTCAGTGTTAAACTGCCGGGACCTGATAAGGGCTCGGCAATAGGCTCAGTGTGGGCACACATTGACTGGTTAGCTCATTGATTTAGCTGAGAGAGCGATGAGCAGAGTTCAGCCACCTACACCTGTTCATCAAAGTGTCAGGTTCCACAGCGCCCCCTGGAGCTCCTCTGTCAATGAATTGTCATGCAGTATTATTCAGTTTAATGTAAGCTAAACACCTCTTGTAAGAAATATACCAGAATATAAACTTGGCTGTTAGCAATTTCTAATGAGGTATCTTCTATTCAATTCTGGAGTGAGAAAACCTATGTGCATAGTCAATAAGTTGCTTCAAAGCAGCAATGAGCAACACATAAAATTACACTGACAATTTTTTACTCAGTGAGAATGAAATGCAGAGGGTATCAACTAGGAAAAGAGCAACAAGAGTACTGGTAATAATATACTTATTATATACTTACTTCAGCACTAACCTCATCAACATTTATGCTACCTCCTGATTTTCACTTGTCCAAATCCAAGTGCCTGTTAAAACTCAGATAGTTGAGGATTGTTGTGTTGTTGGTTTTCAATGTGTAAAATATGATGATGTCATAGCCTCAGATGCACTTTGCCATGAAATATCCAGAAGGTAAATGCACAAATGTTGAATCTAGACTATTTTATTAGTGACTAGATCCTAGAACTCACTGGCCATCCATCCGTTTAGCTGGGGCTCAGGCAGCAGTCTCAGCAGAGACTCACAAACTTCCCTTACTCCAGACACTTCCAGTGGGACCCCAAGGCGTTCATAAAGAAGACCCTGAGATACTTCTCCACTTGAGGCAGCAACTCTCCACCTACCTGGAGAGAGCAGCCACTTCACAGTTGGCTGCAGACCACCCCAGTGCATGGTGTAGGTTCTGTTCAGTGAAGCCATCAGGACAACATCATCTGCAAATAGCAGAGATGAGATCTTTTGGTCCCCAAACCGGACCCCCTCCTCCTCCTGACTGCACCTAGAGATTCTGTCCATAAAAACAATGAACAGAACCAGTAACAAAGCCCTGGCAGAGTTCAGCATGCACTGGGAACAGGTCTGACTTGCTGTTGTCAGTTTGAACACAGTTCCTGCTCCGGTCATACAGGGGCCAGGCAACCTTTAGCAAAGGGCTTCGGACCCCTTACTCTTGACGGACTACCCCCAAACGACCCCATGGAAGACATGGTTGAATACCTAAGAACTCACAGAACTAAAACAATACATTTGTATGAAATATTATTGTCCTATAAAATGTTGCAATGTCATCTGAAACCCAGCAATTGTCCCTCACAGTTAGAGCTGTCAAATTCTGACACTACTTTAAGTGAATAAATATATTTCTATTGTGCAAATACCATTCAGCAGTACTGGTTTATATACATACTCATACACAAGGCACATGTCACCAGGCAATTAGCAGTCTTTCTTTGTGGATATTAATGAGGTTTTTTTTTTGCCTCTTTAATCAGTTAGCCCACTCAAACCCACTGGAGGCATTTTCACCAAAAGATCTTTGTATCGGTGAAGCAAAGGGATCCACACATCAGTCCAACCGCATCCCTGGCTTGAGGCTCCATGCACAAGATATGAAGGCATTTCCAGTCTCTGCGTCCAGTCCACATGGGCTGTTTTCATTTGGCCTGGAGCAGAGCAGCGCGCGGCCCAGCATGGCAAATCTCTCCTGGTCGTCTCATCACCATTCTTCACCTGGGGAGCTACAGAGTTCGGCGTGGATGTGGCAGGGGAGCAGGGATGAATGAGGAAGCACGAGAGGCACCAGATGAAACTTACATGAGGCGACCACAATGAAAATGCAAAGATTGAACTTTTCATAGGGAGGGGGGAGAGGAGGGTGAGTGGAGCAGAGACAGCCTTGAGGGTTGAGATGAGATAGCTGCTGGACGTGAGGACAGAAGAGGAAGAAAGGGGGTATCACCAGAATCCTAATCCTTCTCTTTTTCTTTTATTGTTTGGTCGTTTTAAAATGCAATGTCTGTCACATCACTCAACTGGAAAAATTATTCTCATGATTTTCCTAAATATAATTACTTTACCATATACTGTATATTTTAAAGGCTATATCATATAGCCTTTAGCTACAGAAATAATTTACTTCTGTGTACTTTAAATCATGTCATAATGGTTTGCCCTACCTCATTGGCTTACTCAGAGTTGTATTTTGATTGATTCATGCACGTTTGAGTAATCCTATAAAAATATATGCACATTTTAATAGATTCTACATATGTGATAGCCTAGTAAATATCATGAAAAGCATATAATGTCTTTTTTACCAGTTGACATCCTTACATAACCCAATATAATTCTCTGATCGGGGATTTTTGTTGTATTACACTTAGTATGTCTAGCAAATAATAAATGCTCTCCCGCCACCCCTACTCCTAATGACATAATCACATTGTAAAATCTGAAAATCAACAAAATATATATACTCAAATCACTGAATAGTAATAACCATTTGATTGGTTAATCTCCACCTCTTCATATGTCATATTCCTATTATTCCTTTCATGGAGGCTGTGGTTGTGCTGGAATGCGACCACAGGCTGCTGGGAGTTGGCTGTGGAGGTGGCAGATGTCTGGGTGGCACCTCGAGGACGTCTTGTACCCTCCACACACAGAAGTGCCTCTGTAGCTCCGTGTGCATATCGCACTGTCTGCCTTTTCCAGGAAGAGCAGCCTCATGATCGATGGCCTGCATTCAGAGATGGAGCAGCCCCACTGTTTGTTTGTCTCTGTTTCGCATGAGTGCAGAGTGACAGCTGGGACCATTGCAAGGTTTTCAAGTCCGCCTGGCAGTAGTGGTTGGGCCTCTAGTGTGATTTCATGGAGGAAAAAAAGGAGGTGGAAATAGTTAAAGGATTGTTTTTATTTATAGACAGATAAATATAATTAGCACATTACAAACAGAAAGACAGATCTATAACATGAAAGATCCTGTTGATTGCTTAACTAAAAGTGTTAATTACTAATAATATATCAAGTAACTAAAAAATGGAAACACTTTTTTTTTTTTTATTCAAAGGTGCACGGCACTGCAGAACTTTTCTGATGCTTGTCTCCATGGAGATGTTATTGCTTTGCATGGAATATTTCATGGCATGACTTTAAACATTTCCATCAGGCATTTGTTCATTATGGGTGTTCAAAATACTAATTCCTTCTGTGACTAGGGGCAACTCTCCACAGATCTAAATTGTAATGTAACAGTGCTGTAACCTGCTTGTCTCCCTTGTGATAGATAGGTTTAATCTATAATGTGGAACATTATAGACAAAGCAACATTTTCAGGAGACATCAGGTGGTGGACCCTCCACTAGATATGTTACGCAGTGCACCTTTAAACAAAAAGCCATCTTTTTGCAAACTAACTCTTCATGTATACATTATTTTTGAACACTGTGTACTGAAACTGTGAGCTACGTATCTGCAACTGTACTAACAGTTCAAAATCAATACAAACATACTCACTGGTTTTAAGGGCCCAAGCTGCAGGATTCTGATTGTACTTGGGAATAAAGATACTGCTGGCTGATATTGTTTGATAACGCTGCAAAACATTACTGTAATTACTTTGTGACTATTTATCAGAACATTTGGTATTTGATGGAGGCTAAATAACAGCATCAGCGTTAATATAAGCTGTCCTTCCGGCCTTGTTTGTGTATTCTGCAAAAATTTAACTCTCAGCAAAACGGAGATGTGTTTTCGATCTGGAACACAGAATACGAGGGGGGACTTCATCTGATAATAAATTTAGCTTTCAGGGCCCAAAAATGAATTCCCAGCATTTTCAGATCATAGCTGATGATGATTCAGTGATTCGCTAATTACCATTATCTTGGCACTACACTTTGGAAATAAACCCAACACTCCACAGAGAAAACTCAAGATATTTACTGTGTCATCTCCTTTTTGAAGTATCTTGTTAGCCTTTGTAACAGACATCTCATATTTGAAATACAGGGAAATGCAGATAAAACATTAAAGGATTACTGAGAGGGCTAAATGCAAAGCTTGTCTTTTCCCCCTATAAATTCAAATATAATAAGCTGTGGTAGATGGAAGACAAAACTTTGTCATGAATTGCCTATAAACGAATATGACATGTATGTTTTGAAGGCGTTATAAGATATAAAGTTTGTAACATGTTTTTCGCAATAAGCAAATTACCTGGTTTCATTTATAGTACAGACTAAGCATTTGAAGGAGAAACCCGGTTTAGAAATTCTTCAGATTATTTCAGCTACTGACTTCATGACAATAGCTTTGAACCAATATAAACATCCCCAAACTGCTATTGTTCACACCAGACCTCTCTATATCATCAACAGAATGATCAGACTCCTCAAAGGGCTAACTGTTGTAGACGTTTTTGTAGCCCGAGAGTTGGAAGAAGAATGAGACTGTAGTTCTGACACAGGAGTTTACCCTAGCTAGGCTTGCACCACCTAGTGCCTCCACTTAACTTAATTTCTTTGTAGCAACTAGGTAAGGAATCGGAATACAGTAGACAGTTGCAAGAACCCCAGAAGTTGTAGACCACGCACCGGCCAATCAGCAAAGAGCTGATGCAACCCGAGTTGAGATAGCAGAGATAGCAGACTGCATACGCTATCCTTTTTGGACTTCCTTTGTCAAATACAAACTTGTTGTGCTGGCAATTACTTGGACACCACTGAGCGCTCTGGTGCATCACATACATCACGACTAAATAGCAGCGATTAAATAAGAAAAAGTATCCACCTACCGTCAAGCAAACAAATCCTGATGGTCAGACAGTTTCCACGAAGTGAAACCGGCTGATGAATCAGGCTAACAGAACCCAGCCCCTGGAGAAATGAACACTCAAGACACTGTAATAGTGTTGTCCATTCTGGTCGAGTGCTGTCTAGTCTGACTATGCGTCCGTTGTAGGGAGTATTCTACCTCTGATGATATAGGCCAAATTAACAAGAATGCCCTCTGTACAGCTCATAAATGGAATTTTTCTAACACTAACTTTTAAAATGAATTACTCCTACCACACTTGCAACATATAACCATGTAGTCATATTACGTACTTGTCCACACCTGTAAGAACTTGTTGTGTTCATACAGTATTGTACAGGTCACCGTTTTTCCCTCCAGCTAATTTAAGTAGAACTTTGGATTTGTATTGGAGCTCTACGATTTAGATTTCTCTCTCATAGATCGTACAAACAATACTGATTAGAGATTTAAAGTGCTTTCGGTTAGACAAATGGTTTGCCCCAGCTGCACTGAAAAGGTTACAGAGTAAGATATCCCTGCAGGGACAATAAATCGTTATTGTAACCTCGCTCAGAACCACAGATAGATGACTTTGTAGGCCCTGATAGTATGTAGACATGTTCATACCGGTGCACATGAATGAAGTATGATGCAATGAACTTTCTCCTGCTTTATCCAGTGACAAGTGGTTAAAACCAGAATTGGAAAAGTATGGGTTTTTATATAGCTGAGGCAACTCAGATTTTTTGCTATCCAGAGCAGCCGGTGGCCGATATTTTGGAACCAGTCTTATGCATATTTAGATTTTTTTCTTCCCTCAAGCACATTATTTAAATTTTCTGTGAAGTAATAATGGTACATTTTGTTTATTGGTGAGCATGATAATAGTTTGTTGCAAAATATTACAAGTATAAAAGTATCATATACAGCTTGCACCTTGCAGTTAAAGGTGTAGCATCCATCGTGTCACTTGCTCAGCACAGCCCATAAATAATAAATCACTGCTCCCCTAAACAATCATCTTTGTTCTGTGATAGAGGAACCTGTGTATGCAAATGGATCCCTCTCCTTCCAGTCCCTGCACACATAAATACTTACACAGGTACTGCTGGTGCCCGGGGTTTTTCCGAGAACCTCTCTCCTTAACCTTGATGTTCACTTGTAATTCCCACACATCTGTTTAACACTGTAGCCTTGAGCACTCACTTCCTACTGACTAACAAGAGGCTAGAGATGAGAGACTGGATCAGCAGTGTCTAGGGACAACAAGTGCCTGGTAGCTTTGAATGCTCCCCCAACTTACTAAAAAAATTATGTTTGAGTTATGGCAAAGTAATGTCTAGATTGTGGCAAGATGGTGTTTAACTCAGGCTACATATAGAACGATTGTATATGGTATATGTGGTTTATTGTTTAAGCCTACAGACTATTATGTGGTATTACAGACATTAAATTTAGCAGAGCTCATGTCTACACTATATGGAGAATATACAATGGAAGAACAGTGTTTTCTTTAATGATATGTTTAGAATAACTGCTGCAAACATTGAATATGAAGGTTAAGGTGTTATTTCAAACTTGTAACGGCATCTTCCTAATAATTAACTGTGCTGTTTTCAAATCCTGCTTTCCTTATATTTTCTTAAACTTAAACTGAAGAAAACTAACCAAAATGATTGTTAAAGAAAATGTTTATGGATTATCTTTCACATAAGAAGAGCAGATGTATTATTACTGGTATGGGAAGTTTCAGGGTTTAATGCTTGAATCCCTTTCCCATTATTATTAGTGTCAGGATCATCATTTAATTATCCTGCATTATGCTCTTTACAAAATTTAGCATTTTGGCTTTGTTTACAGAAGCTCCTAAACTATAACTGCAAAAAGTCCACTCAAAAGCCAAACCTTTAGCCTGATCATTGCAAGCATTTCCAAAGTGCACCAAGTGAAAAATCCATAATTTAAACAGTCAAATGTCATTGGGTTTTGTAATTATGGCTCAGTCCTCTGCGGTAGAACACTCCACTCTGACAAGTGCACTTGTTAGCACTTGAGTCCCTGTGTGATCAGTATTAAAGGTGTTTCAAAGTGACTTCATTGTCTTATTATTTTGAGTAGAAAGAGCAGCTGTGTTTTTGAGGGCAGACCGAATGCGCGGTGCTAAACTGTTGTTGTTCGTCACTGACTTTGAAGCAAGGTAATGACACGAGCATCACTCAAAATGCAATTACACCCACCCGTTCCTTTTGAGAGCCAATTGGGTGTTAAAGTCAATGAAGGCAAATGTAGTGTGAAACCAGTGAGCTGCTGTGTCGGCCCTGTGATAATGATTGGATATAGACCAGTCTGTCCTCCTGTGATGCATTTTAAAGTCACATTTGTGCAGTCCCTGATACTGCTGTGAAGGATACTCAGGTCAGACTGTCAGGAAGCACAATATTGAAAGTAGCTTATGACTTTTTATGGCTATTGGGTGATGTGATGCTAACTAGGGACACTACTCTGTCTGAAGCTCAGTTACTGAAATTGGACTTTAATCTGAGATTTTTTTTAAAAGCAGTCTGACCATGAAAAGACACAACAGGTGATTGGATCTGAGCTGTAACAAATAAAATAACAGATGACATTACATTCACAAGTTAGCATGAGCTAGCAGTATTTTCAGTAAGTCACTCTCACTTTTTGTTGAACAGCACATACATAAACACGACCATTAACACTCGCATTGATCACAGGCTCCTGAAAATATATTGTCTAAATTCATTTAGTTTTCAAAACGTTTTGCCAGTGTTTGCTATTGTGTACATTGTGTCACTATGGTAACTGCTGAGCATTGTGCCATAAACATACATGATGTAGGAACTTAGAGCTTACACCCTTTATATTAGAGCTATGGGTAGCTGCACCACAGACCTGACCTGGTGGCACTACCTTCTTGTGTACATGGAGATTTAATGTCATAAGGTGGAACTTCACTGGCAAACCAACACACAACCAGAAAAGCAGCACCTTGAAATATCTTTGAACTTACCCAAATCAGTGATTTGTGGTTATTTGGATTCATTTGACAGGTGACCCTACTGCCACACACTGTAATGGATAAACATTGCTCTGTTCAGGTATGTTTTTCATTCAATATTATACTATGACTAAAAGCCCCAAAAAGTACTTTTCACTTCAGCACATATTACAGGTTCTATTTATCCAAGCTTAGGAAAAATGAAATTGTCCATATACTAGCAGTAAATGTTGTTACAGAGTTGGAATATTAAGAAAAGACATGGAAACAGCACATAAGTCATGTTAAGCCTGCCCTGTGTGTTTGGGGGGGACATGTCACTGTTCATTCTTCTCACTTTAGGGAGCGTCTTATGTTACGGCCCATCAGCTTAAAGGCAGGGAAACATGGAAGGGCTCTTTGAGCAACCATCTCCACAGAGCACGGAAAAGAGTGGAAATGGAGATATACATGTTGCGTAAGGGAAAATATAAAGACAGAAGAAAAAGGCAAACATGAAGAGTCTATAGAGGCTTGTGTGAGGAGCCAGTCTCTTACAACTACCAGGGGAGCGGCGCAGAGAATAGCCTGTATTGTTTTCCTCTCCCTTTGATTTTCTGCCCTCAGCAATAACACCCCATCATGTACGCGCCTGCATCCACCAATACACACACAGAGCCTCTTGTTCTTCCTGTAACCAAAGATATTTCTATATTCTGTATCTGTTTGTCTGCAAGCCCTGAGGATAAAGCTTGTCCTTCATGTGTGCCACTTGTGGTGTCCATAATATCTTCCCAGGGAGGAATAAATATGCTTCTATTTGAAGCATTTAGAGACTAATATCATTACTTTGAATATGTGACTTTGACAGAAGAGTGTATAGTGTAGAGAAGGTCTTTAACATAGTAAAGAGAACATAACCTTGGAATTATGTGGTTTGGAGAAAGAAAAACTGTATTATTGTCTTTTATCTATTACCGGTATTCAATTTAGGGCTGCAAGATTTATCACAATTGAATTGAAATCCACAATTAGCAAATCACAAAAGCTGCAATTTTTAATCACCTTAATTTTATTTACAACAATGAGTTTCATGTTTTGGTCATTTTGTTAATTCTTGTGGAGGCAAAATCAACTTTTTAAAGCTTTTAACCATGTTGTGCCATGCATGTTTAAGTCCAGTACTAAAGACATCACTGGTCTGATCACCACCACTGTTATACACTGCTCTGTACTTACTTTGTTCTCCAATTTTATTTTAATTCTTAATAAGCGACTTGTCATTGTTGCATAGGGTACATATGAAAATTAAAAAGTTATTTGTGTAATGTACAGCTATCCATCTGAGGTCCCGACAGCTTTGCAGGTCTTTCTTGTTATGACATTTATGGCAACATCAGCTCACATTGGGCACTGCAGTTTTCTAACAAGGAAGTCAGCAGATTTGTTTTTTTTTTTTTTTTAATGAAATTGTTTTAGATCAGTATTGTGATTTACAATGTCCAAATTCCAATGTAATGATGCATAAGTGTCTATATGTCTATATTACAGACTCAAGGACAGCATGTCTTATTTAAGCATAAACTGCAAATCAAATTGCAATCACGATGCACTAAAAAAAAAATCACAAGTAGACATTTTTACCAAATCGCTTAGACTTAACTTAATTTAGCATATATCTGCAAACAGCATCTTAACAGCATTATATCAGTATCATGTTGTTATTTAGAGCAAACATGAACAAAAATAGTTTAATTTCATATATAACAAGGTAGCCGTGGGGTCTTAAAAGTCTTTAAATGGTCTTAAATTTTATGTTCCTAAATTAAGGCCTTAAAAAGTCTTAAATTATGTTGTCCAAGTCTTATTTTTTCACAAAGGTCTTAAATTTAATTAGCCTTTTTTTGCAACTCAACCAGGCTGCCGTACAATGTTAAATGGAGGGAGGGAAAAAAAACTACTTGAAATCATGTAATGTGAATGAATATCCAATTTGGAGTATGCGCAAACAATACTTTGGTTTCTGGCGCCGGTGGCAATGATTAAACAATCAGTACAGTGGAGGAAGAAGTTGGATGGATCATGGGAAAGTGTAGGTTTAATCCACAGTGGCTCTTAGATTCTAGATATAGTTGCTGGTTGGTCATTATTAGAATTAGAATTGGATCTATTGTTTTTCGCCCGCATAATGGGTGCAAAGTTGGTCTTAATTTTCATTTAAGTGGTCTTAAAAAGGTCTTTAAAAATAAGACTTTTAAAAGACCTTTTTAAGATCACTTATTTGGGGTAGTCAAACCTGGGGATAGCCTGTATAAACAAACAGTTTATAAAGCATATCATATGACCATATTAAAACTATCATGTTATATGTTAGATATATTGTTAGAGTCACAGACATATGTTATCCCATGCAACTGCATTTTTTCATTTAAAGGCTGTTGATATGGCTTGTTTCTTTCAGTCCTTTACAGTACAATTCACGGTATTAAATTATTGAAATGATGAAAAAGCTCCGACTGAAATTAGCCTGCTGTGTTATTCATATCTCAAGATCTGGACTGACTGAGCATGTCTGGTTTACCCACACTCTGGTCTCAGTAGAATATAGATTACTGAGAAAGCCATCTGTTTGGCTCAAGCAAACTCTATAAATATTTTTTATTATGATTTTATTATTATTTTGTATACCATACAGCAAGTTAACTATTTGTAACACTGCATGAAACTTAAACTTGCCCATTATCAATTTCTATCATCTTGTCTACTTCTCAAAACAAATAAATTTTTAGTTTGTTTTTTTGTTTGTTTGTTTGTATTGTTTTTTGTGTTGTTTTTTAGTGAGTAATGAATAATAATGATGACTGAATAATCCTTTCATCCTCATAAAAAATCTATTAAGTAATTGGTACTAATTCATTTGGTAAAACGTTTAACCTGTTTCAGAGTGCACCAGAATATTCATTTTCATCATCTCTAATCGAGCACATTGTCCATATTTTTAAATCGCTGTTTTCTTGGGTTTACAGTGTTTGTGTGCGTCATATGTTAATCTGCTCAGACATCAGGACCAGTCGTGTCCGGGGGCTACAGCTGAGGACAGAGGGACCTTGGCATGATTGCGTTCAATGTGAGTGCAAGATGCTTTCGCCCACACCACACAATCACGACCCATTCTCTCGCTGTCACTGTCAAAACAATTATCATCTCCGTAGCGCTGTCAGAATTAGATAAATAGAGCTTAAGAGAGGCGGCGATCAGAAAGAAGATATACTCCTCGTGATGACTGGGTGTACGTTAGGCCTGACAGGAGACAAGTCAGGACTGTATCTGCGAGTCATGAGCTGAATAAACATTTTCCACAGAAGCGTGTCACAATAAAAGACATAACTGGCAACTAAAGCTAAATATATTTCAAATCCACTGTTGGGCAAGTTACTTTGAAACTGTAATGCGTTATTTATTACCTATTACTGTCATTTCAAAGTAATTACATTACATACAAAACATTACAATATTACTGCATTTAAAATGTAAGGCATTACATTACTATTGCATTACTTTAAGTTACTCTCACCAAAATAACTTTTGCACTGTATATGGACTGAACCAGGACTAAACCAGGTCTAAACCAGGACTAAACCAGAGCTGAACCAGGACTAAACCAGAAGTGAACTAGGACTAAACTAGAACTGAACTAGGACTAAAACAGGACTCACTGTAGGGACGGGCTCGAAGGTGACCGCAGGAGAAAGGAGCGGCTCTGCTCCGCACCTCACGGAGGTAAGAGCTGCTGTCGCCCGATCGCTCTTTATGGACCCTGATGCTCGGGCTCGCGACCCTGATTTCAGCAACTATTTGCAGGTACCCGAGCCGGTGCAAGACTCTGTTACAGCGCGTAACTTCTACCTTCCTTAAGCGTGTCCAGAAGTCCAACTTTTTGTGTGATGGTTTGCATCTTCCTCTGCCTTTTGGGTGCGAGCGCAGGAGACTTTGTCGGTGCAGAACGTTTCGTCGACGTTGTGGGTTTCGTCGGGGAGAAAACTTGCAACCGTACAGCACTTCAGAATCACACTGATACAGATTAAACATGTATTTAAATTTGGCAGCTGAACACATTCTGTACTGTACTGTACAGGAGACAGGAGTCCCTTGGCCAGTCAGGACGCAGCGGGAGGAACGCAATACGCATTCATACAATGTAAAAAAAAAAAAAAAAACAGGGCATGCAAAATTGCACACAACAAAAAAAAAAAATATATATATATAAATAAAAATCTGCGAGACCGCGAAAAGTGAACTGCGATAGAGGGAGGGACGAGTGTAAACCAGGTCTAAACCAGAACTGACCCAGGTCTAAACCAGGTCTAAACCAGAACTGACCCAGGTCTAAACCAGGTCTAAACCAAAACTGACCCAGGTCTAAACCAGGTCTAAACAGCGTGGAGTTCTTTGTCAGTCCTTTCGCCCGCGGTTACCTGAAGGTCTATGAGGGCGCATCTCCGGCGTTTCACCGCTGCTGATATCGAGGTGATTTTAGCGAATTTGTATGAAGAAAAACCCACCACTTCAATCCAGGTTAAAAAAAACACTGTAACGCGCGTTACTCACATTTGTACCGAGTAAAATATTACTATTTTTTCCCCTGTAATGCCTTACATTACTGCGTTACAGCAAAAAGTAATGCATTACTGTAATTCGTTACTTTTATAACGCGTTACTCCCAACACTGTTCAAATCTGAGGTTGTTGTGCCAGTTGAGGACCTGTGAGGCATCTATTTCTCAAACTATAGGCTCTAAATGTATTTATCTTTCTGCTCAGTTGTGTGGCGGGACCTCCCACTTCTCTTTCTACTCTGGTTAGCGCCTGTTTGTGCTAAGAAAGGAGTAGTACATACTGCTGTAGGAAATCTTCAGTTTCTTGGTAATTTCTCACACAGAATAGCCTTCATTTCTAATATCAAGAATAGAGTGTTGAGTTTCACATGAAAGTTCTCTTTTTCTGGCCATTTTGAGCATTTAATCGGCCCCACAAATGTGATGCTCCAGATACTCAACCCACTCAAAGGAAGGTCAGTTTTATAGCTTTTCTAACCAGCTAAACTGTTTTCAGCTGTCCTAACAGGGTTTTCTAATCATCCATTAGCCTTCTGACACAATGCGCAAACACATTGTACCATTAGAACACTGGAGCGACAGTTGCCTCTGTACACCTATGTAGATATTGCCCCAAAAAACAGACATTTGCAGCTAGAATAGTCATTTACCACATTAACAATGTATAGAGTGTATTTCTGATTAGTTTCAAGTTATCTTCATATATATATGTGTATATATATATATATATATATATATATATATATATATATATATATATATATGTGTGTGTGTGTGTAGTGTGTGTGTGTGTGTGTGTGTGTGTGTGTAATTTTAGCAATGCAATTTGAGTGTTCCTCCATTGTCTCCATATCCAGTGTCATACTGTAGTGTACATTTAAGATGATCAAATGCAACATTCAAAAGGATAACATGTAGTTTGTGCCATTATTCAGTGGCCAATGAGCAAACCTGTCAGCATCATGCTCTGGTTATAACACTGTAACCTATTTAGGTGTATGTTTAGCCAAAGATTTTATTTTTTGAAATAGAAGTAGGCCTGTCACAATAATTACTATATCGACTTATCTTTCAATATATTAAAGCTGGAACGATATATTTTCAGGTTCAGTATTTATCATGGATACATTTTTTTGTTAAAGTGGATGTATTTGGGGTATTTTTGTTGAAATACAATAATATTTTAACTGTAGTGGGTTGACTAACTAACTATGGCTAATTACTGGTTCTTTCTGCTCTTTGTTTTTGAATAATACTGTTTATTTAAAAATGCTTTACTGGTATTATTTTACATTATTTTTTGTGTGTCAGTGGCACAAAATATTCTGAATATTATCATTTATCACAATATATTTCTGTAGCAATATATCACATTTCAAAATGTGTTATTGTGACAGGCCTAACTACAACACCTAGTGTGTGAAACATACTAGTAGAACATTAAAAGACTTTTCCAGTACTTTTCTCTGGCTTGAGAGAGAGTCACTGTGCGTGACAATAAAAGACAGACCTGAAATGAAAGGAGCACAATTGAAGGACATGAGGATGGAGCAGATAGTAGCGTGGCAGGAGCAGCGTGATAGTGGAGGTGCAGATAAAAGCAGTAGAGATCAGGAAAGGTGTGTGCGGGCAGAAGGCCAGTACAGTCTCCGGGGGGCGTCTGGGAAGGCTGCCGCTAGAAAAGAGCATCAAGCAGCTGGTCACTCTGCGCTATTTGCTGTATTGGCCTTAAAGCACAACAGAGATGAAAGCTTAACACAACCCTTAACCTTATCCAGCTCACATACACACACACACACACTCACACTCAAACCCAGTCCATATGGCATCCACAGAGCACATGCACCTGCACTCCTGAGGCTAAAAGGCGACGGCAATTATCACCTAATAGATCTTTTGCCCAGCACTAGAACAAGGCCACTTTAGAAAATCACAGCAAATCATCATGTCTGTACAATAAATAGGGCAATGTGGTTCAGATGGAGAATGTGGATTGACAAAATGAGTATTATTAATTTTCAATAACAGTAGGAAACTATTTAAACATTTTATTACTGTTAATGATAATGCATAGGGTTGGTCTTACAGCTATACAGTGCATTTTCTTGCTCTTATCTCAGTCTAATACACAGAGAGCCTTGGACCTTTTTCTGTTAGCTGCTATCTTTTTCTTGTCTTAATCTATAAGTGTCCTTGAAGATTGTAGCCTGGACCTGATGTTGTCAGCAAGATCTGTTTTAGTGAAGGTGACAGGATTAAGAAGTAAATTATAAAACATTTACTGCTGCTTCACTATCTTCTCATCCCTACACAAAGATTATGCATAAGTTATACACCAGATGCCCTACCAGTCTGAGCTTGGGACTTACAGCCTTAAGACAGCTTGTGAGGCCTAGACTTTAATTTTTCCTCACATTTTGTCACACTTTCTCCTGATAAATCATTTTTTAAGGGCCCTTATTGCACTATTTTCTGATCGGTTACAATGTTGTTTGTTTCTTTATCACAAACATACCCGGAGTGTTTTATTCCATTTACACATATTTAACACACTCTGTTCCACCTTGTGATGTCATGTGGTAGTAAAGGAGGTTCTCCGCTGTGTTCTGAATTCCATACACCTCCAGTAGAATCTTTTGGCTAATTTCAGCCCTGAAAGTTTCAGTCTCTACTGAACAAAAGGTAAAAGGTAGCTGTTAACTTGAAAACTACCGCCTCATGACATCACAAGGTGGAACAGAGCATTTTGAACTTTGGAGATGTAGACAGACTAATAATAAAGGGTTACTTTAATATACACAACATGTTTTTTGAGGTAACAACATATTTACATGACTTTAAGCTCGCAAGTCAATTAGAGTCAGTTTGGTATAATATAGTACCTTTATTTAAGCATTTGTGTGACAGAAGTTATTAATTGTTTTAGAATTCTTCAGTCTGGAGTCAAGAAGCACTTTCCTTTTTTGTTGTACATTGTAATTTTCATGAAAAAAAAAAAAAAAAAAAAAATAAATATATATATTATATATATATATATATATATATATATATATATATATATATATATATATATATATATATATATATATATATATATATATATATATATATATGTATCAGGAAAAAGGAACACGAGAAGCTAGAGAAATACCAGGGGCTCAAGGAAGAGCTGGAGAGAGCCTGGAAAGTAAAGGCATCAGTGGTGCCTGTGGTGATCGGAGCACTCGGGGCTGTAACCCCCAAACTGGAAGAGTGGCTACAACAGATACCGGGAAAAACAACGGACATCTCAGTCCAGAAAAGTGCAGTACTGGGAACAGCAAAGATACTGCGCAGAACTCTCAAGCTCCCAGGCCTCTGGTAGAGGACCCGAGCTCAATGAGGGTGAGAGAGACCTACCACCGTGGAAGGTGAGAAACACTTTTTTAAAATATATATATATATATATATATATATATATATATATATATATATATATATATATATAATATATATATATATATATATATATATATATATGGATGTTTTTATATATCAATAAAAACATCCAATATAGCATTTGACATTGTTTACAATGATACAATAGGTTCAGGGTCTTCATTTAGGGTTACATTGGGAAAGAGGCATCAAAACTTTTCTTGATAGTGGTGCAAATACTGTTATAATAATGTGTCCTGGTGTGCCCAACAAAATGGCAACACACTGTCCATTAGTGATCTATATGGAGGAGGCACATTCTCATGCACCAGGTGAAATAGTCCCATTCATCACAATGCTTCATTAGGGAAGACCAAACATTATGCAGCCAACACCGACAGCTGAGATGTATTGCTTTTTGTCAGAGTGAGGGGGACTTTGTAGATTAGATCCATCATTGACCTCATCAGGAACACAAAGTAAACAAATTGGCTGAAAATGTTGCGTGTTTGTCATTAGCTGACACATGTGGCCTATTTTGCAGCCCTTTTGTCACTCCCTCGGCTAAGGCATCGACGTAGGCCCACAATACAAAGAAATACAGCAGCCCCGCTCTACTGAGGACGACTTGTATCTAGACAAACAAATCAATAAGGAGTCCACTGTGTTCCATTATTCCCCGGAAAAGTTAACCAGCAGCAGCAGCAGTGAGAGCACAACCACGCAGACCTGTGAGGGGGAGGAGGAACTGAACAATATGAATTTACTATTACACAGTAAACGCTTACCCTGTCTTTTTATTGATTCTGGAAAAGTTTGTGTGAAACTATTAGTGTTTTAAATAGTGAACACAGCAGGTTTTTTTTTTTTTTTGCAACTACACTCAAAGATTGCATTTGGCATCAGACTTGACCTGGCCTCTATGTGAACTTTACAGCTGCAAATGAACTATTGTTATTATTGCACTTTGTTTAGTCTCTCAAAGTTTGTTTCTACTGTAAATGCCAAGCTGCGTCAACAATCTGTGTTGCACTTTTGCTCCTAGAACAAAACCTTAAAGAAAGACAATGAAACTTTCTCCTCTGTGGTTGCCAAGACTTAGTCCAAGTCTTTTTAACAAAAAAGTGCAATATTCCAAGAAGTTTTTAGATTAAATTTAGAAAGCTTATTTATGTCTGCTTCATTTCCTCCAGCTATACATATAATGTGACTAGAGTATGCAATATGGGTGTACACTGAATTCACAAGAACGTCAGCAACAATCAGGAATCCTTCCTCAACCATTAATTATTATAATAATGCCTTACACTAGTAATGCGCTTTACAGTCTAATGTAACTTGTATTTAATCACTATTCATCCACTCCATACATGGAGGTAGTATTGTAGCCACATCTACCCTGAGATAGACTGATGGGAGGGAGGTTGCTAGTCTGTGCCAACAGCCCCTTCAGTCACCACACCACTTTCATACTAAGCAAGGTGGGTGAAATATCTTGCCTAAAGTTACAATGACAGAACTTGGTCTGAGTGGGAATTGAGCCTCTGACCTTCAGGTTGAGGCACCACTGCTTTAACCACAGAGCCACTGTCACCTCTTATGGGCAATGACATTTTCAACATGTGAGTCTTTATGAAAATTGAGCAATTTTATAAGGATACATTTTTAGATACCAAAATCTTTTCCTTTTTTCTTGAATCTGTGATCTTAAATGAGGTAAAACGTGACTTTTGTGGTGGCACGACTTGCGCACATAAGGTCATCACTAATCAGACGGAGCATAGCGACATATAAACTCCCACCTCTGCCTCTTGCTTCCTCATTACCTTACCTCACTTCTCTCCTTGTTCTTTTTTCAAAACACACAGTCTCTCACTGCTCTCAAATCATTGCTGGTGTTACTATTTTTACCGGTCTAACAAGGTTGCTTGGTCACAGAGGCACGAAATGTTGAGTGCAGCAGAGACACAGGCACAATACATCTGCCTGTGGATAGGTCTGCCCTCACAGTGAAGGCCCCTAGAGCTCAGACTGCAGAGATTGAGAGACAGGAAGAGAGACGGGAGAATGAAAAGGAAGACGTGGTTTTAGACCAAAGACAAAGCCCAGAGCTGCAGGAAAGATCAAGGAGTAGATGAAAGTTGTATGACATTTACAGAGGAAACTTTGAAATACTTTCTGAGTTAAAAGTTTTTAAGAAAATGGCCTTTAAATATGTTCTTTCATATTGTGCAGCTACATTTCACACATCTGTTCAGATAATTTTTGTGTCTCCAGTGGCAACCATATAAGCCTCATTTTTGAGATTTTTCTTTTCTTTTATACTGGGGCATTACATAGAAGGGAGGACATAGGGTAAACTCACCCAAGCCAGTACCCTAATACGTGATATGCATATTAAGCTCACTACCGATGTGTATTCCCACGCACTCAGTGTTTATGCCTCTTTTATTTCCCCTATGTTTGGATAAACACAGCTGCTTTAAACTGCTGCTTAACTGAGACATTATTGATTGGAGGAAGTTATCTTGTAGGGGCTATACCAGACTTTTCAAACTTGTTCATTTTAAATGATTTATAATTATTATCCTCACCGCACTTAACGTATCCATTCGTATCATCCTACTTCCTCGTGATAAGTTTGTAAGCACATTTCACAACTTTCAGAGACGAGACCAGAGTTTACCTTGGCAGTAAAGTTAACAACAATTAACATTCTAGCAGCACACGTCCTAATTATATAATATATCTGTATCGGAGCAAGATGAATTTTGCTCAAATGGGAAAAAATCTGTTTCAGTTGAGCAGTCAAATACAAATTTTTTTGTTTTACACTTTAAACATTCTTTCTGTGGAAGCACCAAGCAGAGCAATAGGAAATCTCCCTATTTACACAGAGGTCACACATGAACCGTTTGATACAATCCATTAGCTTCAGTGAAATATGAAAATCTCATACTCCAGAGAGGAGTACATGTCAATGCTGCAAAAGTCATTTTCTGTCTGTCACATACCCACGCCCATTCAGAGCCATTAAAGCCTGCCTACATTGTGTCCATTCAGCAGAAAAAGCACAAGGGTCTGGGTCTATGGGGGATAAATTATTCAGAGATTTAATGAAGTGGCACTGGGGTAAGTTATCTCTGTAAAACGCTGTGACTCCAGCACAGGGAGTTCACACAGAGACCTGGGACAAACAGGAGCAGGCTCAGGCCACACTATATCAATATTAATAGACATTAAGCGGGACATGGCACTGCAGTAGAGATTAATGTTACTGGCAAGGTGGATCTCATGACATTTTCAGTGTGACTGCACAGAGTAGGATTGAAATGTGTGAGTAGACCTGTCATGATAATTACTGTATCAACTTATTGTTCAATATATGAAAGTTGAAACAATATATTTTGGGGATAAAGAATATTGTGTATACCTTTTCTTTTCTTGGGTATTTAATAATATGAAAAGATTTGAGCTATAGAAGGTTGAAAAATAATTGTAGGTTAATTATGTCTATTTGCCACACAATGATACTGTCTATTTAAAAATTATTTACATGGGTTATCTTGCATTATTGTTATTGTAACATAAGGCAGTTTTGAAATCAATGTTGATCACAATATATCTCTGTAGCAATATAACGTACTTTGAAAAGTTGTTATTGTGACAGGCCTATGTGTCAAAAAGTAGACTATCCCCTAGTTTTGTATTGTTTCCTGAAATCATGAAATGAGAATGCATTAATCCATACACACACAAAAAACCTTATGATTATGCAGTTGTACTTAATTAATTAAGATTTGAGTATTGACTGTTCCTTCTTCTACTCTCACTGCTTTACTACTTGGCTACTATATTTGTTCATCTTTGATTTGGCATTTCACATTTGTACTTTTAAAAATAATGTGCAGAAAACAAGTAAGAGTGTTTCTGCACAGATCTTTGCACCTTTTTGCCCTCAGAAAGTGCAAGGACAGTATCACTTCTGGTATGTTTTTGATGACCATATGCCATTAAAACATTGTTAACAGTTTGGTTCTAAATGGCCTACAGTATGAGTAAGATAGTATAAGTTTGAGTCCCAAGTATTTTACATGACACATATCTTTTATAGGCTATAGCACTAATACTGTGAGTAATTTGATCCTTTAATTTCTTTTTTATGACTCTTGTTGCATGAGGAAACTTACCCCCTGATGTATTTGAAGTAGGCCTCATTACACTTTTGAAATAAGTGCAGATTATGTGTAATTATGTTTCTCAAATTCAATTATCAGAATCTGTGGCTCTCGCTCTTCACTCTCCTCATTACCCTCTCTTAAAAGTTACCATCGCTTTGTCGTGTTTTGACAAGTTAAACAGACACTCTTTATGCAATGTGCTTAAATTCCCATTATAACATAAGGGATCCTATCTCTTGCTTAAACATCTGCTTTTCACATTTTCAAAGTGAATGTGTCATTACAAAGAACAGGTGCAGCTCAAAAGATTAAAAGTAAAAAACTGTTGAAGCTTTTGTCTTATTTTTTACAAATCAGCTCCTGCAAAAGTCACAAATGACAATAGAGGCTGTGAATGACCAAATGAATGACCAAATCACACTAGAGTCGGTCAGAAGCTATTGATATATGTTTTGATATATTTTAACTGTATGATATAGCCATGATATATGCCATTTGGTTTCCTCCATAATTACTATTTTTAGTAAATATATGAATATTTATAAAACAAAATCCGTATTTAAAAAAACAACCTTTGTTTACCATCATAACATTGAGTACTGTTTACAAAAATGAGTGTTGAATCCCATGAAAAATCAATTTGATTCCTCAGTAGAACACAACTACATGAATAAGGGCACACTTTGTTCCTTTTTTGTGAATGTAATGCGCCCAAGTTCATCGTTTTTTAGTTTTCCAATGTTGTTAAAATCCTCTTATCTTTGCAGACTAGTTAATCCTCCACACAAATACTGCACCCTGGTTCTGATATGCTAATGTTAAGACATCTTCTGACACTTCCTCAGTTTACTCAGTGGAGAGGTGCTGTTGCTTTGACTGACTTGTTTTCCCTTATCCGTTTGGCCTTTTGAAGCTGGGCCCGGACTGCGCTGGCCCTGTGCTTCTCTGGAGGGACTCTGCTCCTGATAACATGCTCTGTGTTCTTCAGGATAAGACCAGTGTGAGGAAATCTCCTCATCTCTGTACACACAGTGGGCCACTGGAAGCAAGAGCTCAGATACAGCCAGAGCAGTGTTTCTCCTACTGTTCACACCAAGCAGTTGAATATTTTGTTTACAAAGTATAGCCCCAACAAAATTATTACATACAACACAAATGGAAGATGCAAAATGGGAGTAACCAAGCCTAAAGGGAGCTTAACAGTTAATATACTGAACACACCTTGCCAATCTTTAGACATTAAACTAATCAAGACTAAGTCAGAAACTTGCAAATTCTGAATCAAATTTAAACCAAGACAAGGGCATGTTTTCACTCAGTAAATTCACATCAAAGCAAGAAGAAGACAGTTTTAAATCATCTAAAAGAAGTTCAGTTCAAAGAAACATCTATGCTATGATGATTGCAAATATTATAGAATTATATATTATCAAAGATATTGACAACATATTTAATAATCACTCAAGGTTTGAATGAGAAGCAGTTAATGTGATATTTAAAATATGATGTAACACTTTCTTGTGATTGCTGTTGCATTGTCATGGTAATGGAGAGCTCTTTCTAAAGTTACAAAAGAAACATTTTTAAAGGCTACCTCGGGAACTGCTTGTTCTTCAGAGCTTTGTTCTTTGAAACAGTGTTTTTTGGTACCTGTGTTGCAGAATGTTATAAAACTCCTCAACTGTTACCCAGTCTTGCACCTCTGTTATTCTGGTGAATACAGATGTGCAGTGGAAGCATGTCATCCTGGTTTGTCCTGTCAGATCACAGAGGGACCCCTGGGGAGAGCTCAGTAAAAGACATCTGTCTGCTCTGTGACTGTACCAGTGTGCACAAGCCTTAATACATGAGACAGTGTCCAGCACCAAACATCTAAGGATACCCCAGTCTCTCCTCATCTAGCCCCACATTCATTTACCCTTTATAATTGTTTTATAAACAACAGTTTTGGGGATGCATTACAGGGTCTCAAGAATTTAAACTGAAAAACATGAACATTACTATTTACAATACTGGATCTTGAAAGAAAATGTATCTAAGGGTTTTGTGGTAATCAGGAAGCAGCTGTTTCTTCACTTATGAAATGTGCAATAAGCCCATGCAGTGTGACTTCTTGTCTATACATTATATCTCTAATCACCCCAAACATGGATTATTATATTTGAGACAGTTTAACTGCCAAAACCACTTAAGACATTCAGACACTATGAAGTAATAATAAGGAAACCAGCTCTGCATTTTTGTCCAGGTAACTAAAAGGTTGTTGCTAATTAGAATTGTTCATTGCTGCGGGTGATCATAAGTATTGTTGCTGTGACAATCCAGCCCACTTGGTCCCCTAAGCAACAGAACTGCAGCTAATGAGAGGGACGGCAAGCTTCCAGGAAATAGTAAGCTTCATATATTTACTTCATATTGATCTCATTTGTCTTACTGCCCTCTGTCTGCCCTATATGTCCTGCCTTGGTCTGTCTCACTAATTTGTCAGAGGTCTTCCAGCAATGCTTTGATTATAGCTTCCATAATCTAATTATTTCTATTTCTGTCTTTGAACATCATCTTACGTCTCATTTACAGTGACGTTCCTGTCCTTACTCTCCTCGCTGTCTGCCTCTTTATGTTTACCACAATTAAAATTGTCCTAGACACTCCTCTCCCCTCCTCTCCCTCCTTCTGTCGCTCAGTGTCCTTGATGAGGTGGGATTTAGCATTCATAAGATGCTCTGATATCTTTGGAGTGAGTGAGAACAAGGGCTCACTCACTCCAATGCCACATTTAGCAGTCTGTCTGTGGTACCAGTCTTATTGCTGTTTACAAGCTGAAAACTATTTCAATAATTTGTTAATAAATCTGGAAACATAATTAAATATAAATTAAATTATTTAAAAAAATCATATAGGATTGATGTCTAATACTGTAGTGTGTTGAGTAGTGAAACCATATTAAAATGGCACTACAAGTTTTTGTGTGGCTTCTCCATGTAACAACCTTCTTTTTTCCAAGGATTTTTGCCTGGAATGTTCCACAGAATAGCATAAAACATAGCAATCTATACAAAGACAAGAAAACCAAGTGTCTTTGGCAATAAAAATGCCAGTAATTCTTGCCAAGTTACAATTACTTGAATGACTATATTTTATATATTTGATACAAATAAATGAATTAATAATAATAATAATAATAATAATAATAACAATAATAATAATACAGCAGTGCTTCAATTTATAGACCTGTATGGCGTGTGGAACAAATTACTTCCAGAGTCTATGAGTCCAGTGATGGTGCTGTGCCAGGGACTTCTTGGGTTCTTTTTAAAGACAATGCAGTAAAGTGTGTTTACCTTGAAGTTAAAGTATATAAGAAGACAAAATGAACATCTTTTGCTTAATAAGGGGTGCTAGGGGTTATCCAGGATGGACAGGAGCATGTTTAGAGCCCTCTTCTCAGCGGCCTTATCCAACCACATGGCGTCCTTCTTCTTGGGGCTTCCTCCCCAGCAGACCACAGTGCTGAAGAGGAAACTGGAGATGATTGTCTGGTAGAACATCAGCAGGAGCTTCTGGCAGGTGTTAAAGGTCTTAAGCCTTCTGAGAAAGTGCAGCCTGTTCTGTCCCTTTCTGTTCCAACAATAAGAAACTAAATCTTATATAGTTTGAATCATGAAAAAGATTATTATAGATTATAAAATGGTTATTCCATTGGCAAATCATTTTACCTGTCATGTCAAATCTACAAATAAATAAATAAAGGTAACTTTTCTTAATTTCAGTAATTTAAAGAACCTAGATATTACTTTTTAGCTTTTTGCAGACAAAGAATGCCTCACAGGAGCTACAGTTTTTAGTGGTGCAGTCAACCCAACAAACCCACCTCCTAGTCTGAGGATGGTCTGCTATTACAGAGTCTGATGTTATTCTATAAACGGCAGGAATGTCTAATTGGAGTATTGATTTCAGAAGGTCAGATGCCTCTCACAGACTGATCTCCCTCCTCAAAGCTGTTGTTCTGTGGAATAAGCTTTGTCTGACTGACTGCCAAGACATTCCTGAAGGAAAACCATGCTGTGAGTGTCCAAATAAGAAACAATGCAGTACATCTTATGGTTTGGGCATAAATGGCTTCTAGGTTAAGAACTATGATCAGACTATTTCGGTTTACATTATGGTGATGTCACAATACTACAATTTTGAAACTCAATTTTGGAAAATATTTGATGATAGTAAAAACACACTTTTTTATCCAATAGAATCTAATTTACAACTAATAAATAACTGTAGTTTGTCCATTATATTGTAATATACTAGTAGTAAACTACAACAACATGGTATAAAAATTAAACTGTATTACACAGGCCTGTGTGTTGCATGACCCTAATGCAAGCATGAATTGGTTATAAAACAAAGTTAGATCTGTCCATGAAATAGTCTGAAATGATTTATGCAAAACTAAAATATCTTCATATCTTTCTAACAACTACTTAATTAATATGAAAACAGATCAGTGCCCAATGGATCCTTTTAAAAATACTGAATACAGACAAAATACTACCCATATCTAATTTACTTTGCAGTGGTTGGATGCAGTAGACTTATCTGAATGTGAAGTACCACTGGTGGTAATTTGATGTCTGTGTTCTATTTTGGGTGGACGAGATGTGAGGATATGGAGAAAGTGTGAGCTCTGTGTTTCTGAAGTGGGGCTGACCAGGCGCACCGCAGCAGACATCCTGATGAAGTGTGAAGATACACAGTCTGTAAATCTACTTATATGACTCACAACTGGAGAGCTGTCAGAACTGCATAGACCACTCTCTCTCTTGCTCTCTCTCTGTGTCTCTGTAGACTAGTTATTTCTGGATTCTAGAAGTACAATCAACTATCAATAAAGTTGTTTTATCTCAATAGTTTGCATTCACATTGAAGAATTTGGTATTGTCGTACTTTCAGATGGAGAGCCTATGTAATTTCATGGGAGATTCACTGTTTCACAGAAAATCCACAAATGTTGAGCCATATCATTATTTGTTGAGAACTGGCTCCCCAAATATGTCATATTAAACTGACAACAATCATATATTTGGGTTGAGTAATAGCACTATTTTCTAAAACTATTGAAAAAAAAAAAAAAAATTCACTTTTGTTTATTTTATATGGACAGAAATTGTATTGAACTTTGTGCCAGATAGTTTTTTATACGCATAGAATTTGGACCTTGTCTCCAGCTCACACAGATAATACCTTTATGGCACCTGGAGGCAGAAAAAGACATGCCCTAAAATATGTTCAAAAGATTTGTCTAAAGTTATGGTTGTTGATAAAGGATCAAATGTGGAATTCCAAAACTGCTATTCAATTGAGGTAATCCTTATCCTGTCAATGTATATTATCTGTCTAGGTTTATGTTTATGTTCCGCAGGAAGATAAAATGCTAAACTACTCGTGTTTGATGGCTGGACTAACATGATTCAACATCCTTAATATTAAAGTTTTAATAAAGTTACTGATAGTAGCTACTTACAGCTAAGCAGATGCCATAGACAATTCAGGGAAAGTTCGAGATGTACCAGTATCTTAAACCTGTGTGCATGAACTACTGCAACTTCTTTTTCCTCCATTGGCCTATATTAAGCAAGTTTTGTGAATCATTTTCAGTACCTGATGCCTGGTATTAAAAACTTGGGATTCTTGCACTGTTTGATCTCCAAAGCATTCAAGAGTGCCGCAAAGAAGTTGGATGTAGTTGTTTTCTAGCAAGTCCTAGGACCACATTTTCCCCTTCATAAAAGTGCAGCCATTCAAGTGAAACACTCCAGTAGTAGTCTCCAATAGCTTCCAGCAGCTTGTAAGTTTCATAAGTCAAATTTGGTAACTTGACTTTTCTTGAATGGTGCGTGGGCCAGACGTGTGCACCAAACTGTGAATGACGTCATCCTCTTTCACAGAGCCTTGGAATCCCACAGTCGGCTGAATCAGATCATGAGGGGAAATATTTTAGTAGATAGGCTCTAAAAATGGCATCGCATGAGTCACAAAGTTTAGACATTATGACTATATATATATATATATATATATATATATATATATATATATATATATATATATATATATGGTGTGATTCCAGCTCCCACAGATGAATGCTGCTGTTGTGTCCTTGGGCAAGACACTTAACCCACCTTGCCCACAGTGTCTGCGTACACTGGTGTGTGAATGTGTGTGTGAATGGGTGAGTGGTTCCTTGTTGTAAAGCGCTTTGAGTGCCTTGAAGGTGGAAAAGCGCTATAGAAAAATGTGACCATTTACCATTTACCATATATATATATATATATATATATATATATATATATATATATATATATATATATATATATATATATATATATATATATATATATATATATATAAATAGTTGTTATTAGTTATTAATGTTGCTTCAAAGACTGAGCACTGTTTCCAATTCCAAAGTATGTTACTAGATGACTGTTACGTGTAATTTCATTACTAAAGCTGCAATTTAATATTGTAAAACTATGTCATTACTTTGTTGTTTTGGTCAGTACTGTCATAATATCTGCCATATTCTTAATAAATTGCAATTGTGTCCCATTTGTCTTGTACTGGAAGCTGTGTCCTTGGACAGCTGATGTGTCCTAACTCAACAGATGGCAATGCTTCACCGAGCAATTACTAAAGCTTTATTTATAAATGAGACACAATATGTACTTCATTAATAATGGATGATTAAAAATCATTTAGCAGCAAGTTGGTTAATCTGACTAGTCACCCAGATGAGTAACTCCCATGATGCCAATTCATCATCATGATCTATGTGGAAAAGGGACTTCTGGAAATGCATCTTCCTCAGCTGGGAACAGTCTTGTGTGAAATAGACATCGTATTCATTTCTAAAAGCTAAACAAGGCTAATTTAACACCCTGCTGTATGATTTAGTGAAGTGGGGCTCTAGGCGTTGTGTTGGGGATACAGATTTTTGCTATAGCCCTGTTGGGATCAAAAGTGTCAGTCAGGGGTCTCTGGAGACCGTTTAATCCTGCTGCTCTGCCTTGTAATGTGAATATTATATTTTAAAATGAGCTGGAGTCTCCTATCACTCCAACTGAATCGTTTAGACTGGTGTCGCCTGAAGCATTGCATCCTCTGTAACTCAGTCTCAGAGGATAAGCAGCATTTATTAAAATTCAGCACTAATCTCAACAACGTGGAGATATTACTTGTGCCTCAAACAGGGCATGATATGTCTTGGACCTGTGAGGCACAATTTGATTAAGCAGGCTTTAGGCTTCAGAATTTGCACCTAGGCCTATCTGAAACGGAAGCTATATGATGATACGGAAAACGCAAGTTGGAGCCATATGCTCTGTGACTGAGAGTCAGTAAAGCGTAACACATAATGAAGAGACAGACCAACATAATAGGCCTAAGGTAAGGCCTATAGTTTTTGTTATGGTGCGCTAAAATAAATATAATCATAGCTTACGTTATCATGTGCGTTGGAAATATAACGAACCGGCTTCAATAATACGCTCCCTCCGCCTTGTTCCAGTCTCTCTCCTCTCTCTCCACACGGTGGCCCTGTGCCTCTCCTTGACGACGCTCCTCCTCGCGTCGCCACCGTAAGCTCCCTCCTCTCCTCCAGCGCACCCACCTCCTCCTGCTGCCGTCCCTCCGCTACACTTCCACTCGTGTTGGCGTCGCGCTGCGCAGAGCCACAGAGCAGCAGCCCGGAGTGAACATGGTCGGCGGCTTGTGTGCTCGCAGGTTGGCCCGGCGCTCGCGGTCCGCCCTGATAGCAGCCCTCACCGTGTTGCTGGTGCAGACGCTCATCGTTTGGAACTTCAGCAGCCTCGACTCCGGCGAAGAGCGAGAGGACCGTGGATCCAGTGTGCGCGAGAAGAGGGACCGGCTCTCGGGCAACAAAGCCGCTGGCAGCGACTATTTCCAGCACGGGCACCACCAGCGGCAGCATCTCTCCTCGCCTGGAAGAGGGGCGTCTCGACACATACAGCAGCCGGTAGGAGACGAGCCATTCCCTCTCACATCCGCGCCTTTCTAACCCCGTATTCCCAATAAAACGCGCTAAACTGTAGATGAATGGGTTGGTCGACAGGTCATAACATTTACGCACTGCTTAAATGCTTAGCTCACGTTCAGGCCTTAAATGAGTTCTTGTCACTGGTGAACGCGGGCATATTTGGATGATGTCGCTGTAGACAGATGCTACGTAGCCGTTTAGGAGCGATGCTGAGACGGGCATCCTAAGCTCAATGAAGACGTGGGGCACGCAGCGCCGTCTGAGCGAGCTCACTCCAGAATCAAATACCACAACTGAGAACGAAATGTGAACTCAGCGTGTAGTTCACACCGGGGCACTGTTATAGCAAGGCAGAGGCAAATCCTTATTTTAGACATCAGTGGTTTTGCTTATTATAGGCAGCCTGATAAAAGTACAGAAGCAGCAAGGGTCAGCATGATCTGCCATTCTCAGGCCAGCCTGAACTGTTTGATGGTTGATTCAACATCCTCAATGTTAAAGTTTTAGTAGAGTAAGGTACAGTAGCAGCATGCAGCAAATCAGATGCCAGGGAGTTCAAAGAAAGCAGGAGATGTATCAGTGGGTTATATCTGTTTTTGTCATTTCGGAATAGAACAGGTTATGCCAAATATAGGGAGTTGCATGACCCTAAAGCAAGCATAAAATTGTTATAAAAAAAAGTTAGATGTGTCAATGAAATAGATTTATGCAAAACTAAAATAGCTTAAATCAGGGCTTAAACATGCAAACAAAGAAGAAGGCAAAACAATTCATGGTCTAAACAGGTCCAGTCTACAAGCCTGTGAAACCAGCTCAGGTAGCCTAAACCTGTGCCATGAACTAACTTCTTTTTCTAAATTCCAGTCTCCTTCCTTTCCTCCACTGGCCAACACAAAGCAGGTTTTTGGGACAGTATGTGATTAATTTTCAGTACCTGATGCCTGGAATTAAAAACTTGGGATTCTTGTGCTGCTTGGTCTCTGAAGCATTCAAGGGTGCCCCAAAGAAATTGGACGCAGTTGTTTACTGGCAAGTCCTGGGACTGTGCTTTCCCTTCATAAAAGTGCAGCTATTCAAGTAAAACAGTCTTTCCAGTAGCTTCCAGCAGATAAGACATTTTACCCGTAGCATGATACCATAGAGTTACATTAATTTGATAGTGATAGTAGCAGTGGTTACGTTAAGCTTTATCAATTTTATTTATATGGAGCTGTTTGTTTTTTGTCATTTTGTAAATAGGTATATTTGTTTTAATCTGATAATAACAATATAATGACAGTACTAGTAGTTGTTTAACTGTAATACACTGTGTTAAATGTGGATACAGAAGAAGGCTAAGAAGACTACGGTAGAAATAAAAATAATTGTAGTACTTGTAATTTTGTTTGTGGCATATTTTGTGTCTCATTAAAATCATACTTTTACTTAAATCCATATAGATAGGAGTATTTTTCCCAGGTTAACTGCATTTTCACTGTTCAAATTTATAGTAATGAGTTTCCTGACACTTTGAGAATCTTTCAGTGAAACTGTATGTGATGGCACCACGGGGAAGGGGTATATCAACAATGTTATTAACCAATTTGCATGATGACACTTGAGGGTATTCTTCTTAATTGTTTCTGAATTGTCTCTCAATTGTCTTTAAAGGCTTGTACATTAGTAGGCTGTAGTGTTACATAAGAGAGGCTGGTGTTTTCATAGATCGGTTGTGTCAGCACTTATTCATAGGCATCGACAGTGATTTGTTCAGATGACATTCAATATTAACAAACTGAAGGATGTTAGCGGTTGACCTTTGGGGTACGGCTTTTATCCCTATTGCCCCTGGTGCTTCAAAGGACCGTACACATCCTGTCCACCAGCCCGCTCACACTCACGAGCTGCCAGTCAGATTGTCAACTCTACCCCTGTATTACCACTGACAACTGACCAGTCTCCCTCAGTGACACTGCCCTTTGACTGGTTTATCACTTCTGTTTCACTGTGGCCAAATGTCTACGTGGTTAAGCAATCCTGGGTTATAACATATTCAGATCACCTAGATGCCAATTGCAATATACTTACTAAGATCAAATCAAAATGCTCTTTTCTTCATTTCCCTAATATATAAGTGAGTAAAAGGATTGTAAATGTTGAAATAAACAGCCAAATAAGATATTAGGGATATAGTGGTAGTTTTCAGCAGGTTTGTATGTATTAAAGGGCCCATTCACACATGTTTAACACACAAGCCCTGTATTTTTAGGCTGACTTCTTCTCTCAAACACAAAACATAGTGTGTTTTTAAACTCCATACACCTTCACTAGACTAATTTGGATAATTTCAGCCCCGGATTTGCGACTCTCTACTGAGCTAAAGATAAAAGATAGCTTAACTTAATTTGAAGACTACCATTTGATAACATCACAATGTGGAACAAAGTATTTTAAGGTTTGGAAATAACAAATACTAATAATAAAAGATTATTCATGTGTGAATGAAACAAAAACAACTCCAGGTATGTTTTGAGGAAGAAACAAAATTCTAACAAATGAGCTTAAAACTCACAATCAATTTTGTGTCATAGGAGCTTTAATGGATTTGTTAATTTCAGTTGAGTCTGTTTAATATTCATGTAATACTATTCTTCTGTCTAGGGTGTATCCAGTCTGATAACCAAGAGAACAAAAACTAAATTCTGCATCAACAGCTGTCCTGTGCAGATTATAGAGCCACATTGCACTGTACAAATGGACCCTAATGGTGTAAAATCCTGCAGCAGCAGTTATAATAGTTGAAACAGCACTTATTGTACATTAACACAGTATAATACTGTAGATTATGAGTGTGTTGTCTGTTGCATTGGTAGGTCTGTACTAAGTACTATACTAACTTATCATTCAATATGTAAAAGCTGGAACAATATATTTTGAGGCTCAGTGGGGGCTTGTGTGTACATTTTCTTTGCAATAGCGGGGAAATTGTGAGTATTTTTGTTGTAATATAATATGAGCGACAGAGGGTTGAATAAATAACTTCTATGACTAAATGTTGGTTCATTCTGTTTATTGGTTGACAGGTCTATGCACTGGCAAAATGAACACTGCTCCAGTCTCTTAAAGAAGACCACTCTATCTCAATAGAATAGAAAGCCGTGAGCCATAGTACCAGTACAGTACTACATGGGAGAGATGTGTGTGCTCCGTATGGAGGGAGATTATGCAGCAGAGGATGTGTCCGCGCAGCAGGCAGCAGTCTGTGGAGTCTCAGTTGTCATCAGTGAGTCTCCTGTTGTGTCTCGTGAGGAAAAACCTGCTCGTGATTGTTGACATTTTCCTCCTTAATCAGCTTGCTAATGCTCTTCACAGCTGCAGCCACTTAAATATGCATCTAACAGGTTTATATGTTTGACCATTTGTATGTATTTATGTATTTATGCATTTTTACACATTTGGACCTGATCATCTGCAATAATACAAATTCAGATGAGCAGTGTTTTAGTGATAAAACTGAAATCATAGCACGATGGGCATGTGTGCTTGTTTGAAGGCCAATAGAATGGTTTGCGATACTGATTTTGATACTTAAAAATATCCAATGGTTCACAATATCAACCAGTACCAGTGCAAAGGCTGTTATGTAGCTGTTATTTATCTCAAGTAATTCAAAAGTTCAAACATTCTGAGATTTTCTGGGCCAAATGTCCAATCCAGCAAATTTATCAGTGTCACCAGCAATATCTGATATCAGTATTCGATCCATGCCAAAGTGCTCATCACAGAATCACAGTATTTGTATGACCAGTAGATGTTTTGCCTGAATTAACTGAGTGCATTGCATTTATATTTTAACTGAATTGTATGATCAAATATTTTGTAGATTGCAATGATGATCTTGGGGCTTTTTAAATGATATGGTATTTCAGCCAATCCTATGACACTAAAAGCATGCAGTATGAATGAGAGTTCAGATTTAGAGGGAATTTTGTAGTCAGTGGCAGTGGAAAAAATTCTGGGTTATTGCTTGAAATGAACATAATTAAAATTGTGATCAGTGTGGGAATAAAACTATGGTTATTTATTTAGTTTTGCCACATCACCCATCTCTAGGTTGATGAGTGTAACTATTTCAGATTCCTACCATCCTTTTGTACCCAATGCTCAAATAGTGTCTGGCCCGTGCTCCACATCTGGTTGTCAGCATTTTTTTCTTTCCGTCTGCCTGTGGACTCGTGTAACGGTAATGTTCTCTGCGGGTGTCCAGCTCTCACACGCTGTATAAAGAGTTTCCCTATTAGTCATGGTCATACAATGTTACATTACCTCCAATCTACACTTTTTCCATATCCACTACAGTGCGCATCACTGTTTTCCTAATGGGTTTCCTACGGCCAGAATACGACATTTTCCTTCTGTTCTGCATCAACGCCAGTGACCGTGGTGATAATGTTTAAGTGACATGCAAAACCACAAATGACTATGTCCTGTTTTATTTTACGAGCATTCTCTACCCACTGTGGCACACTTGGCACACAGCAGCTTTGCCTTGGGAAGCATGACAGCAGAGGAACAGAATTCAACTGGTTGCTGTATAAAAATAGGATGACTTTGCAGACAAATATAAAAAGCAAAATGTAGAATGTTTTTCATGGCTGGAGTTTTCATGATTTACTTTAGCTTGAATAATATGATTGTGGCATTACAGTATTTTTACTTCAGTACTTCCTCCACCTTTTGTACTTTAAAATTTCAGTGCATTTTCATCTTGTTTGCCCTAACCCAGAGCAATCAGCCAGGCTAAGTGGCTAATTCATGGTTAGCGTCTTCTGAAAACGATGAATCAGAGGTTGAATTTGAAGTTTGTAATTAGGATCTGAGTCATCATTTTCCCTCTTTTATTCTGTACAGTTCCCCACTGCTTCACTCAACTGTTACCGATTAAAACTTTAGATTTTATTTAATTTCTGACAAACTGGACAAAATATTGTTATTACTATCCCTTTATCTATATCTCTTGTGGTTCTGACCATTTTATCCTCTTCTTTTTGCTTTAAGGAAGGTACAGTATGCAGTGTTATCTTGTTGACTTCTTATCATGTTACCAAAATAGTAAAAATGCCTGGTATCAAGTTTTATTGCATCCAAAAAAAGGTCAGTATCAGCTACAGAATTAAATTATTTTTTAACCATGATGAGCAATTCGAAGATACTGCCAAACTAGTGAAGTGATGAGTTTTACTGGCTTATAGTTTTATTTTTGTAGATTCAATTTGCACTACAACTCAAGATTCCTTTCCTAGCTCACCTTTAGATCTGCTGACTATATCTTTCTCATTTGATTTTCTTTTATAAATTCCAGTAAATGTAAATAACAGTATCTTCTCTTCTGTAAAAACCCAAAGATAGCTCTGAAGAGGTGTAATCTATGCGCTCTTATCCAGCTGTAATCAAATGCGCTGTTCTATCCATGTGTTTTTTCTGTTGAGATGGTTTTGGGAAATGTATTGGAGGTACCGGTCTATTCAGAACCACAACCTGCCCACAACATGATTCATCTCTCTGTGTCCAGGATCTCAGTGCTGACTCACACAAGCTCGCACCCACAATATAATGTACAGTGTAAAGGTGCTGATCACATACACCCACTAAAATGAGGATATTTATAGAACTCATTGTACTTTGAACTTTGACATGCAAGTATTTTTTAACATTCAGTGTCTTGAATACTTTGTACCAGTCCAAAGCCCAGGTCTCAAGGATGGGATCTGTTAAAGTTGTCAGTGTATTTGGAACATATTGCTGTCAAAATGGTATATCATTGTTTTGATTGTTGCAGATGTTAACAAGGACTGTCAGGGTTCACTCACCCCAGACACTTCCTCTAGCTCCTGCAGGGGAATTCCAAGGCATTTTGGGATTAGTCATACAAGATGAAAATAGAAAATAACAAGAAATTTTACTAAATATTATTCAAAATCTTGGGAAAATCCTTGGACTATACATTTTTTGGTCAATTTAGTAGATTTTTTGTGGTATTTAATAATATGCTATCACCAACATAGATCATGATTTTACATTCTATCTATTGTAAAACATAATAATTCTGTAAACACATTGATGAAGATAACAGCCCATTGTCTTGTTGTTCATTGTCTTCTTATGCAACATTTTTTACCCTTTGTGTATAACCCATGGCCTACATTTTTTAAAGAATCCCAAGGACCTCCAGAGCCATGGGTGGGGTTTAGGGGAATGTGAAAACATAACTTTTGAATACAGAATAATAGATTACTATAGACACGAAATACAACTCAAGAGTAAGCTGGTGATGATGACCATTATAACATGGTTTAAAGTCTTCTCTAAAGTTCCATGAGAGCTACATTGACAATGGCATGCTTGGAGGAAGATGATTTGGTGATCCAGAAAATAAAGGAAAGCTATGAAACAGAAAAGAGCTATCATTATGAATACTTAACACCTTATACACATGTACTGTTCTCTACCACCTCGGTGCATTGTATTAAGTCCATTGAAGATGCCAGTCAAGATGTAATTGGCACTTAAATTGTCACTCCCCCAGAAGAAACTCCTCTCCAGTGTTTGCCAATGCTTTACACAGACCCCGGGATGTACGTAATTATAGTCCAGGGCCACACACAAGATGCAGCATATAATTTCACAATTTTAAACGCACAAATCATTGCATCTTGAAAAAGCTACTCTCTAAAACTTGTAATGAGTGAAAGTAAAGTGGAACCTGTCCATCAGTCTGTGTGTTTTTCTCTAATGGGAACTGGTGGGGACTTACTCAGATCTAAAGCAAAGAAATGTGCTCACCTAAGACATGAAAGACACTGGAAATCACTTTGAAGTTAGAGTGCAATTTGTATACATACCTGTGTTTCCAACTAGCAACGCAACATTTGTCTCATAATGCAGCTGATGAACGGCTTTTGATGGTGCGTAGGCAATCTGTCAACAAACTAACTCTGTAAGAATAAATGTTGAAGTTTTATCGTGAATTAAGTTCAGTGCAAACAATTTATAATAATTACAGTTTAATTAGCCTTAATAAAGCATGAAGAAATATAATGAGCAAATAGTTTATTAGGAATGAATCAGGCTTAATATCTACTTAAAGGTGCACTGCGCAGCTTTTTCTGGTGGAGGGTTTTTGTTTTGCCTATGAAGATGTCCACCTAGCATTTATTCATTACAGATTTCTCTTGCTCAAAAAATACAATAATTCCTTCTGTGAGTCGACGACTCTCCACAGATCTGAATAGCGTAGTGCTGTAACCTACTTGTCTCCCTTGTGATAGACAGGTTTAGTCTATACTGTGGAACATTGTAGACAAAGCAGTAATGTTTCCATGGAGATAAGCAGGTGGCAGACTCTTCACTAGACATGTTACACAGTGCACCTTTAATTGCTGCCTGATCTTTACCTCCTAATTCCTTAATTAGTAGCTCAGTTCATTAGATTAGTAGTTTGTAAACCTGATACTATACTTTGCTATACAATGTGTTACCTAGTAGCCATAGCAGTTCAAACACTCCCAAACATCTCCGGTGGCACTTCCCTGCTAAAATTGTCCACAAACCTTGGACTGCTCTGTGCTGACATTTTGTAATTTTAGGTTCATTTTTTCCACAGGTGTCCAGATGTTTGAAATACTACACGTACAGTATACAGTCCTCCAGTAGGAGAAAACCTTTCCAGTGCCATTCGCAACAGCAAAATGGCCTCAGAGTCAGTTCTGTTATTACATCATGTTTAATAAGCCCAAAAGGTAAATAGTAAGGCTGTACTTCTTAGTTGTTTAGCCAGTTGAAGTTTTAGTTGACCAAAATTTGGGTAAAGCTTTAGTTTAGGGACCACACATTAATAGCTAATTTGTAGTAAAATAAGTGCTTAATTACATCTTTGGTAGTATTTATAAAGTACTGTTAATGCATTTTTCTTTAAGGCTGTAGTTTGCTATTAAGCCATTAACTATTTTCTTCCCATTAAAGTATTACAATAGTTATACAATACAATATTATATGTTCCTGTACATACACTGAAATTTTAATAAGCATTAATAAGTGTTTGATAAATATCAAGTAATAGCTAAGTAACAACTAATTAGTATACCAGTTACCACTGTGTTAGCAATTAATATGTGGTCCCTAAACTAAAGTGTCACCAAAATATGCATTAGCCAACTATTTATTTTATTAGCAAGGATTTAGCAGAGAGGAGACTGCATGGAGTGAGTTAGCTGGAGTTTTGGGATGACTGGGCAGTTTAATCTGCTTTTTTTACTTGCTAAACATGTAGTGCGAGTTGCTATTTCGCTATACCCCATCTGTGTTGTCTGCAGTTTTTCTGTATGGTCCAAGCTTCAAAAGCCATATTTTGTTCTTAACGCCAAAGCTGAGAAACAAATGTAAGAAGAAAATGAGTTATGTGTTTATTATTGCCTCCTGTAATCCCGCGAGCTTTGTTTTGATAGAGTGAAACATTACTTGTGACAGTTTTATGTAAATTTTTGAGCATCAAAAGAGTGAGACTGTCAACTGTCAGAGATATGTGTTCTTCTGACTTAACTGATATCTTTTTGTACTTTGTGATGATGTCATATTAATTTCAAGTTTATCTGACATCCAGCTCTACTAGGGCCTGTCACGATAACAAAATTTGAAGGACAATATATTGCTACATAGATATACTGAGATAATTGATAATATTTAACCTACTTTATGTCACATGACACAAAAACAATGATACTAGATAATCCCAGTAAACCATTTTAAATAGACAGTGTCATTCAAAACTCCTGTGCTGCAACAAATAAACAGCAGAATGAAGCAATAACTAGCCATAGTTAGTCGATATAGTCATTATCATGACAGGCCTAACTATACTGTCTTTTGGGGGGAATAAACAATCATTTGTTGCTTATAGAGTGGAGGTCAAGATCTGGAGATATGTTAGAAATATTTTTTTATAAACAAAGAATATAGCAGTTGGACTGCTCTAACTGTTGTTTAACTGCTTATATGTCTCTCACTTATTTAGACATCCTTGCCATCTGTCTGAGAGTCTCATCTCTTCACAAGGGGTTTGACAAATCTGGCTCTTTCTAAAATTATGTATTTGTAGCGATGTACACATCTGAGAGGGGCTTAAGACGTACTTCACTTATCCTCATATTCTTAACCTGTCTGTGTGTCCCTCTTGTGCTCAGTGAGAGGCCATCATCATCATAACGCTGATCTCTGCTTCTTCTTCTCAACCTCACTACTATTTAGGGCTGAACAAACTGAACATTACAACTAGTTTTGCAATTTATGTTTTAATAATAGAATTCGGTTTAGAGATAGCCAGACAGACTGATATATCAGGCCGATATTTGGATTTTTTGTCTTGTCAGCTATTTGTCTTCTCTAGCATGGGTTGATATTTTGTTTTGATCAACTGCTGCCTAAAAATTCACACAAAGCCCTATATTACTTTAATACAAAGAGATCTCTAGCCAAACATGATTACCAAGCTCTCTTACAGGCTTGTGGTGGAGTTTGTAGTAAATTACAAAAAACATAATTTGGGGAAAACAATTGGCATAGGCCTAACACCCATACTGGTTGATCTCTAATTCTGTTCAAAGTTCTTTTGAACAGAATTTCCTTTAAACCTGTCTAGAAGAATTGACAAATAGACTAAAATATGAACTGACTCATTTCTGAACATGTTTGTAAGATAAGATTTAAGATACAGGATTATCTATTTTATGCAGAAGGATAGCAAGACACCATATTTTTTTTTTTTTTGGTTTTTTGTTGAGTAAATGATGGTACTTCAAAAATTGTAGCCTTTGCAATTTGCCAGTTGCATCCAAACTGTGATTTTGATTCAGTTGCGATCAATCTTGCAGCCCTTCTACTATTCCCCTCAATTGAAATCAAATAACACACCAAATAATTTTGTGGACAGCTTGCCTTGCCCAATCTCCTCTCCTCCTCCTCCCATCAGCACTGCAGATGGTTTCATCCCAGAATACATTAATAACACGTTATCCAGATGAATGAAGCTATATAATACTTTGTGTTGCCAATAATCCCAAAGGTAAGAGGCTTAGCAGAGCCAGAGCGATGAGAAGATGCACTGTGGCTGAATTAGACCAGGATCCATGTTAATATTTAGGCCTAAAATGCCTTAAGCGAACTCACATTTGGATGAGGCCACGGCCATACGGAGGGGTTATTAGGTCGCTCAGCTCCCGTCCTGTTTACTAGTTTCAGGGTTATCTCTTTAAATAGATCCCCTGTCTTAAGTTAAGAATATGTTAAAACTGTTACTCAAAATTAGAAGAAAGTAAAAACAAGATCTTGTTATTTAAAGGTACACTATGTAACTTTTTGTTTGGGGGTCTGTCACTTGCTTGTTTCTTAGGATATGTCACTGCTCTTCCTGGAATGTTCCACAGTATGACATTAAACAGATCTACCTTACATTTATAATATTACAGGTGGTTTTATAGCTCAAAAAAGTAACTAGAACAATGGTCATTCTGACTGTGATCGGGGTTGCCTCTCCACAGATCTAACGTGTAACTTGGTGTGGTTTGGTTTCCATGAACTGTGAAACATTCTAGACAAAGCAATAACACCTCCATGGAGAAAAGCATTTGACAGACCCTTAACTGGAAAAGTTACACAATTCACATTTAAGTTAAGTGAATTTTAAATCTGTCACTCAAAATTAATTATATCCTACAAATGTAGAATGCTGTGATATAGGTCTTTCTGGTTACTGTAAGGAACTTGTATACCGTCTGGCTTCAGTGAATGAAGTATCACAAAAGGTTTAATAATTACATTTTCTTTAAAGTAGCTCTTCCATATTTAATTATTCCTCTCAGATGGTGTTTTTGAATTGACCCCTGTTTAATTAGAACTTTTGATATGAGTTTGGAAATTACTGTGGCTCTTATCCTTTAATTGTCCTTTTGGAAGTTTGAGCTGTGATGTAAAAGTTTTCTGTCTTGCCAAATGTCTGTCCTTATTCAGTTTGAATTATCAACTTGTGTGATTGTATTGCCCATGAACAAAGCAATGAGTAAAGACTCAGTTCATAATGAATAAATAGTTTACTAAGATTGATTCAGGATACTTAATTCGTAGTTACTAAGCTTGAATCATTCTTAATAAATGATGTGTTCCTCATGAGTTAGGTAATTAGGTTATTAAAATGTATTTTTTTAAACAAAAGTGCATTGTACAACTTTTCTGATAGAGGGTCTGTCAAATCCTTTTCTCTATGGAAATGTTATTGCATTGTTTGGAATGTTTCACAGTATAGTGTTAAACTATATCTTCACGGAGACCAAACCAGACCAAGTTACCAGTCAGATCTGTGGAGAGGCAACCTCGTTCAAGGTCAGAATGCCTGTTTTTCTTGGTATTTTTAGCGGTAAAACCAGATGTAATTGAATAAATGTAATGTAGAGCTATTTAATATCAAATTGTGGAACATTCCAGGTATAGCAATGACATATCCATAGAAATATTAAGTTACATTAAAACTAATTTATGTGTTACCATCCCTCCTCTACTTCAGTACCCCAATTAAAATCTCTATTCTGTTTCAAATACTTCCGGTTTCCACTCACTCCATGAATAGACTTGTGTGAGGGATCGTTAGCCTGTATGGAGTGTGCTAGGCCCTTAACTGTAATGGTCACATCAAACTCCAAAACACTTGACAAGCTCTCAGTCCGATAAGCACGCGGCTGATTGGCTGCTCCAGTGACACCACAACACAGTCAAGCTTGTGTACAACATATATATGCACTTGAAAATATGATCCCTCCTACACAATCTAATGACATATGTGGTATAGAAACATCCTGCTCTGCCAGTCTACTCCACTCTTCTTCTCCCCTTTCATTTTAATAGGACCGACCGCTTTGTGACAGGAGCAGAAAAGCATGGGAAAAAAGTATGACACTTCAACAGGCGACATGATGACCAAAAAAAGATACAGTCCATCACCGAACCATTTTTTCCCAAGGCGTGAAAAGGGGAAGGAACTGACAGTAGCGTTTTGTAGCGTAGCACAAGTGCCAGCAGCCCAGAAGACTTGCCTTATCTGTGATTAATAGAGAATGAGCAAGAAGAAAGAACAGGAGATGGAGGCGAGTGCTTAGTGAAGAAATGTTTGGGGGGAGAAAAAGAGAGAAGATAAATGTCTCATCCCCTTCTACAAATCCGACATAGACTCAAATCCCAGCGTAATCCTGAGGGGAACCCGGGTTTTGGGCGTCAGGCGTGTGAGAGGAGCTGGCAGGAAAACAGAGTCGTTTGGAGAAGAAATCTGGAAACAAACCTGAGCCCAAACTCCCACTGGGCCAGAGAGCATCGGAGAAGTCATTATTCCCTCTGCCTAAATTACTTACTTGGGTTTAAGTGGTTAAAGGTGCACTATTTAAATCTTCTGGTATCTCCTTGGAGATGTTATTGTTTTGCCTGGAATATTCCACAGTATGGCTTTAAACTCATTTAGCTCGCATTAAATCACACATTATTATTGATGAAAAATATTTCTACTGAAACAATAACTTCTCCTTGGAGACAGAGGCAGACCTTTCACCAGAAAAGTTACATATTTATGTGTGAGGTAGTCTGACCAATAACCCTCTTAAATGTTGTTATGGCAATTCAGATCTAATTGTATGGCTCTCATGTAGCAGTGTATTTGTCAGATCTGACATAAGGCAAGGTCATAGGGAGGCAATTACTGCTTTAAGCCCATTGGATGTGAATGTAGAGTATGTGTGAGCTTGTGGTCAAGGTCGGTCTGTATAATCCAGGCTTTGGGTTCAGATGAGGTGGGGATGCCTTCAGGCAGGGACTGTACAGGTGGAAGCACTTCGGAGACCGCAGCACTGTGGTAGTCAAACGTTGAATACATAAATACATATCTGTGGGTATATGCTCTATGTAGTTTTCATATTCTGGACCAAAATTTTCAAAAGGAAAATGCACAAAAAACCTAACCTCATCTTTTTAATCAGTAACAAGGTCTGTTATACTGCTGTAGGACCATAGAATGAAATCTAATATATCCTGGAAGACTGTATTGATTAAACATTTTATACAATTCCAGGTTCTAGCCACTAATCAATAATTATTAAAAACACGATGTTGGACTGAATATAAAATAGCTTAACGAATATAAAAATAGTTCCCTTACAATGATTACTGAAACCAAAATAGTATTTTAAATAATTACTATGACAAATGACATGCTGTCTGTACATATATCCAATACTATACTACACTGCACATGCCGACAAGCACAAACCCAGGGATCAACTGTCACTGAGCAGATGTTTGAACATCAGCCGTGCACTGCATACAGATGCCATACTGTTGGGTTTAATCAAAGCTAAAAATTGAACATAGAAATAATCAGTGACTGCTAAGAGGTTGTAATATTCCTATAATAAGACTTTTGAGTTCTATGATTGGGTAGAGCTGTAAACAGTGTGATATGGGGGTGAGGAGCAATCTAATATTTTAACCCCTTCACCTCAGTTCACCCTTCACTGCAGTTTTTTCCTAATTTATTCCAAATATAGAGGTGTATGTGATCACACTAAAGCCTACCATACTCCAAACAACAAAATGAACTCGCAGCAGGGCCAGATCAGCAATTTAAAATGTGAAGCTAAATAGTTTAAGAGGAAAAATGTGTTTTAGAGTTTGTGTGTGTGGGTGTGCGTGTGTGTGTGTGTGTGCGGGTGCAGATAGCTACTGTATTGAAAGTGCAGTTTACACGTGGCTCTTAGTGCTTTAACCATCCTCATGAGAGCTCCATTTCCATAGAGTCGGCCCATTAGGAAAATCATTGACTGCTTGGTGTCAGCACTCTATTTGTGTGAGAGCCGTGTGGAGATTTGAACAAACAAAAACACCACCCTGGCCCGTTTTATTCTTTTCTTTATAGATGGTGCATTTTTCCTTCATCCATCTTTATCAGGATTTTTTTATTAAGATACCATTTTTACCAAGAACCATTTTTAGTTTGTCAAGTTGGCCTGGTATTTTAATCTTCTAATTTTGTTTATTATTAAAGACAGGAGTAGTGCTTTGACTGAAGTGGACACTCACAATTCACGTTTTTTTTATTAACTAAATTCTGATACACACACATTTGGTGATATACTTAATTGCAGCATGAAATAAACTTGAAATTCCTATGTTATATATATGATATTTTGTAAGTTTTTAAATAATAATATGGCTTTAAGAGTTGGACTTCTTTTAAGTTGGACTTCTCAATCTACCTCATAATTTCTCTTGTAACTATAAATTGCACTGTTTAAACACAGTCCGAGTGTTCATTAATATTGGCAGCCCACACATAACCATAGCATATATAGAGTTTGTGCATAATTGGCCTAACTGCTGAGAAGGAGATTTGGTGAAGGCTATTATAATTGAGCCAGGGCATGTCTGCTTGCTTAGCACTCAGTCTATTTGCCTAAAAGACACAAATGACTGCAATTTAACAGCAATAGAGAGGCCCTGTAATGAGTTGGTAACTATTTGCCTGATGTGTGTTGCTCTGAGGTGGGGAAGAATAATCAAAGCAATAGCACTATATTTTCTCTGGCTTTATTCCCACTGGCAGCAATACAGATTAATAGGCAGGTGGTTTATTAGCTCCTCCAAAACAATTTCTTCCCTTTTCATGCTTATTTTTCCGTATTTTACTCTAATAGGGTCAGGTTATTGCTTGCTTATTACTGATGGTAAAATTAATGTCAAATGTTTGGTACAATCTCGACAACCAAGTGTGCCAAGTAAACACTAAATTGCCATAAATACTACATTTTAGAGTATGGTATCACTTCGTGTGTATTCACAGTCCTTGTATTTACTCTGAAGGTACACTATGTTACTTTTTCTGATGAAAGATTCACTCCCTGCTTGTCTCTATTGAGATGTAATTTTTTTGCTTGGAATATTTCACAGTATATAGCATTAAACATATGTTTTTCCACAGCCATATACAAGCAATTGGTCAAACCCAACACCAGAAAAATTATTTACTGCACCTTAAAAAATAAATAAATAAATAAATATGTTCATTCTTTAAAAATCTCATTTTATCTTTTTCTTGTGGACCCAGTCTCATGTCATGTTTCATCTTGTAGAACCTGTGTCTGGTTTGACCCCTATTTTTCATTGATGAAAAGTTTCTATAAGTTCTGTAATGGTAAATCCATTTAGATTGGGAAAGCAGGGAGTTTTTTGTCTAAATCAGTGCTATAAAAACTTGACTGTAATTTAGCCAATGAACCTGTTTAGGTTTGCTTCAGTCCTATTGGAGGTTACAGTTCATTCTGCCTGATATGTGTGAAGCATTGCCAATCAGTGTGTTTGTTTTCTGCAGCATACAGTGCATTTGTATTCAGTGCAGAAGCCTGTGTGCTGTTGTGTTGATTAATAGATGAAGTGTGTCGACTCTGAAATGGCCCACAGTACCATATGTTCCCTTGTATACAGTAGTGTATGTGGTGCATTAGACGTAATGGGTCAGAAAGGGTCATTCTGTCTGTTGGGCTTCACATGGTCTGAGTTTGCAGTGGACATAGGTCACATGACTGCCTTTGACCCTCTCCTCTCCAGTTGTGGGGGCGCTCCAGCTGAAGTCCTGTTTACATACTTTAGACTCGTTCAGAAGCAGCAAGGGCAGAGGGGTAAGAAGTCTATGTTAGTCCGTAGGACTAGTTTCACACTCCACACTCCAGGCCTCTGTGTCTGTACTAGTGCCCTGTTGAGGCTCCCAGGGGCCACAGTACCTTATATAAGTGGAGAACGCTCGCTGACAGACTGATGCTGCTGCTCAGGCTAACTGCTCCTTTTGTGGATGGCATTGACCAAAACATGATCTGAATACCAAGTGAGAGCTTCAAGCCTTTTGTTTCCCCACACAAACAATGACATCATCGGCTAATATCTGAATTTCAGCTGGGCTCAGCTTGAGCAAAATGCCTAAATCCAGCCCCAAATCTGGATCATGGCCTAATCCTGCCTCCGAGGGATCGGAGCATCGCCTGGAGTCTGGACACTGGCCATTGCTTCGGTCCTCTGGCTCTGTCCAGTCCAGGACAGCTGTTCCACATAGAGCAAAAAGAGGAAAATAGCTTTAATTTAGCCAATAATGCCTGTGAGTGTGCATCTGCTCTGTCAGAGCGATTAGCACAGCAGAAGCTGTCTTAACTGTGGTGACAAGCCCATATGGTTCCCGTATGTACGGCTAAGCATTAGACTTGATCTATCACTTTGTTTTCTCATTTGTTTTACATTGTAATTAAACCCGTCAATTCTTTCCACAATACAGCAGTGATAATGGGCTCATGACTGTGATTTAGTACCGATTATGTTGACTATCTAAGAGGCTATTTAGTTTTGGAGAGTAAAATTGACAACCAAATGGTGAAATGTGTATTTATTTATAGTTCTACTGAGCAGTTTGTTGACTGTGTGCTTGCACTGTGGCCATCCTTCAGCCTGGCAGTGTAATGTACCAGCTCTGATGCATGTGGCTGTATGCAGCCAAAAACTCAACACAAAGCAGTTTGTGCATTGACCATAAACCCAGTGAACTGCTCCGCTGCTGCAGAGGAAAGGTGCTTTTTGGCGTCTCTCTGTAACAGAGGCTGCTCTGTGCGGCTTCTCCGTCTCCTCTCTCTAAGAGGACTTGGTTTGGTTTGCCAAACAGTGCACCACTGTAGCAGCGGTCTTCAGTGGCTTTAATAATGTGAGCTGTGGCACTTGCCAGGGCTAACCACATAATGACAGCACTCAGCTCGTGGGATCTCCTCGGCCCAGAGCAGGACTTGATCCTGTAGCAGAGCTCTGCCTCAGACCCTCTAACCCTCGCTGCAGTGTGCTGTAGTACAGCTGACTCTCAGCTTATCGCTCTCAGAAGGTCATGGATTAGCCATCCTTGGGCCTTGTAGCAATGAAGTCAGTCTCACATTTATACTGCTATGGATCAGAGTCAATACAGCAGCCTGCAGTGTGAAGTGCCCCAGGCTGTGGGAGGAAACTATGAGGACTGGTGATGAGGACTGGATTGGACTGTTATTTCTCTAATGCACCAGTTGGAAAAGAATGAAATGAAATTTAAATGCAACATGTTCAAAAGTGAGTATAGAGAATTAGACTAATATAGACTACCCATAAACTTTATCTTTTCTACATCCTCTGAGAGGTGTTTATAGTAGACGCACACAAGTGAGATGCAGTCAGAGATGATTTACATTTCCTTTAGTCAGATCCTGTTTAAATCACGGGAAACAAAGACACAACTCAGTCAGGAAATGCTTCCAAGTTTGGCTCCCTTGTTCTTCACAAACAGAATCTTCCTGCGTGCACCACATCAAAGGTGAAAGGATGTGAGCAAGTGGATTAGTGTGTCAGCTGGATTCATCACTTGTTTTTTTCATGTGGGATCTTTTATCATGATCTCAGTAACTCACACCAGTTTTCTCCAAAGAGACAAACTTGGACTTTTGTGTGTAAAAACTTGAATGTGCATATGCATATCAAAAATGAGGATGTTATATATTTTACTTTAAGGAAGTCAAATTTGTCACTTAAGTTTTAAAATAGCTACAGTCCTTGAAAACTAAACTTAAATGTGAAAAATTTATGACGACAACACATTTACTTTTGTCTCATGTAAATACAGTTCTTTTTTTATTTTGATTTTGTATTGCTTGTTATGGTTTTAGTTGGTGTTCATATGGTAAATTTCTTGTTTATAGGCTTCTTGATATAGCTAAATTTTTTTGTATGATGTGTTTTATCCTGTACAGACTCGTGCACTATGTCTTAGACTGGTTTGGCTGTGGTCCAGTCACAGTGCCACTCAGCAGTCACCTCTGTGTGTTTGGAGCTTGGAACCGCCCACATGTATCGTAAAGACGGCTCCACTCACCACATCACACACTTCAGCTCTTTAAGCACTTAAATCGTAAAAAATGTGTCTCTGCTCAAAACATGCAGGAAATGCCTTGTCAGATACTTTGAAGAGATGCATTTTGTGTATTTGAGAACAGCACAAATGTAATAGATAACTAACAATAAGTACCAAATAGCTACCTGTGTTTTAGAATGATATTTAGCAAAAAATTGGGAATTTAGGAAAAGCCTCTATGGATCCCAAAAAATAAATACATAAATAAATAAACAAATAAAAAAAACTGCTAAAAAGGCCATTTTGCATTGACATATATAGTTTTGTTTGGCATAACAGTTTAGTTCAGTGGAAAATACATTCACCCTTGAACTAGGCTCTGGGTCATCATGCTGTGGGTTATAGGGCAGGTTTTCAAAAATAATAATATCATTAAAGTTGAAAATATGCTAAATATGATGTGTGACGTTAGAATAAGAAATTGCACATTTCTGTTGGATTAATTGTCATAATATTTGTAGATTTGTACTGAAACCATCAACAATACACACCGTTCTACACAAGTAACATTGCTTAGAGTCATGTTTATATTTCCTGCTCCACACTGCACATCCTCTTTTAAAGCCAATCGTTTATTCAATTCAAACATTCAATTATGCATTTACCTCTTGCTGTATTTTCTGGGAGCAGCGGAGGGATTTGCTCAGGCGGGTACTATACATCATTAGTGAGATAACCCACTGAGCCCAAACTGACAAGTGCAAAAGAAAGAGAGAATGAGAAAATGACGAATATGATGAAATAAAAAGTTTTTTGCAATAACAGAGCGTAGGAGGAGATTTGCAGTGACCTAATTAAAATGTTGGAATCCTGGTTGGAATAAATGAAGCAAATGTCAGTTAGGCTGAGCCGGAGGAGCGCAGATTAAGACGCAGCCGCTCAAATGCTGTCTGATTCCTGCTCGCGTTATCAGTGCCACAGAGCCATGGGAGGCATTGAAACACAATGTGGGTTTGCGGAGGCATGGGGAATGATTTAAGACCATTAAGAGATAAATAATAAGAACCTGCTCAAAGAAGAAGAGGGGCAAAGTGTCAACTAGTTGCTAAAAGTTGCAGGTGTTAATTATAAATAAATCGATGTCCTGCCCGGTAAAAGTCAAGATGATCTAAGTTTCAAGTTTCATTGCCCTTAGCTGCAAGGTTTGGTTAACTGTTGAACAGGATACAATTATTTTCATTTGAAGCCAGTTTATTTATGTGTAGCATCCTCTCATCACTTTTATTCACTATCCACTTCAGTACCATCCCACTCTAGTCTTTCTCATTTTATCTCCAAAACATGAGATGCTCTGTCGTGTAATAAATCAAATTTATCCAGTTATTTCAAATCACAAATAATCAGCTTTTGCCTTTTTAATCGAGAGGTTTACAGCCAATTGTTTCTCATTTAAAGTAGTCTTGTGCCAATGAAGTCACAATGAAGTTATTTCTGTCTAATAAAAATAATAATACTATTAAAATACATCTGCCCTTTCATTGTTGTTTTAGTGTCCCTTCTCCCATCACTGCAATAGGAATGACATGTAGCTCTATAATCAACTTGAGATGTTAGACTATCATCTTACAGGCTGCCTCCAAGTGTCTCAGATTTTTCATGCTATTGAGTCTCCATATGGAGCGCTGTCTAACTGCATACCGCATGTCCCCAGCTTTAGCACCGTGTCTACTGTCAACAACCAGGACGCAACTAATTGGACGAGCAATAAGAGAGGAGTGGGATTGGAAAAGCCGGAGAGGGGCCGGGCATCTGATAGAGAAATCTGTCTTAGTTAAGGATGGCTAAGTGACGTGTTGACAAGAGGCAGATAAAGCAGCACTAAGGAACAAAGATGAAACAGTACACTATCTTGATCTCCTGATGCATGGAAGTCCCACATCTTTGATTTGACTTGGCTTTGAAGTGATCTGTGGAAATGACTGTATGTGGCACGCATGGATTTGCTGTGGATGAGGAAAAGGGCCTGGTCTTGTTAAAGGACTGACACTGTACTGTATCTGGGGTTTACAGTATTTTTCCTCCTCCTTGACTGAGTTTAGCAATGAAACTTTGATATTCAATACACATTTTGATAACTAATTGATAATACAGTACAAATCTGTATTTTTTACAGTTATATTAATTATTATATAGTCTGTTATTACATTATTTTCAAGCCTCTGGTATTATCCATGAAAGGTTTAAGTTCTGATATAACACAAGCAGGTCTATTAAAGTCCATAGCAACTCAGCTTTGCAATAAAATTAAGGATGTACCGATACGATAGTGGTATCGGATCGTCAGTGTCGATCCAGGAAATTTTGCTGTATCAAGTATTGGTCCCATGATATTGGTTCAGCTGATACCCTGGTTGGGACTTTCATTTGATGTAAAAAGATGATTTACTGCCTGAGAATGTCTCATAATGATTTAACCTTCATTCAAAGCTGTTCAGTAGTTACTTAGATAAATAAGAGTAGTTACCTAGAGAAATAAGAATTATATTTCACAATTTGATCCATTTTGTAATGAGTTAACCTTTTTTTTTTTTTTTTTTATGTTAATATTGGATACCGACAGATACTTAAAGTCAAAGTACTGATACCAGTATCAGAGCTGAAAAGGTGCAGTTCGAAAATATAATGAAACTCCGATCTGCTCTGTGTTAAATGTGTAATTTTGGTTCCAGTCATCTTTGGTATCACCTTTGCCTCTCCATATACTCACCTGCCTGTCTCTGTGCTTGTGTGACAGTGGCTTTGGGGCTGCTCTTGACTTAAGCTGTCGCGGCTGTAATAACCTCAGATTTATGTATGAAGCGTCTCGTATCAAAGCAGCGCCAACATGTGCCAGCAGCAGGTGAGCCCCATTCAGCTGACAGCCAACACATTGTCCAGCACCTGTTGTTTCAATGCGTTTTAATTATAGGGCTTATAACGACAGGCTACAACATCACTCACAGCAGCCGCGTATCGACAGCAATGCAGTCTGTGTACTAATATTATACCGTTACTGTAGCATAGGACTCGTGGTTGGAGTGCACTGCATAGGAGGCCACCTGCTGTTTAATACAGGGCTCACTAAGCCTGTCACGATAAAAAGCATGATATATTGCTACAGTGAAATATAGCAAAAAATGATAATATTCAAACTACTTTATACCATTGCCACAAAGCAGTGAACCTATTTTTGAATATGCTGTATCATGAGCATGCAACAAATAATGAAGAATGAACCAATATTTAGCATGTTTTTATTCTACCCTCTGCAGCAGGGGTGTCAAACTCAAATTCACAGAGGGACGAAATTAAAAACTGGGACTAAGTCGTGGGCCAAACTAAATATTTATTGAAATTTTTTTTACAATAGCTGCATGTTTTCTCTTCTTTCGAGATATGTAATGTTAAACCTTTTCTTATTAAAATAAATGTTTAATAATAGTTTTGCTTAAACACTGAATCCAGAACAAGCATAATATAAAATAATAACAAAATTTTATATAAAGCGAGTTCCAATACATATTTGATATGATCTCGCAGGCCAGATATAATTATGTCGCGGGCCAAATTTGGCCCCCGGGCCTGAGTTTGACATCTCTGCTCTACAGCTTAAATCTTACTTTATTACATAAAAAATGGCAAAAATCTCACCATTATTGCAAAGAAATTGCACACTCTATACATAATTATACAATCCTCTGTCAGTAAAAACAGAAGGAACTTTTTAGTAAGACAAAATAAAAATGAAAATCAGGAGGAATTAGTATGGAAAAGGGAGAAATATTGTGATTAGTTTTGTTGCTACATTGCCCAACCCTGTTCAAAGATGACCCACAATATAATTATTCATACTGTGGGTCACCTTTTGAGTATTCATGGCTCTGTACTGTAGTACTCAGACAATGATGGCCACTGACAAATAATTGTAAAATAAGTGTCTTTTTGGAGACTGATATTACTCAGGTATGCATACACAGAGCTGATTCACTTTGTATTTTGAATGTTTTTTTCTGAATAATTGTACATGTTTTGGATCAAGTTTTTGAACTGGAGATGCTTTGTCTCTCCTGTTTCTGATTCCCTCTCCTCACAGCTTCAGCCTTTCTCCCTCTGTGTGTGTGTCTGCGTGTCTGTGTGTGTGTGTGTGTGTGTGTGTGTGTGTGTGTGTGTGTGTGTGTGTGTGTGTGTGTGTGTGTGTGTGTGTGTGTGTGTGTGTGTGTGTGTGTGTGTCGTGACATTCCCATGCCAGGTGTGACAAATGGCAGGCACAGAAGAAACATTTATTCCCTGTGGTGTGCTTAATTAGCCTATCAGCTAAGCCTTGGCACAAGTGTGTTTTGGGAACCACACACAGTTTTACCCAGTCAAAAGCCACTGCCTACTGCCTACCACAACTGACAAATGACTTGAATACATAAAGCACCCATAATAATTTGACCAAATACATTTAAATAATGTCTAAATTTCCACACACAATATTTTAATGCCCTATATCTCATCCCTTTGTTTATTTATTGATTATAATTATAACTTATGACACCTCATTTCACGCTTCAATTTCTGAACAAACACTTAAATGATGGTTCCTTACACCCTTTCTTTGCCATCTATGTAATTTGTTCTTTGAGGCTGAACCAGGCTTTGGCTCAGACCTATGAGCCCTGCTGTGGCAGAGGAAATGAAAGGCACAAGTGTTGCTGCTGTCCCTCCTCTCTGCACAGGGGTGCGAGCTCTGATAGCACACCGGTGGTCCACAACAGGGGTGTTTAGGTGCCCTTTTAAAGACCTACAACATGGAGGTGAGCACTGTAATTTGACCAGATTAGCTGGTGACTTGTCTTGGGTGTGGCTGGGTTTGGGCTGCGCTGTTGGAGACAAATGGCTTTTGATGTGAGTTTAAAAGATCTGAAAGATTTGGTGGGGTTTTCTAGAGTCAGATTGCTGTAAGGATATTACAAAGGACAGAACAGCACTTCTTGATTAGCTGTCATAGCAAAGGAATATAAACTGTACAGTATACAACATATCTAAAATCTAGTCATATTTTAGTTTTGCCTGAAATGCCATCCTAATTGCTAAATCATTTCCTGTATATGTAATATGCAAATAACTGGAGGGATGGCACTCTCAGGCAAATTTTAGTCACCACTATTAGTAGTATACAGTGTTCATATGTCTAGTCATGTCATTAGAATTTAATGGTTATTGCCCCGAGCCAGTAACGAAGTAACTGGCGAGGGCTATTGTTCTTCGTTTCTCATGCTCTTTTATTATTTTTCCTTGCAAATGATTGTGATTTTGAACGTCGATGATGAAAAGTCCCCAAACCGCGCATCAGATTGACCAGTCTCGCGAAAAATTTGATAAAATGGGCATCGCAACAATGCAGAAAGTAATCCCATTCAGCAGTGTTCCCTGGAATTTGTAAAAATTTAAACTTTATGGGCAGCTGAAAAGCATATTTTGACGCAGGCAAATGAAATTGGATCAAAAATTCACTGCCATTTTGACTTGCGTGTCTGTAAAAAGATTCAAGTCTCTGGCGTTTGGTCCAGATGAGCTCAGATTTGACACACAGGCACATCTACAGACATAAACTCACAAAAATCATCAGCAGGTTTTGGGATACTCCGTACTGTTTGCCCGTAGCACGTCGGCGAAAAACACATTAATTTCCTGTTTGTTTGGTGACCTGTCACGGCCACAGGCATTGGCCTAGAGAACTCAAATTCAAATCACAATTGCGTGATCTGAGCCTGAATGTAATGAAATATGAAATGTAATAAAAGTGAACACTATAGTGCCCCCTACCATGGACATGAAACATCAACATTATTGGATTAGTACCAAATTCAGAGATAAAAGGTTATGTATGATCACAAGCAAAAAAATATATTACAGACATATGCCATTTTTCACAGTTGGCCAGCAGGGGCGCAAAGAATCCCTCAAATAATAGGTAAAAATATCTTGCACACACATGCTTAGTTCGGTCGTGATGAAATGTGTTTGACTGATTTCACAGATTTTGCCCTGATTATAATAGTAAACTAATAGTGCCTCCTACCATAGACATAAAATGTCAACATTATCAGATTTGTACCAAAATCAGGAATTAAATTCTATGCATAACTACAAACAAAATAATATATTACAGACATGGGGCATTTTTCAAGGTTGGCCAGCAGGGGCGCAATGACTCCTAAAACATTTGCATTATTTGCATTCACAAACAGGTGCATTATATAATTTGTCTGGTGGACAAACTGTCAGCCTGGGCAGCTGTTAGGAAGTAATGGTGGCATGTCGCAACGGTCACAAGTGCCCAGTGGTTGTGTCGGAGGGGCTTGTGCACCAGGGCGAGGGCCATCTTCGCTGCGAGCAGCTTTAATTTACATTTTATTTACATAGAAAATGAATCTGTATTTGGTTAGAAACGCCCTCTAAACTTTCAAATATGGTCAAAAAGGGTTTTAGTATTGTGACACGTAAAAGCACAAGGGAGAGAGGGAGGACGAGATCAGGTGAGTGTCCAAAACTCAGGGAGGGAGTCATAAACTTATGAAATAAACAGGCGCTTTTGCAAAAAAATTCTAATATTAACAGTTCGAAGGCACTGTGGATTCTTAGCAGCTACATGCCAACAGATATCCATAATCCAGTTGTTTTAAGTCCAAAAAGCCCGTTTAAAGTGCAAGATTCTAGAAAATGTTTGCATAACATCACAGTTTATAAAGATTCAGAAACTAATTTTAAATAAAATGATTGAGCTTGTGGTCATTAGTTACCATATAGATGATTAGGCCAGAGCAAGCTTTTTAAGAGAGAAAAAGACATAAAAGAAAGATAATAACAATATTTGGGGGGAGGGGAAATGTTTATTTTTTTTTTTATGGATTTGAATAAAGGCGTTGTGAGTCGTGTGATCCTCATTTGGTCTGTGGGAGAAAAGGAGTCGCAGGTTTCATCTATAAAGTTTTTGAAATGGAAATGCTTCAACTACCATTCAGCATTTTGACCCTTAAAATGAAAGTCTCAACTTTAAAAGTGTCCAGTGACCTTTGACACCTCTCTACCAAACAAGTGACTCTTAAAGGACACACAGGGCACTAACAGGTCCCTCTTCTTGGGCTGGTCCCACTGTGGAAAGAGCCGTGCCAGAATAGTTCTGGGCTGGTTCCTGAAGGCATTGAGACGGAAGTTCAAATGTTTCATGACTTCCTTTTGGAAATCTGTAGGATCTGGTACCAAAGCCATCACCAGGAGCTTGGAGGCAGAGCCATATTTGTGGATCAGGTCTCTGGCTGCGGCTTTGCTCAACTTCTTGGGTTTGATGAACTTCAGCTGGGACTTTCATCTGGTCCGGGACTCTGGCCTTCTCCAGAGTCTGCACTACTGCATCGTGGTGGGACTTCATTTTAGATGGTAGCTTTTGGAGCACTTTTTTGACCAGAGCATGGATCACCAGGCTCTGAACTGAGCCCAAGGTCAGAATACAGACTTTCAATCATTGCTATTTAATACACACATGTGTGTCATTTTTTCTTTTTAACTTTGCTCCAAACCAATGTTTCTTTTTGTATTTAAGTCTTTTCCTGACAGAGGATTGGCTGCAGACCTCTGCTGTTTTACTCTGTTGTGTAGCGTTTTCACAACACTGTCTGGTTTCCTGTGGGTTCTGTGTAAATGGCTGTAGTTGTGTCTCATTACATCATTTCGAGAAGTTGACTTTACAGGTCTCTGGGCTGTGCTAAAGATGTGTACTTTGAGTCTGTATATTTTGATCGTCATGAGGGAGGTTTTGGAGCTCATATATATGACTCAATTTTCTGATCTGTTCTAATGTAGGTTCCTCATCACAAACAGCCCTGGGCTTGAGTTTTCTTTCATTTCACACATGTTAAACACACAAACACTGCAGATTTAACCTGAGTTCTTCAATCAGCAGAAAAGACTCTGTTCCACCTTGTGATGTCATGTGGTAATATATGAAGTGCTCCACTGTGTTTTTAAATTCCACACACCTTCACTAGAATCATTTGGATCATTTCAGTCCTGGAATTGCCAATCTTGACTGAAGTAAAGGTAATGGTACTTATTAATTTGAAAATTACCACTTCATGACATCACAAGGTGGAACAGAGCATTATGAGCTTTGCGGATATAGACAGAATAATAATAAAGAGTTACTCAAACATGTATGAATGAAACAAAACACAACTCCAGGTCTGTTTGAAAGGAAGTGACAACATTATAACATGGCTAAAAGCTCACAAGAGTTAAATTTGTGTGTGTAACTTTTCCACCATTTGCTTGGGCCTCATTCATGAGTCTTTTCATAAAAAAAGTTTGTAACTTTCACTTTAAGAGATTAGACTCAGATTCAGAAAGCGTTCTTATGCATCCAAATTCCTTCTTAAGTGACAGTTGTGCCGGATTTCACCAACATCCAGCTACGAACACCTCCACGCTTATTGGTATTTCTATTGTTCTTCCTCCGTTTCTTGCACTCTTTTATTGGCCCTCTCCAGTAACGAACTTAATATTCTTACATATTATTCATTTTTCCCACATATAATTGCATTTTTGACCCCCTGAATGTTGACGAAAAGTTCCCAAACCGGGTATCAGATCGACTGGCACTGCGAAAAATTCAATAAAATGGGCAAAAAATAACTTTAAGATTAATTTGTGAAACTTTGCAGAACAATCACTGACATGCTCCTGATCATAAAAGTCAATGAGATCTATGCCCTAATTTTTACACTTTTGCCTCTAGAATCATTCACTTTTAAGAAATTTAAAGACACACTATGTAACTTTTATAATGGATGGTGTGTTTTTATGCAGTCTTAGTTGGACAGTGCTCTTGACCATAAATGCCACGTGACCTATGACGTAGTTTCTATAGTTTGTCTCTAGAATCAGTTACATTAGCCAATTTGAAAGGTGCACTATCTACTTTTTCTGGTGGACAAGCTGTCGGTCTGTGTGGCTCTGGGGAAAAGAGAGTGCTGTGCTGGGGTGGTCGTGAGTTCCTGGAGGTTATGTGTTGGGGGGCGTGCGCACCGGGATGAGGGCCATCATCACTGTGAGCAGCTTTAATTTATTTTATATTTGATTAGTTTTTATTCTGTTCCGTTAAAGCTGCATTACCCAATGTTCAAAAGAGGAAAGACATATTTATAATAAAGTTACAACTCACTTGTGCGACTCACACAAACCCTTTGTGCAGCATTGACATGCTTTATGATAGCTTTGTTCAGACAGTGAAATAAAGTAGGGGTGGATGTAGACAGCATACAGATTTTGTCAATACAAAAAATAAATAAATAAATACAAGAAAAATCAAGCTGTAGTTCTCTAGAGAATAAAAATACATTGTCCTATTGTCATTTAAGTGTTTTTGTTAACTAATTATTTTTTGCCAACAGAAGCATGCTTTCAGTCCATTAACACAGATGCAAAGCATTAACATGTGACCCACTGTTTAGGATGACAATCCACTTTGTTCAATCAGGGCTTACCATTAGCTGCACAATCCTCTCGTTGGTCTGTCAGCAGATTAGAGTCATGGCAGAGGACAAGAGAAAGTGGCTCTACTCTAACCATTAAACTCGCACAGATCCAAATCCTACTGAACTGCCCGTGTCTTTTTCACCTAAACATGCAAAGCATTTCATAAAAACAGGAGAGGTAAACAAACACAACAAAGCTACATTAACATGTGGTCAATGATATATCAGATGAAATCACAACATTCTATGTGCCAATGTTAGTTAATAGATGCCAGGCAGCTAAAACTATTATTGAAGTGCAGATAATTATGTTTTTAGGTCCAGTCAATAATAGAAAAGATAAGATCAAATATTTGTACATTTCCCTTTTAAATATTTCATGGCAAAGTACTTTGTAATCAATAGGAAAACTGTCTCTGTCTGCCCATTTGGGATTATGACATTATCACATTCTAGATGATTCACTGATTCAGTGAAGAATTATTTAGTCCACAATGTTGTGATATTTGTTTTTGTCAGTCTTCTTTTTGATTCACAAATCTGCTGGACATCAGTCGCCTCAAGCATCTCTCCGCCCTGCTCTAATTGGGCAAATAAACAAAGGCCTTGGATCACAAAAGTGAGTCAAATTCCAGAACAGGAGAAACAAACACCAGTCTGGAGTTTTACTGCAGTCACAAAGTCCTGAGAAATATTGTGTTAGCAGTTATTCAGATGGAAGAACTGACCTTTTTAACATTGAAATGACAAAAAAGTCAAACTAAATCAGTGTTAATTTATCATATAGTGATATATCTTGTGCTATTTTTGCTAATCCCTTTGTAGCCTGTCGTGTGTTTGTAGCCATGACTGACAGTGTGTTGTTGAAAAAACCCACTGGAAAGATTGCGGCTGTTTGGACAAGAGCCATCCGTTGTTTGGAAGTGTTGTATAAATGCAAATACAAGCGTCGCAAGGCAAGTTTCAAATGAATTGATTATAATCATTTGGAAAATGATATTTTGGACAAACACACTAAATGAATGTAAATGCAGCCAATGGACCATTGACACGCTGGAAAAGCAATTTTTACACAATTTCTGCTTCAGTAAACATTTGTGCTGCACTCTGACAGATTTGCACCTCTAATTCTCCTAGAAGCAACAACTGTTTCCACAAGCTCTATGTGACGAAGAGACACGATTACAGCCCTGGGACACCCCTCATCTCACTGGGAAAGAACAGGTCTACCGAACAAGCACAGGGTTTCTGTTCATGATTACTATTTTTTTTTCTCCTTTCTAAGTAACTGCTGGTCCACCAATAAAATGACATTTGTACATTTGTTTGTCTGGATAAAACTATTGCTACATTCTCCTGATAGGCCCGTCCAGAAAGGGAATTACTGTCCTCTGCAGCTTGTAGAAGAGATGCTTTAACATTCCAGCCAAATATGCCGTTTGTATTGAATCCAAATATGTGTCTCTAAAGTAGCATGAACATTTTAACTCACTAATACAAATAGTGGCTTCTTTTTGCACTTATATGAGTAAGTGTGATGACTGTTGAACTTAATCCAGTCTAAATTTATGGTTTGCGACATGGGTTGAGTTGTCTGTGGTTATTAAATTGCTTTTCCCAGTTTAATAATATTGCCTCATAAACTACAAATCAAGTTGAGAATATTTGATATTTCACTGAACTATGGTATCCCATTCACAGTACATGCCGCATTTTTCTAGTCTCATAGGTAATAAATATTCTGTCACTCTTCTTGTGAAAACCAACATGCCCTGAGGTGTACGCATTTGCTTCTCTCTCCGCTCTACTCCTGGACATTGGTCTCTCTTCTTTCTCTCGCTCTCTATCTCCTCTCTCTCTCTCTCTCTCTCTCTCTCTCTCTCTCTCTCTCTCTCTCTCTCTCTCTCTCTCTCTCTCTCTCTCTCTCTCTCTCTCTCTCTCCCTCTCTCCCTCTCTCTCACCCTTACACCCCCTTCCCCTTTTTCTCGCTCTCTGACTTATGAATATTTGATCTGGTCTTACTTTGTGGGCGCCCTGGTGGTCTGAGGGCTACTGCACTGACCGTGAACAACACATTCGCTCGGCCCCATGTGGTTCTCCTGAATTCCTCTACTGCTTAATTAAACCTTGAACCATTGTGTACTTGACATTTCCATAATGTTCTGCAAAGCTTCCTTTTCTCTACTTTTTGTTTGTTGATATACATGCTAATACTGTTGACAGTGCTACTATAATTTCTACTTCTGTATCTGTATCTGTTTTGTTTCATTCACACATGTTTAACACACAAACCCCTCATAATTAGGCTGAGCTCTTCTCTCAAACTGAACACACTCTGTTCAACCTTGTGATGTCATGTTGTTATACAGGAAATGCTCCACTGTATTTTTAAACCCCATACACTTTCACTAGAATCATTTGGAAAATTTCACCCCTGCAATGGCCAATCTTTACTAAACAAATGGTAAAGGGTAGGTGTTGGAAACTACAGCTTCATGACATCACAAGGTGAAATAGAGCATTTTGAGCTTTAGACTAGCAATAAAGGATCGCTTGTGTGAATGAAACAAAACACAGCTCCAGGTATGTTTTTGAGGAGGTAAGAACACTCTGGTATGGCTTGAAAAGTCAATTTGCAAAATATATTAGCTTTAAGAATGATTCAGACTTTATTAACTGGTTGGGGCTGGGTGATTAATTAATTGAGTACTAAGCCTTAATCATTGTTAAAAATCAATATTCGCCCATTCTTTAATACAGATATTAAAATTGTAGTGTATCAAAAACTACTAGATTACTATATAAGTAAATATTGCATATGACCGCAAATACAACAATTGCTACTATACTTTACATCTGCTTTCCACCCATATAAAAGATACTTTGATTCGTGGCACATAGGCCTCATGTTGAATGAGTCACCAGGCCAGTGGAAAACCATAACCTCATTACTCCATATAATTAATAGGTGCATTACATTCCCAGTGGAGCCCGTCATGTAACAGAAATGTGGGATATCAAAATGACTTAAGCAGATTAAAGGACTTTTATGGCTATCAAAATATTCACAATTTCATCTACATGCTTTTATTTTAGAGAAGCTTTGATTTAACTAATTACAGGTTGAATTAAAGGTTTATGGTTGGACCAAATTAGAAGGTGGGCTGCAAATAATTTTGTTTACTATTATTATTAAACTATAGTCCACATTCATTAAATATATGACGCTAGAATAAGCTATACGGTTAGTGTACAATGTGGAGTTAAAAAGTGCAGTTAAAAACCACATGCGTAGAAATAGGTCTGGAGTTTGCATTACACAGGTTATTTTCAATTTCATATTTAATTTCTCTGTTGCTATTGTGATCAATTTTATATGGTCTGCATCATAAATAAATATGCATTGCTGTCTCAATATCTTGAAATTTAGCCAGTGAATTGTGTGTTTAATTAAAGAAAAGCTTCTTCTTGTGTTACAGGAAAAGTTATTTTTAAAACCTCTGTGGTCAATATGGATTTTCTACTTCTCTTTTCTTGCACAAAAATGGACTTCTGGAAATGGCCCTCGTGTGAATGCTGCAGAACTGAAACTAAAATCTGTGCTTCTCTTTTTGTTAGTTTTGCCATTATGTCCCAAAACAAAACCTCAGTCAGTGATTGGGACTTCCATAGAGCTGTGGTGCCAGTGAGATACTTTAAACAGTCCAGCTTTGGTGACCTGTGTGCTGGGGTCATGTAGGGTCACAGTCTGTCACATGACCTAAAGGAATCCCTGCCTAAACCATGTGAACTGACTTCACACTGCACTGCTCCCTTCAAACTATTTGTTAATTAATGTTTAATTGCCTACAGAATATATTATATAATTTTATTTCTGTAAATGATGTAATTGTAAAAAAAAAAAAAAAAAAAAAAACAAAACAAAAAACCATTAGTGAACATGTTTGAGAACTTCATGTGCCTGTTGTGTACTGACTAGTTATTTTTTATGGTATTAATGGTGTGAAATGATTGATTACTACGTATTTGTATGTATTCTAATAATTATAATACAATTATTACCACTACTTCTACAATTTGTAGTATTTATACTTAAAGGTGCACTACGTAGCTGTTATTGCTTTATCTGAAAAAGTAAGTAGAGCATGATTTTCAACACCAATATCTATAAATACAAAATCTAGAGCTAATAAGTGGCTCTCATTTAAGTTTCAAGTACCACCAATGAAAATATTTGGCTTTCCAAGAACTACCAGATTTAAATCAGATCTATAATAAGACTTTTCCAGGTCTAATCTAGGGTTAAACCAGGTCTAAAAGTGGAATTTGCACTGTACTTCTAAACAAGAAATGATCCAAAGGAGGACAGAAATGTGGATTAAATGAACTCTAAATGAGGCAAACCCACATACTGAAGAGCTGTCCAAGGACCACCTGACAGAGCTCATGTACCACCAGTGGTACATGTACCAAAGTGAGAGAAAGACTGACCTTTATGTTTATTGCTGTATTGTTTATTATTGTACTGTAACATTCAAGGCAGAGCAATAATTTTTGAAATGAAATGATGAAAAGTTTATTTCGGATGTTTCCATAAATAATAAATTGCATTATCATACAGTAAATGATAGATTGCATATGCAATAATCAACAGATACCTAAAGGCTATTATTTTACACTGCTCATCACAACTATAATATCCACAAATAGAAATAAAAGAAAAGAGAAAAAAATAATAATTTGTTCCGAAAAGGAGTGGGGAGAAGCAATGCCCCCACCCCCTTTTACAATCCCACAAAAGCAAATAATGTGCTTCTGCCAGACTCATGTAGTGCTTCACATTACTCCCGATACAAAAATAAATATAGCGTTTACATTCAGATAATAATAAAATTAAATTATTTCTTGAGCATACCTAGCTATAACTATTTCTTTATATTTATATTTAAACATTTTCATATTTGATCATTCTTTTGAGGTCATCACTCATAGAGTTCCAGATTTTGACCCAACAAACTGAAATACAGAAACTTTTTCTTTTTGTACGAACCCTGACCATTTTAAAAAGATGAATTCCCCTTAAATTATAAGTTGTCTCCTTTTCCCTGAAAAGTTTCTGAATATTTTTTGGTAGTTCCTTCCTTTCTGCCTTGTACATTATTTTTGCTGTCTGGAAGCATATCAAATCCTTAAGTTTTAAAAAAAATAATGTATAATGTTTCCATAGAGACAACTAAGAGTTGAACACCGAAAAAGTTGCATAGTGCACCTTTAAAAAAACAAAACAAAACTGTGTACTCAAAAGAGAGAAGGCGTATAGGCTTTTCTCATCAGGAGGTGTTTCTGTTTGGACCACTGCTTGTGCAACCCCCCACCACACACACTCATTCTGTTCCTGTTATTATTCCTAGCCCTAGTCTTGTGAGGGCCCCTGTAAAAAGTTTGTGTTGCTCTAAGTCTCTTATAGATCAGCTGGCCCTAACACATAGTAGGGTCCCTGTGTAGCTCCCCCATTCAGCAGCAGCCCATGATGTCAGGGGGAAATCTCCTTCAACTCTCCCCCTCCCCCAAAGCTTTTTTTTTTTTTTTCTTTTCATGGCCGTGGTGAATGGAATTGCATGGCTGTGCAGTTCAATCACTGTCAAGTGCAAAGAAAAGGGGTCTCTTGTGCAAAATTTCATGATTCACAATTGATTAAATAGGGGTGTCATTTCATGGCTGCACAGGGAGGTGAGGGGGAGGTGGGGAGTGGCAGGTTTTGTGCCCTGGTGAGATATGGTGTAGGAATAGTCTGGTGGGCCCCATACAGAGTGTGAGATGTTAAAATAAGAGGTGGCTATAGTGTGAGTGTATATACAGTCCCCATAAGTATCCAATGGGAGACACTGGACTTGGAGCAGGATGTGGAGTTGAGGCTGATGATTGGGTTAGTCAAGAGGACTATCTGAATTGGCAACACTTGATAACTCTTTGCACCTCTTCAAAGGTCCTATATTGCTATTTTTGTTTTACTTTTATGAGCTTTAAGCTATGTTATAATGCTTTTACCTCTTTAAAAACATATCTGGCATTGTGTTTTGTTTCACTCACACATGTTTGAGTAACTATTTATTACTTGTCTGTCTACGTTTCCAAAACTCAAAATGCTCTGTTCCACCTTGCGATGTCATCAAGTAGTAGTTTTAACGTTAACATCAGCTACCTTTTACCTTTTGTTCAGTAGAGTTTGGCAATTGCAGGGCGGAAATCATCCAAATAATTTTAGTGAAGGTGAAGGGCTGTGTAAAACAAAGGGGAGCATATCCTATATTATGACATGACACCACAAGATGAAACAGGTGTTTTCTGTCTGAGAGTCTGTGCAGGCTTTGTTTGTCAAACCTGTGAATTAAACAAAACAACAAACAAACCAAGTATGTTTTTGATGAGGAAACAACATTATATTATTATATTATAATATATATCAGAAAATAGCCTAATATGGGCCCTTTAACTAGCACCAAGGCAGAATATATGCTTCCATTTGAAGATGAGATGCCTTGGCATGACTTGCTCATTTCTGCTGTACTTCTGTAATCTCTCAGCAAAGCTTATGATGTAAATATATTTTTTCATAACTTCCCATGTGTCCACAGAGTAGAAATCCCAATTTTGTTGGTGAATGAGTGTATGGTAATTAATCCACACACATGTAAGAACAGAGCACAGCTCCAGTCTACCACACAGCAGACCTCAGGGATTTCAGTTCTCGTACAGTGTTGGTCCGCACTAAATCTGAGAGGGTTATTCAAGGCTGTTTCTCAACTCTGTTTTCTCCTTAATCCAATTTAGGCTAAAGTCCCCACAGGGAATAAACGTGATACCCCCTCACTTACTGTACTTATGGCCTTCCATTTTCCAGTAAAAGCAAGCACATCTGAACAAGAATTACTCCATTATAATCCACATTGAGTTTTAATCCTGAAATAGATGAAAACTTCAGATACAAATATGCCTCCTCTAAGTGTAGTGGCCTTCCTAACCTCATCTATGTATAGGTTTTTATGAGTTACTGTCAGCTTTTGAACTGCAAATTGGCTTTGTTACAATTCTTACAACCATTTAACTGAAAGTATTTGTTGATAATGGCATCTGGCCGAGTGTCCAGTTTTACCTTTACAGTATAAAATTAGAATTATTAAAATTAGAATTAGACAGTCATTAGGGTTTGGATTTTAATACTAAAGAATAGGCTCTATATTCTATACTATATTGATTTTGATACCACTAATAAAAAATACTCTTTTTTCAATATAAAAAATAATAATTTCTGTCTACCTGTTTTGTTACCATGGTCAGATAAAGATCAAGATCATTTTAAAACTATTCAGGAACTGTCTAATTGATACTTGTTCAAATGAGTATGTAGTTTTAGTATTGATTAGTATCACATTTTTGTTACATTTGACAACCCTAACACAACAGTCATGTAATGGAGGAGAGACAAACAATAACACAGTTTTGTATGTATGTAGTTTTGTAAGTTTGTAACTTTGCTCAAAAAGGAACCGTTTCTTTCTTGTTTTTTTTGTTTTTTTTCTAATAATCATAAATACAGAAGTCTGGGTTTTTTGTCTCACTGCCCAGAATACATTTGTTTTCATGTGTGGATTTTATTAAAATGTAAATCCTTTAAACCAGTGAGATGATGCTTTATGTGGAAAACAGGCTGCTCAAATTCCCCCTTTACTGAACTCAAACGGCAGACTCATTTGGGCTGTGGATGTGTCCCCTATATGCGTCTAAGCAGCTCTCACTCAGTCACATACAGACCAGTGCCTTTCAGAGCGCTAACTGGGACGTCCTGTGGCATGGCCCTCAACAAGAGGCTTGTGTGCATACCAAACCAGGACTGTTCATTCAGAAGCACCACTAATCAGCTATTTGTGCCTGAAAACACGTACACTGTTACATTACTACATGTGACTGAGAGGCATTCCTGTGGAGTTAGCCACAGGAAGAGGGAAGATTGAAGGGATTTTGTCTGAATCAAGACAAAGAAAATAAACAGGAACATTTTTGGGGAAACAGGGAAATATTTTGTTTTATGATTTTTATGAATCTTTGGGGTGCATTTAGAACAAACAAAATGTATTGTATCTTTTTTTTTTTTTAGAAGTAGCAGGTGGCTGGAGTCTGTCCCAGGCCTCAGCTGGGGTACGCCTCAACAAATGTTAGTTAATGGAGTGTAATACCACATTCAGTAGGCAATGGCTGATGTTAGTGAATGAGTGATTGACTAAAGAACTGAACCTGCAACCTCCTTGATCAGAATCAGGAGCATACAAACTACTCTACCACCTTAGCTTGTCTTTGTCTGTCCTTTGCTCACACTATTAAAAGTGAACAGAATAATTAGTAAGTTTGCATTGCATTTTTGGATGTCAGAATCAGAAAATATGTATTGTCACAATACTGGTAGGAACTTTCTTAGGCAATATGTCGCACACAAAGCTATGACTAATAATAGTAAAATATACCTCTAACTATGCTAAAAAAATAAAAAAAATTTAAAAAAAGACATGCTTATAATGTACTTTTTATTTTGGGACAGTAAATGTACAGTATCTCTTTACATTGAGTTGATCCCCACCTTGGCTTGTTCTGTGGAGTTGTCGTGCTCTGTCCTTCTCTGTGTCCAAGCAGATGTCACCGTGCTCTGAGTGAGAGAGTTCAGTACACTTGGTTAATCTGAGCTCATTAACCACATGTCCACAGGCTGAGGCCAGGTGACTCAGCACCCACTGTCCAGTGCTCACTCTACTGGATGTTAAGGCAATCTTGGTATGGTTCAGCAGCTGTAGTGACGCACTGACGATAACAAATAAAGGGGGCTATTTGAAAACCAATTTGGGAGTTGTTATGGACAAATATGCAAACTGTTGGCAGTGGAAATTTCTTGCTAGTGTAAAATAAATAAAGTGCTTGAATTGAATTGAAAAATAATGCAGGCTAAAGAAGACAAATGATGCCTATTCCACCACAAATTAACAGCACAATATAAATACGAAGTTGTTTATTGATATAACTTCTTTGAAAATATGTAATCCATCTTTATTGGTGTGGATTTTTTTCAATGGAAGGTTTGTCATTTATTCCACTTTCCAGTGCATGTTGGGCAGTTTGAATGGAAGATTGATGTGTAATGGAAAGTATATACAGTATATGAATTACTCAAAACAAGTTCTAAAAGCAATCATGCCATTACTGCTGTTGCACAGTACCAAAACAAAACAACATACTTAATTAGATTTAGACAAAACTGATCCACAAGGGAAATTATTTGGACACAGTAGCTCACACATTAAAATAAATATAATAATAAAGCACAAAAGCATAAATTGCAATAATAAATTCAAAGTGAGTAGCAGAAATTGCAAGAGACTGGTGTCAAATAAGGCATAATTAAGTAAATGCATATGTGCAAGTAAAAATAAAACATAGAAATATAGTAATGCAAAATATATCTCATCTATATAACAGTGCAAAGATGAAATAGTGATTGGCATTAGAAGTGATTGGCTATCTGTTACAAAAGGGTGAGTAGTACAGTGGAGTATGGTCTGAATGTAGTCCTGTATCTCTCAGTGGTTTAGCGGAGCTGTAGTAGCCTGTTGGAGAATGAGCTCATCTGTCCTGCTATAGTCTGGTGCAGTGGGTGAGCAGGAGTGTCCATGATGGAGAGCAGTTTGTCCTGTGTCCTCCTGTCCCTCACTGTGACAAATGTCTTCAGCTCACAGTCGTTCACATTACCAGCTTTACAGATCAGTCTCTATTGTTTTGTTAAAGTCATTCTATATATATGACCAGAATCGAGTTTGGGTTTAATTAAAAAAATGCCAAATCAAAGTGTAGATATTCCTGAGTAGTAAGTACTTGCTGCCACACACAGCCCCTTATCTGCAGCTGGCCCCTCGGGACTGATGTGTTTTAGAGGGAACACGCTGAGGGGGACCAGGTGAAACTGATACGGCATCTACCAGGGGAGCGCAACAGTAAGTGATGGCATTAGGGGGTGGGTCCGCTGAAGCAGTCCTTTCCTATTTCCTCGAGTCAGGGATGATATGGGCAACAGGAGAGGGAGGAAGGGGCAAGTGCTGAGAGAGAGATATGTGCTTTTCGGCGCCACACTGAGGGAAAAGGGAGTAAGGAAGCAAACACAGAGAGAAAGAGAGAGAGAGAGAGAGACAGGGGAAATATTCCCCCCTGCGTACAGGAAATAAGGGAGCACCTTTGTGTTTGAGGAATGGACCAAACCATTCCCAGAGGAGAGGGAAAGGGGGCTAACTCCCTCCAGGCTTCTCCCTAAATGTACCTTTCACTGATGGATGATATGAGCATTTATTTACCAGTGCCTTTTCCTCTCTCGTCAGCAGCGGCAGAGATACGCCAAGCTGTCCTACCCCCCCACCCTTTCTTTTCTCTCAGACTCCCCCAGGAAAACACATCCACGGTAACAATCAATAGCATCCCCTAGTTCCATGCCCTATCTCCCACAACCACTGGTACTATTAATTCTCTGATTCACTCCTGCACAGAGCAAACCCAGTATAAAGGTATATTCTCACTAGGGCTGCAACTATCAAAATAATAGTGACTGGTCCAGTATTAAAATAATTGTAATCATATTTTGGTCAATGTTAACTGGACTTTAAAAGTCCCATATTCCGCTATTTTCTGATCTATGTTATAATGTTGTTTCCGCATCAAAAGGATAGCCAGAGTTGTGTTTTGTTTCATTCACACATTCATTCACCCTGCATATTTAGGCTGAGTTCTCAAACAGAAAACATTCTGTTATACCTTGTGATGTCATGTGGAAATACAGGAAGTGCTTCCCTGTGGTTTTAAACTCTTTACACCTTCACTAGAATCATTTGGATAATTTCAACCCTGGAATTGCTTTCTTTACTGAACTAAAGGTAAAAAGAGCTGGTAGCTTGAAAATGATCACTTTATGATATCACTAGATGGAACAGAGCATTTTGAGCTTTGAAGATGAAGACAGACTAATAAAGGATTACTCAAACATGTGAATGAAACAAAACACAACTTCAGGTATGGTTTTGAGGAGGTAACCAATGTTTTCACGTGTCTTAAAAATCTCATTTGTGCAATATAGGACCTTTAAAACACATGAAAAAATATATTTTTCATCACAAACGAAATAATGTGTTTTAAAAATATCTCTGACTTAATAATTCTGAGTTGCAGCCTTAATACTAACTCAGGTGCTCATAGGGAGAGACTACAGGGGAAATGGGAGGTAATGTACTATTCGTGGTATAGCACGTTGTGTCAGTTACAGTGTAAAATCTGTTTATCCAAAAGAGATCATTCCTGAGCAAACAATGAATATTAGTAATTTCCACTTCATAAGCTCAAGGGGCTGACTGCGACTGATTCATATCGGTGATAATTTATTTGGATCAGCAGTATTCCTCTGAAGATTTGCACCCCTTGAAAAATATAATTATTCCACTTCTTGAGTTGAAGTCAAAAGGACAGCTTAGATATTAGACACGGTTTGGCCTTCTTTTAATAACAGAAGGATTTTTATTATGTTTTGTATAGGTCTTATTTTTAACTTAAGGTTTATTAACTAACTCAAGATATGTTAAATAGATTAATGTGCACGTAACGTTTCTGCTTGTCTCCGTGGAAATATTGCTTCGTCTGGAGTGTTTCACTGTGTGGCTTTAACCTCTATATATGTGACACCACCGGGCTAAATTGCAGATTAGATCTGTGGAGATGGTCGTAGTAGAAAGCATGTTCAAGGTATTTTTTGAGAATTAGAATGCCTGTAATTGAATTGAAACACTGCTGGCAAAGCAATAACATCTCCAAGGAAACAAGCAGGTGACACCCCACCCCCACCAAAACCGTAACCTTAAAGTGTACATTTAATTGTCTGTAACATATTCTATAGATTATTTGTTGCAGATTAACATGTTACATTGGATTTGCCTGTTTGAGGTAGTTTGTAATGTGTAATTACTTGTAGCCTTATGCTTGACTTACAGGTATATGGTATCCATTTTAATCAAGGTGGATTTGTTCTGCTTAGGTGATTCAGGGAATATTGTGTTGCAGCATCGCTCACATGGGCATTTTTCCAATTAAATCCTTAGTACTTCCACATTCCACACAGTACTGAGTGGGATTCTTCCATGAAAAGTCTGTCTCATTTAATATCCCTCAAAGTATTAAACAAATGTGAGTGAATGGCAAACTGATTTCTGCCACATATGCACTCACCCTGACTCATGTTACCTCTGTGAACACTGATGAGCAGCGCACAGATTAGACTGCTAAAGCATTCCCTTTGAAAGTCTGCGCGCAGGGATTTCTTTTTAGGTGATCACTGGTATAAGCAGCTGTTACACGCCGGATTAGCACGTTCTGCCATTCACACAACATGCTCTGTCTAAACTGGCAGGAGACACGAGAGTGGGAGAGAGGAAGTTTGGGTACACTTTCACAACAATGCTATGTAATGCTGAAACCGTTTACGCTGAATACCATCTTAAAAAAACAAAACAAAACAAAAAACGAATGTATTTGCCTGTATAATTGCTGTAAATCATGGGTTTCCAAAGTTTGAAAGACTATAGGAATCTTAAACGCATTACTAAAAATAGAGATAAAACCATGACAAAAGATGTTGTCCAGGTAGAATCATTGTCTTTTGCTATCAGACCTAGAAGTGCTAACCAGGACTAAACAAAGCCTAAACTATGTATGGGGTAAAGTCAGAACTGAACACAAATCTACAGTATCTATCTTTCTGTGTAATACGCCTTCACAAAATCTGCCATCTGCCCTCTTTATATACCCTGCAGAAGTTTCAGTGCCACATTTTGAGAAAGGCTCAGTGATTATAAAAGAAACAGTAAAAGAAAACCAGGCATGGCAAGCAATAGGGACTTTAATGTAGAAGACATCTGCAAGCTGAGTAACCCACTTTTAAGACTTGCTAACAATGTCTGTATTGTTCTATTTGTTTTGTCTTGGGTCTCTACTCTATAATATCGCCCTTCCCTGTCTGTTGTGTCAGCCGCTGCCTTTGTAATTGCGCTGGTACAAGGTGTCTGCAGAGAGGGCAGCGTGATGGCTTGATAACAGGCCTAGCTTTGGGGGGCTGCACAGTCAGACATTTCCATGCTGAGTGCTTCCCTGTTCTACAATCACTGCTCCACTTGCTTCACCTGCACAAACCTTTTATTGCATTTGTAACACCATGGCCTTTTTCCTTACGGTGCATCTGTCTCGTAAAATGGAGAAACACATTGTGGACAGCCCTGATTTAACAGCGCTATCTCCCCCCTATAGTGCCAGCATGCCGTTCGCTCTCCTGTTCTAAGTTGCTTCTCCCATTTGATGCACTGTTGCACATTTTCGCCACAGCAACACTGTGTTTTTTTCAACACAAGAACGTGCATCTTGTATCCCATTCCTTACTTCTTCTTCCCTCTCTCCTTTGTGTTCTTCCTCATGCTGTCAGTTTATTCCAGCATAAAGAACATACACTTTTACTTTGCACACAAACACACATGCTGACATCTTTCCTCTGACAAGCCTCAACACTGCAATTTCTCCAGCACACATCATATAAACTCTCATTCTGTCCTTTATCCCTTCTTGGTAATCTATTTACGGACTGCTGGGCCCATTTGAGGCGGAATTTAATTGAAACCGCTGCTAATCTGATGATGGCTTGAAGTGGCGAGACCCGAGCATCGCCTCACCTCCTGCACCTTGTAACCGCTCAAACTCAATACCTCGCTACTTCATTTCATGGCTCACGGTTCGATGCAGAGCTGCCCGCGCATTCATGCCACATTGATTGTTAATCCGACATTTGATATGCCGTGCCTGCTCAGTTCTGATCTTGTTTTTCTTGTTTGTTCCCCCTTCCCCCCCTCTTCCCCTACACTTCCCTTTTCACTGTAGGATGGGTATTACTCGCATCGGCCGAAGGAGAAAGTGGACAGCAACAATGAGAACTCAGTGCCCAAAGACTTTGAAAATATAGACAATAGTAATTTTGGAGCAAGATCGCAGCCCCATAGACAAACAGTGGGCGCTCCTGGGATTAAACAGCAAAGGGCGCATTTCCAAGAGAGGGCCCATGCTCAGCAGCAAGCTTGGCGGGACAGTGCACCCAGCATGAGCAGAGCATCCAACGAGGTCCTCCCTGTGGGGCACACCCAGCATCTCTCAATGGGAATAAACAACTTCTCTCAACAAGTGGGCCAAACGTACCACAGCGTCCCATCTCCGCAGACCCAGCACAGGCACGTTCACCCGCACAGGAGGCAGGAGGCGGCAGCAGCTCCACTGGACGTCGCCTACGAGCAGCCGCCCAAATGTGAGATCAACGGTAAAGAGGCCATCTCTGCACTGTCCCGGGCCAAGAGCAAAGAGTGCAGGCAGCAGATAGCAGAGGTGTACTGCCGCCACAAAGAGGGGCAGCTGATGCCAGATAAGGTCACACGCTACTGCCCCATCGAAGGTGAGTGCAGCATCATAATGAATGTGATTGATTATTGGATTTCAGTTATTTTAAATGCTTAAGTGTTTGGAGGTAAGTGGAATATACCCTAGTGCAAATTTTGACAGACAGCTGGTGAATAGCAATGATGCTCTTCAGTGTCATTTTATTGTAATCATGTAGTGTTAAAGGGTCCATATGACATTTTCTGATCTATGTTATAATGGTGATTCCTCATTAAAAACATACTTGAAGTTTTGTTTTGTTTCATTCATGTTAAACATGGTTGGCTATATTATATTAATATGTCATGTAGTAATACAGAAAATGCTCCATTGTGTTAAACTCCATACACCTTTTCTAAAATCATTTGGATAATTTCAGCCCATCGCCAATCTCTACTAAAGGTAAAAGGTAGCTGTTAAGTTAAAAACTACCTCTTCGTGACATCAAAAGGTGGAACAGGTCATTTTGAGCTTTGGAGATGTAGACAGACTAATAAAGGATTACTCAAAGATATGTGAATGAAACAAATTATAAGTCCAGGTATGTTTTTGAGGAGACAACATGACTGAAAGCTCACATGTGTACATTTTGTGTAATACAGGACCTTTAAAATAGGACCTTTAAATTGTAATTCTGTCCATATTAACAATTTGTGGAACAAAGATAGGAAAGTTTTCTCAAGCTGTGTACTCAAGTTTGCAAAAAGGACCACATCAAATACCTATTTGTTAGTCCACATTACTCATCTTGCTTTACATCTGTAGCTTTCAGATTTGGCTTTGGAAAACAGCAGAGGAGACAGAAGTAGTGAATTAAAAACATAGATTTGCCTTTTTGCTGTTGTTTTTTTAGTCGGTTGCTATGGTACTCTCTTTTAAAGGTGGTGATAATTCCAAAAGGTTATAAGTAGTTTTCAGGGGTCAAGTTGCAACTTCAGTTTACTGTGGCATCACTTTATTTTTCCCATTGTTTGATGCAAAACTTTAAATGCCATTCTTTCATCCTTGGATAAAGGAAGACATTCTAGTTTTTTGTTATAGCAATAGCAAAACAGATTAAAAGAACTTTGTCTATCCATTGAAGATTTGAACTTCATGCACTGCAATTATAGCTCTTTTCAAACACAGCAAACATCTTCTTATCCGTATTGTATATTTGCAGAGGTTGGTGGAGAAAATATGGTTAGAATTGAGCTTGTTTGGTATAAATGAGTTTCTCCCCATTTTCATTTATTTTGCCCAACTGGCCACATAGCAGAGGATTTCTTTACTCAAACGGACTCAAAGCAACACATGGGCTGTTTTATTCGGTCTACAAAGACTCACAATAATGCCATCCGTTTCCCAAATTTGAGCGGCTGGCACATCCACACACACTAGACAATGGGCACTGGAGACTAGAAGCTATTACACATACTGTCAGTCCACAGCACATAGTTATTTCACCATAACTCAAGCCGCACCAGTGACTCTGCAACTTTTGTGCATTCCCCCGTGGTCCCAGGAGCAGCGGTATCATTTGTCAGCACCTAAGCTCTTGTCATCTCATGGTTCAACTCTGCCCCACTCAAACTGACAGTCTGATCAGAAGAGACAAAGAAATTGAAAAAGGGCTTTCCCTGGTGGCTAGCCTGTAACAACACGACAGCTAAATTAAATCACTTTTCTTTCTTACAGCGCCTGTCTGCTGCCTGCCAATGCATTATCTCTCTCTCTTTGCTTTTCCCTCTCCCGCTCCCTTCCCAATTTGAGTTGTAACCTTGTTAGTACAAAATTGTCCAATTTGATTTGATAGCTGTCCTGTCCTTGAGACCTTGGCTACATTAGTAATTGTATTAGTGCTGATATTTGCAAGCAAGCTGTGTGTTAGACCATTTCCTATGCCATGCACTAACGTGGTTAATTATGTGTTGAGTGGGCAGTAGCAGGAGTAGCATGTTGTCACTCACTGACCCTGAGCGCATTAAGCATTAACCTACTGGCCAGACTCTTTGCTTGTTGCTCTTACTAAAGAGACCAACCTATTATGCTTCACACCCACTGCAAAGACCATGCAGGGAGCACTTATTCCATTCATGTAATAAAGAATGGCATATGAGTTTCGGCAGCTCTTTGGGTAGTAACACCACCAACATTTAAATGAAATATATGCATTAGTTTCAACTCTCCGTTTGTCAACTCCAGAACCAGATTATATGGTCATTAGAATGTGATAAAATCTTTATTGCAAGAAGAGTTTTTAAATAATTATATTATATAAATATAGTCTAAAATATTCTTAGCTAAGACTGTTAGATACAAATCGTGTGTCTCATTAATAAGTTTAATTGTCCAAAAATTTTAATATAATACATATTTTTCATTGGTATCATCAGCATAATAGTTGGATGTTAGTTACGCTCTTGGCACTGGTAATGTGTAAAATTGTATTTTTACTTGGCTCCTTCACACTGTTAAAGGTAAGACAGCAGGAGTGCGCAGTTGTATGTGGAGAGGTTTGATGGTGGATGTGATAGAGGCCATTTAAAAGCTTTATTGCTCAGACCTCCATGATAAAGAGTGATGAGTTCAAGTACAAACCTCTGCTCAGGTTCAACAATAGCTCACATACTACACCGAGCTGCACAAAAACACACATGCTGAACTGAGCTGTCAGTAAAATGGAGGTTCACACACCCTGCAACGCTCATTAGTTCAGCTAGCTAGCATCGCGCACTCTCTCAAAGTGCTTTGTGGAGCGACTGGCCAATTATCCATGTGCAAAGCAAACCAGTGAACCTTCTTAGCTGGCCACCAATTACCATTCAATCTGATATAGCCTGCAGCAGATCTCCCCATGGGCTCTCTCTCTCTCGCTTACACAAATACACAAAAACATAGAACAAATGACTGACAGAAGTTCAAATTGGGCAAGCGCATCATTAACCATTTCTTAATGTTTAAAGTATCTACTACTACCATTAATTTTAACCAGGACTTTGGACTTTTACCACTGCTTCATTCAACAAGCCTATATCGAAAATGTGGCAGGTGTGAGGGGGAACAGTTTTTACAAACAGAAAATATGATGCTACTTTAATATTACCTTTAATTGTGTTGTAACATGCAAATCATTTGCTTCAACATGAGCTCAATTAGCTGCTTAGTTTTGTACAGAGCCAGTTGGTTAAAGTGGTAAAAATTGCCACCTTTTTTTTAGTGTAGATGTGGATTTGAGGAAATACACTTTTAGTTTTCCTTTATCTTTTGTCTATGTGGTTATCCTCCTGGGAGCAAAATTTAAAATGACACTCGTTTATCTCTTTATGGGACATTATGTGTACAAGCCTCTCATGAGCCCATTTCTACAATTAGTAAAGATTCAAAAACAAACAATCCCATAATGCTTTGACTTTGGTGGCCCAGGGCTTCTTTGGGACATGTTTATCTCTTTCTTCAGTGGTTTAGGGCGGCATGAGCATCGGAAAGATATTTGAGGTTAGCAGCGTCTCTCCGGAGAGGATGAGAATAGTTTAATTTGATACAGGATGGGCAGACTGTGACCATGGCACCACATGGCTGCTGGCTCTGTGCTATTTGTTGTCATTGGTATGAAATTGAAAACATCTTTGGGGAGTTTTAACAAAGAAAGGCAAAAAGAAGAGCCCCTGTGGCATGCAACTGGGATCCTTGTACTGTTTTAATGTGTTTTTAATTATTCTTCAAGCTTCAATTTTTTCAGTATTTTCTTATACCAGTTCAAAGTCAAATCCTTATGCTATGTCATGCGATGTGTTTTATTAAAGCAGAACAAAGTAAAACATTTTTATCTCATTAAAAGTCTTTCTAAGCCCCTGTGATGGTTAAATACTGTATGTAGTTCCACTGTTGAGCAGCCATTATCTCCACCCTTGCAAGAATGGCGGACCTCGACTTTTTGTTTTACACTTGGTAACGTTTTAATTTCTGTATGTGCTTATAATTTCAGTATGTCAACAAAAAAAAAGAAAAGAGGTGAAAAGAAAAAAGGCACTTTTTAATCTGTACTCTGTACTGACACTGTACTCACATAGGAGAGCTACAGGGGGAGCTCCCATTAATTAAATTTGAGCGCTGTAATAGATTTGCCACAGCTAATATGGCTCCAACATTCTGTCTCACACAGGTAAAGCTAATGTTAATGTCCAGTGGGATGAGGACTCAGCTGAGACTGTTCCATCTAAACCAGTGCGGATCGCCTTTGTGCTGGTGGTCCATGGACGAGCTTCTCGCCAACTGCATCGCCTTTTCAAAGCCATTTACCACACGTCACACTATTACTACATACACGTGGACCAGGTAAGCCCTGTGTGCACGCATGGCCAGTAAATACCTAATGCCTAACATCTCAAAAGAACTTATGTTCTAAGTAAATACATTTCAAAGATACAGTTGTTAATATAAATCTGTATTGTCTTCCAGCGCTCCAACTACCTACACAGACAAGTGCTGTCCCTGGCATCTCAATATCCCAACGTGAGGGTGACCCCATGGCGCATGTCCACCATTTGGGGTGGGGCCAGTCTCCTCACCATGTACCTGCGTAGTATGGCTGACCTGCTGGCCATGAGAGACTGGAGCTGGGACTTCTTCATCAACCTCAGTGCGGCCGACTACCCCATCAGGTGCACAGGCATAATGTTACTATGGGCAGCAGCATGTGTCTGTGGAGAGGGATGATTAAGCGGCATGTGTTGGTACCAAATACCTGCAGTTTTCCCTCAAAAGCAGATGTCCAGTGTGCAAAATAATAGCAGAGCGTGCTGAGCCAATATGGGGAAATTCAATCCAGACCGGTCAGGGCCCCTGTGGTTAGCTGTGAGCTTTAAATAAAGAGTCTCTCCAAAGCAAACAGATCAATGAAGTAGAGCCTCTGCTTTTCTCCAGCACGGTTCATTCACACCTCCCCATCCCTGTTTCCTTTCCTCAGCTGCACTCAATGGGCTACACGCTGAACTGATTACAATTTAATTGCAGAGGGTCAATACATATCGACTGTGCCGGCCTGATGTGTACTGTACCGTCCCGGGCTCGTCTCTGCTCCAAACTGGGGCTTTTAAAGGCACTAAGAGGTAATTAAAAGAGTGTGAGCTGGACATGAAGTCATGGAAATAGCCTTTTGGACGAGTACCTTTTTATGTGGGTTTATGGTCCTTGCGGGAGTTCAGGGTCTGCTGGGTTTTTGATGTAGCTCCACAGCAGCCAATTAAAAAAGCTCCTGTTAAAGAGAGAGTTATCTCCTCACTACAGCCAGATGTCCACCAGTTGAATAGGACAGCCTGTAATGGCCAGTGGGCAAAAGGAGCTCCACAGCTGGAGCCTCTGTTCTCAGATGTCTGTGTCTTCTCTGTATCAGTGCGCAGCGCTGCATGCTGTGTTCATGCATTACCCCAGCAATTTGCTCACTACCTGTCAGTTACATGTGTTTATTACCCCAGCAGGCTGCTCACTGCCTGTCTGTTGCATATGTTTATTACCCCGGTTTGCTCACTACCTGTCTGTTACATATATTTAATACCGGAGCTTGTTCACTACCTGTCTCCACACTGATGCGTGTTTGGGTTGTCTCTCCACCTCAGTGCACTATTACAGTTCTTGGTGTGTGTTTTCTGCCTCTGCTTTTTTGCTTCATCTGCTCATTTGCATCAGGCAGATGCTGACAGTGAGGCTTAAGCCTCATCTGCAGAGAAGGGACTGATGGAGCGAGAGATGCCCCAGGGCAACTACAGGAACTGCATGTTTGTGCAGTATGAAGTATTGTAGACAAATGCACTATCTTTGCTTTGCCAAGTCAAAGTGAATCCAGAGTATCCTGAATCAGGGAAATAAAACCAGGCTGTTATTTTGCTGTTGACAACTTTTGTGATCTTTCCGACTTCCTCCCGCAGAATAAACACATCAGCATTACATTATACTATCACAGACCACACCAGTCTGCCCAGAACTTGTGCTGTAAAGAGGTACTTCAAACTACAGCAGTACAGTAACACTATTATTTTTCTACATCATTACCACCTTAGCACAATGTATTTCTGTTGGGCTCATTACTACAAAGTGTACAATGTAAACATCATATGACTGCCCAGTAGTCTTGGGGTGGAGCCCCAACAGCTCTCTCTTTGCAGTTGGTGCAAGAGGAATGTGGGAGGCTCCCTGCCCTGTTCAGCTCTGACTACCGCTGTTGTTATCAGTGGGACTGGAGACAAGCATTATTTCCCCTCTAATTCTCTGATAATATCTGTGCTGCCGCATGGCTGCCCCTCAAAGGGAGGCTGAGAGCGCCTCACACCAGCACAGGGGCAGTGTCCAGGGGGAATCTCAGTTTCCCAGTGCAGCCCTCCACCCCAGCTTTAATCTGCACTGTCTTCTGCCTTAGCCCTTTCCCTTTAAAGCCCTTTCATAGACTCCAGTGCTGCCTTTAAGAGGTCTAAGCTGATGAGTCAATGACTAGCTGCAGGCTCATATCTCTAATCTTCACCACTTTGCCAGTCCCTGTTTAAAAGGTGCTGTGTCCAAATGCGGTCATCATTAGAGGAACTGTAATCACATGGGCTTGAAAGGCCTTGAAACTCATTTACTGTGATAATTTATAGTCTCTACAAATACACAAAACTGTAGTTACAGAATAAAGTTCCACAAATGAACACAACTTTAAGTACACTCACACTCTCTTGTTTATTTCAGAGAACAGTGGGTGAGTAAGTCTAAGGTCTGACACTGACTGAACCAAGAGGACATGGTGGAGGAGGTGACCGCTCAGGTGGCTAATCTGGAGCTCTGCATGAACTTCCTCATTGAGTGCGACTGCATGTGTCAGTGCGGCCTGGAGCGTTTGTGCAGTGTAGCAGATGCACACGAGGCCTATGTGTGCGTTCAGGAAGTGGAGAGTGTCTAGAGCAAATCATCAGTTAGGCTTTGTGGCTCAGGACCTCCTAAGATAAACCCCCTAGGCTGTGAAATTGCTCCTTGAAGAGAAAATGACATTAATATGCGCTGGTCCCTCCCCCACTGATCCGTGAGCCTTTTTACCATGGCTTCGCTGCTCTTTTAGAACAGCCACCCCAAGCCATCATCAAAGGCCTTCAGTGCAGATGAAATGTTGAAGCCATTGACTGGGGCACAGCCTGCAGAGCAAAGCTTTTAGCCTGTCTGGCCCATGTATGAAGGAGTAGACGGCCTTACAATGTAACGCCAGCATGCAGTCATTCATCAAAATCATAGATCTTTTGTGTTATCCTAAACGCCACTAACAACATGAACAGGCTCAAGGGCTGCAAGAAGAGGAGTTTAATTGATCATGGCATAGCTTAAAACAGCTCAAACATGTGTTTATATGTTTTTCTTTTAAATATGAAACAAAAAAGCAACAATGGAGTCAGACAATTAGGGTAACACTTTCTTAGGGACTACATATCAATGGCTAACTAGTAGTAATAGGCATACTAAGTTGTAATTTAGAGATCTTTGTTAGTGTGCATAAAGTACATTCATGTTTTATCCTAACTACTATGACATAATAAATTCCTTAAATTCCATTTTTTAGCATTTTTAGCACCATATGAATGTTATTGGATTATCTTAACTATTATCTTATTATGCATCAATAAATGCTTTATAAACTCTACCTTATACCTGAATAACCAGTAAGTAACATACCAAATACCACATGTGTTCACATTTACCCACAGACTACATCAAAATTAGGACAAAACCAGAACTAATTTTGGAAGTAATCTTAGATGAGGACTAAACTAGGACTGGAACAGGACCAAATCAGTTATTGGGACTAAACTGGGCTCATGTATGTGTATAATCTGGTATCCAGGTGCCTTTTTCAATATGGTTTCAGTCTTTTCCTAAACATAAATTTCATATTATAACTGGACATTAAAGAGTAAATTCATTGGAGCATCTCTTCTCTACACACACTTAGTTACCCAGGCTGGTTCAGGAGCAAAGCTGGTTTTATCTCTTTTTCTGGCAGCTACACTGCACCTGCCCTGCATGTTACAGCAAAATCAATATTTCACTCCCAGCTCAGCTCCACCATATGTTCCCCAGTCTGACTCAGTCGTTTGTCCCGTTTCAGGACCAATAACCAGCTGGTGGCCTTCCTGTCCAAATACAGAGAGATGAACTTCATCAAGTCCCATGGCAGAGATAACGCCAGGTGAGACACTCCTCTAAACCTCATTTTCATTTGCCCTCTAAAGTACCCGCCTTTCGGAGTGCCTGGCTCTCCTCTCTCAGGGCGCAGCGCTGCCAGTGCGATGTGGTCACTGAATCATAATACAATTAGCTCCCATCTGTGGCGTTATTAATTAACCTTGGTGATGGGGTGAGAGGAAGAGGTGAGAGCCAGAACTTCCCTCACTGCTGTTACTGTCCCACTGCTCTGTCATTACCAACTGTGAATGAGTCAAAATGCTTCTCTCATGCTATGCTCACTGCATACTTATATACTAGATACTACTAATCTAGACCTAATTTACATTTTACAAGTATAAACATATTTAGAGGTATTTAATTAGAAGTGTGAAGATGGGTGTTGTAGCATTAGTAACATAAATATTATTTTATCTAAAAAACTGAACTGCATTAGTAGCAGTAATTCTTTTTGTTGCAACTCTGAAATTTAACTGTGAAACTATGGATGTAATGCTGTAGTTTTAGCTGTTGTATAAAAACCGAACATAAGATTTTATATATTTTACTGCTACCCAACCCAAATGACAATTTCTTTGCATTGTTCTGCTTCCTTTTATTGATGGATTTACTAACGAAAATACACATTTTACTTATGGACACTGTGTTCAAATCACCATGACACGCCCTACATGAACATAGCCACTTTTTAAATACTTTTCAATGAGATGGGAAGCTTAGGACTAATTTAGTTTATCTATAAGCTATAATTAATTCTGCTAATCCCCAATGATACTATGCATATATACTCTGCACTGTTTACACCTGACATTGTCTTTGTTTATGTTTCAAAGTCGCAAAGTCAGTCATCCTCTGTCCCATGTGAGCAGAGGAACAGTCTGACCCTGTCACCTGACTCCTGTTATCTATAATGCATGTTGTCTGACTGTCTCCATAGAAACTGTGTATGCATTATTAAGAGTCTTGATACTGTACAATGCCTTTTTGAATTAGAGTAACAATGCTAGTTTCATCATCACAAAAAATGCTGTTAAATGAGCAGTTTAACATTTGATGAGATTAGAAATAGGGTTAAACACCACTCTCTCTTTCTCACAATCTAAATGTGATACCAGACATGAACTTTAACCTTGAATGTTCAAGTTCATGTGTAACTGATCTTATATTATCCTGTGTCAAAGCTCTTATTATATATTAATTTGTCCCTTTACTGACCTTTTGGGTGTAGATGTAGCAGAGATTGCTCCTTGTCTTTCTCAGTCTGTTGTGCATGTTTTACAGGGTATTTTTGTGTAATAAAAATACCAGTAATTGACTTAATGTAAGATAGATAAGCCCATTGCTGTTCTGTGTCACATTATAGTCAAAGCTATGACCTCTGTGGAGCCTAGATGATAAAGTTATATTTCAGAAATGTGCAAACGAAATGGCCCCCATTAAACCTTTTGCTCTAGAAAGTATTTGAATGTGTATTTTTCTTCTAGGTTTATACGTAAGCAGGGCTTGGACCGCCTGTTCTATGAGTGTGACACCCACATGTGGAGACTGGGCGACAGGAAGATCCCAGAGGGCATCTCGGTGGACGGAGGTTCTGATTGGTTCCTGCTCAATCGTATGTTTGTAGAATATGTCATCAAGTCTCACGATGACCTGGTCACCAACATGAAGCGCTTCTATGCCTATACCCTGCTGCCGGCCGAGGTACACTGCTCTACAGTATACTGTCATTCATGTCAATATATAGTGAAAGAAGCACATTTATAATAAGACATATTTTTATAGATTTTTCAGTGGAGGTACATTGTATCATGCAAGTAAAAATAATAAATAAATAAAAAATTAAATGCATGTAGTTGCAACCATTTTGAGTAAAGAATGAGTATGAATTTATACAATTATTTATAAATATCCTCATATATTTATGTACCCAAAATTAATTTGGCAGTATTTACATCTGGAATTTCCCTGTATAAAGTACAAATACAATCAAATTAGTTACCAAATATGAAAAGTACTGAAAACTTCTATGGGCCTAAATTTTGCAGATGTGTGGCTACAGTTGCAGTTGTAGTTAAGCTGAATAAACTTTTTGTTGCACATGGCACATTTTCGAGTGTCCCCCAAAATAGTACTCTTATTTCTCTTGAAAATGAAAGAGGCAGACAACACTGTAAAGTGAAAGCATGGTGTAAATCCCTCCTTTTCAGCCAAATACAAGGATTGGATGAGAATTGAATTGGGCGAATGGGATGTTTATCATGAGCCTTTCTGTGCCGCTACTCTATTTCCTCTTGTGAATTGGATGGTGGGCAAAACCTATAAAAGGCTTTACAATTTTCTGATTTCTCTGCTTCTCACTTCAGCTTTTTACTGTCTTTTGTGTGTTTTTCTCTGTCACAGTCATTTTTCCACACTGTGCTGGAGAATAGCGCGTACTGTGAGAGCATGGTGGACAACAACCTGCGCATCACAAACTGGAACCGTAAACTGGGCTGTAAATGCCAGTACAAACACATCGTGGACTGGTGCGGCTGCTCACCCAATGACTTCAAACCTGCTGACTTCCACCGCTTCCAGGTAATATATTACTTCTGTGGTATTATTTATTAGTGGTAGTGGTACTACTTAAGCCCCTACGGCTTAACTAATAGTATCTGTACTGAGCATTAATGGCTTTTTTTTAGCAGTGATAACAGTTGTGTAATACCTGCTGGCATTTCAGGGAAGGGACATCTAAAAAGTCAAAACTGTCTTTATTGTAGGGAGTTATTTTTAGTTTTAATACTTTTAATGGTTAAGTTTGACTATGGAAATTATTATTCCTTCTAATCTTTCCCCAATATAATTAGATTTTGACCTACTTACTATTAGATCAGTTAATTTTCAGAACTTGAATTTTTTTTATTTTAATTCATGTGTTGATTTTTTTGTTTGTTTTTTAAACATACTTTTTTAAACATACTCCACTGCTGTTTTGGTTCCACTGTCATTTCAAAGTGAAGCTGAATAGACTACTGATAAATCATTTTCACAAGTCTGACCCTAGCTAAATGGCTCGAGGACAGTGGTGGTCTCCCCGTCTTTCACAGCACAGTGAGAGGCGTCAGGCTGACCTCACTGCTTCTTGTCCTGGCGAGTGTGCCCGCTGTCTGGCTGCAGTCTGGCCCTGGTCAGTGCCAACACATTACCACGGGTCTCTGGCATCAGCGCTCAGAGTTTGTGGGATCGGCAAAGTCCAAAAACCTGAACAAAAACAGGCGCTTCCAACAGTCCATCCGAGGCCGCCAGACCCCAGTATTAATGGCTCTTAATATCACATTTTCCCTTTGAACGTTTGCAGTGGAAAGATAGAGACGCACTAACACGAAGTTTAATTTTGGTTTGCAGATGAGACGAATAATTACGTTGCTGCTAACTATCTGCTGTTCTCATATCGTGCTTTGGCAGAGGGATGTTCATGGGAGGGATTATACATATTAGTAGATGTACTGTAAGATTTTCCATCTGTAGCTATTAAATTCACTAATTTAGATTAGGTTTATGCCTGATGTCCTTCCTTTCACTACACCCTCCATTTACACTCTTTTACTTTCCCAATCACTTAGAAAAATATTTGATTTCAGACCTTACAAATATTTATAATTACAAATATTTCCAGTGAGGTAATGTATTTCTTTGTGCTGTTTCACAGTTGTTCACTAAATGTCCCTCCATCTCCATCTCATCTCTCTAAACTTTTGTATTTGTGTATTTTTGCTCTTTCAGCCAAGATACAGTAATGGTTGCAAAATTATTTTTGTATGCACTGAAACTTATGGACATTTTTATAAAGGACTCTCACCCACAACTAGCAGTGAGGTGACTCTTGGCACAAGTAGCCCATGAGTAGCCCACATTTTGAAATATAAATAATCGAATCTCTAAAAGTATTCTGATGCAGCTTGAGTACAATGTGGAAACACTGCTCATTTCTGTTCACAACTATTTGTTATATACCTTTTTTCTGCAGCAAACTGTCCGCCCCACCTTCTTCGCCCGTAAATTTGAGGCCAGCGTGAACCAGGAGATCGTGAACCAGTTGGACTCTTACCTGTTTGGCCCTCTGCCACATGGGACTCCAGCCCTGAACTCGTACTGGGAGAACATTTATGACGAGCCCGATGGAGTGGCCAGTCTATTAGATACTCAACTCACCTACTACCACTCCTTCTCCAGACTGGGACTGTCCCGCGCCTCTTCCTCTTTGCAAGGGAGCCCTAATGACCACAGCTGCAGGTTGGTCCTCTAAAAACACACACTCTTGTATGCAAACATGTTTTTTTTAGGTTCAGACAATGTACACCTGCTCCACATATAGCCACTGATATTATGAGGACCACACCTTTGTAAGCAAGGGAAGTCAACACGCTCTGAAAAGCATTTGTATTTGCTCCTATGTAACGTGATCATATGTCAAAGCAGCCTCATCACAATAGCTTTCTCCAATAAGCAGAAGGCAGCATGGAGCAACCCTATTCATTTTGAAACAAGATATGGCTCTCTGTCACTTCAGCCCCGGGATAATGACTTCATACATACATACTTTACACAAGGCTAATAGTCTGACCTTTCCAGGGATAAAAATGAACAAGGTGTGTCAAAAAATACTGACTAAATGTGGACTCTAAAAGGTGTTCTAGCCCTGAATTCTTTTATTTATTTATTTTTTTGAGTCACAAAGCCTTAAGTTTATAAGAGAAATCTGAGAAAATAAAGAGCCTTTATTTGTCCCACAATGAGGGAATTCCAGTCCTGCAATGCAAAGTACAAGAACAGTAGAGGAATAAAAATGTATAGTCAAAGATCAAAATATATAACAATTTAAAAATATACTTAAATCTAATCGTTTAGTAGTATATCTTATGGCATAAATCACATTGCATCTATTGCATAAACAGGAGATGTTATTGTTTAAGTGACATTATTTGCAGGTTGCATATACATAGTGGCTGGTTGTAAAACATATTGCTGAGGTGTACACAGTCATAAAGTAAACCCTCCGGTCATAAAACAATATATATAAACACAAACCTAAGAGACTAAAGTTACAACTATACACTTTCATCATTATACACTCAACATAATAACTATCCTTGTACAAATGCATTATGTGTGTTTCCAAATGTTGAACCTAAAAATCTTTTTAGAAGGCTCTTTGAATGTGGTATCTGTTATTATTTATTCAGATAGATATACAGTTAGATCTTACTTACTTCTTACAAAGTGTCATTTGTCATTCTCATTTAATTACATTACATCACATACAATGTTATTTTGCTTGCATAAAAATCCAAAAATGTTAAACCTAGGATGTTCAAGGGGTTAAGTTTAAGGTACATAAAACTGAGTATAGTATTTCTAAAGATTCCCAAGATGCCTGGCACAAAACACAAATACCCAAAAGTCAGTGAGAGACTGAAGGCTAATTTGAAGAGAAAAAAATAAGTAGTAGAAGACAATAAGTTGGCTCCACTAAGAGGAAAAATAAAGTCTGAAAAGTGCTGCGCTGTGACTTCATCCAGCCACTCACTGCTTTATGAGCCTAATAATTAAATACACAAGATGTGTGGCATGACTAAAGCAGGCCTGCTTTATTGATCTGCAATGCTCATTACCAAAACCCAGTCGTAAAGAACAAACAGACTTTTTACATTTAAGTTAAGTATCTTTTTGTTACACCCATAAGGCGTGTGTGGGCCCTTGTTTGGCGCGTGTGTAGAATTTAGATGTGCCTGCTCCAGATGGACAGAGAGTGAGACTGGAGTGAGGGGCCAGGCCTGGAGGTGGCTTTTAGGGGGTCCGCTGTGACTTGATTGGAAAGACTAGGAGTCTGTTGAATAGAGCTTCTGTGCAGAATACGCCCAGTGTTCCTCTCCCACCACCTTAACACTGGCCACTGTGGGTCTGTAGGAAAAGTCAGTGCCTCAGACCAGACGTGGGTAGCAATGAGTTGGATTTACTCAATCGGTTGGGAATTTTATGATGTCAAAATTTCAGTGGTCTGTATTAGTCTATGGGTTACTCCCTAATTTGGAATAAAATACTCTAAGCGAAAATCCCCAAATAATCTTTCAAACACTTTCAAGCCAAAATAGAAAGGACAAAAAAAAAACATTCCTGCAGTGCCACACTTTGTAGAGCCCAAGTTTTTGGTCTTTTTAATGTTACTTGTGATGCCGGAGAAAGTGAAATGAAGTGGAAAGGCCCAGTAATTACATCTAAATTACATCATAATGCCTTTACAGGAGTTATTTTGGATTGTTGAGTAGCTCATCCCAACATATTTTTATATATACTTGCAAACCAATAAATTAATGCCTAAAGACAATACAGGAAATACAGTCTGAGAAAAATAGTAGACAAAACTAGAAGAAATGCATGCATTGTGAAAGAGAGTAGGAGACAGGTTGCTCGCTGCTATCCTTGTGGGTGTAAATATTTGCTGTTCTGCTTGTCAGAGTAGCGTTTACCGGGCCGAGTTGACTCCTGGGCCTTTAGAGGAATACTGATGAGGCCATAGGCTCCGGGGAGCAGAGGGCACTGTGTAGAGACAGATCACATGGAGAGGTATGGGGGGAGGGAGGAGAGAAAAAGGATGGTGAATTACAGCAGCAACTCCTATACTGTATGACAAAAAATATATATTTTTGGAGTGAAAACTACTCAAAGCTCAAGCAAATATTCAGACTGCATGGAAGGGTTTTTCCACTTCTCTCTCACCTGTTGCATTGCTGTTCACATTCCTTACATCTGCCACTGTCACTACCTCTGCCACAGATTATCAGCATCAACCTGGGTACTTTTAAAGAGACCTTGCTTCCTCACCGTCTTCAAGTATTATCCCACACACACTCAGAAACGCCATATCTTCCCAGTGAGAACTGAACCAAGGATGTTGAGGTTTAGGTAACTGGGTAACTAAGTTGTGTGACAAATCCCTCACCGACGGCATAATTGTCTGTTCCTTGTCGACACTTGTGGTCCCGCCTGCCATTTATCACATTTAACTGTCCATTCTGCTTCAGGACTCCAGCACATGTTCAGGCCACTGCTCCAAATTAAAGCAGTAATTTGGACGAAGGACGCTTCTTGTTCAACAGTAAAATCATAACCTCTAGCTAGACATTACTTTGCTTTAACATGTACCCAAATATTTATGTCTTCATGGTAGATATTGAAGAACAAGCTGAGAAACAAAGAGGGATTCTGGACTGCTTCAAGATGCAGAGCAAACATACAGGAATCTGTCACTAGAAGAACAAATTATTCTCTTTAGCAGGCGCACAACCATTGTTAAATACAGTTTTAGAGTTTAATGGCTCAATGAAAGAGGATTATATAGGCCAATAAGACAGGAGATAACAGAGATACCCATAACTTTTGTACTTAGTCTATAGTATCAAAATACTGACTTTATACCAACATAAGTAACAAAAATCACATCAGTATGGTGTACTCATGTCTTTGACAAATTGGTATTCTACAAAAGGTCAGTGAATTAATGTCCAGTGTGTCGCACAATCACAAGCCCCCGTAACCTTCACTCTGAGCATAAATTAGCATTGAGCACATTAGCATGTGCAAGGCTCGCTGAGCGTTATCCCGATGAATCAAGATACGCTACTCGCCTTACACCGCTGGGCCCTAAAAGCAGCACAGCGGGTAGGTCAACACGGATCAGGTTTGCTAATGACTTGATTTTTTTCTCCTCTGTTCTGTTCTTGTGTGTGCTGCCAGGTACTTCCCTATGGGACATCCCGTATCGGTACATCTGTACTTCCAGGAGGACCAGTTTCAGGGCTACCTGGTCAGACACCACGCCACCAACCTGGCAACAAGCAAACTGGAAACCATGGAGACCTGGGTGGCACCTAAGAAAAACTTTAAGATCACCCTCCCTCCTAGCAGCACATTCAGCAGGTTGCAGTTTGCCGAGGTGAGTCAGCATGTTGTGTTGTGCATTTGTTTTTCATTTACAGTTAACTCTCTCCCGCTTGGCGTCACTTGCAAAACAATCAGTCAAGCGTTGCCCATCAGAAGAAATTAGTTCAATTAAAAGTGTGAGCAGAAACACAGCCCTATAGTCTATAATTAGAGGTGAAATATACAACTCATTGCCATTCTGACCTTACATTCATTGCAATAGCGCCCTTGTCCAGGCCCATAGCTAGCTGCACATTTTCAGACAATTAAACGGAGAGACTGTAATAGCCCTGTAAAATGTAAATTGACTGGCTTCATTGGAGTTTATGGGGACGAACGCGGCGTGTGCTGCTTATTTGTTGTCTCTTAATAGGACTCCATCTCACCTTCACACTCCCATGCCTCCCCTGATTGTCTTGTTATGTTAATCTGTGTTTCTGTTTACCATGACGCCTGTTAGGATACAAAGCCCCCCTCTGATGTGACAGCCGCCAAATGTCTGTTGAAAAAGGACAAAATTAACCATGTGAATGCAAATTGACCTTTTCGACAATCTGCAGAAATGTCAAAAAGTAATTTGTTTTGTGGTCTCTTGCTTTTTTTATATTTTCGCCATGTGCTGTGACCCAGTTGAACCTTTTAAGTGGTTTTACAAACGACAAAGTGCAAAACGCTTCCTGTAACATAGCGGCACTGGTGTCAGGGCCCTGAGTGACAGTCCAGTGATTTGAACTGTAGCTTTTATCAGGATGCTCAGTCTAAGAAAGGCCAGTCTGTCGGTGGCTCTATAGCGCTTGTCACTCACTTTGTCCATGTGTCATTTAAAGCTGAAAGACTTTAAATAAGAAGCAGCAATAGCTTTATCCCTTTGTCGACTTAGCAGATATGTCATTATGCTTAGCCAGTATGGGGTTTGGTAGATAAACCATATGCTTGGCTTAACAATGTGTTCCCTGTCTTCCTTTAGATATAAAGAAGGACATTTATGTCTGTTTAAACTCTTCAATAGACGCCTCCCAGCTGCCTGCAAAGGACTTTATGGAGTGATTAGAGGAGAGCAGCTTCAGCTCACACTGTTAAAATTAGTATTGCACCCCAAGACAGACTTGACATTGAGAGATACCGTTTTTACTCGGTACCGGATGAGTCTCTGAATGATGCCGACGTCCTTGGTACAAAATATATACACAAATTGTGATGGAAAAGGAAAGTGCGTTAGGTTATTGACAGGAAACAGTTGCTTCATTTTAGCCTTCATTAATAGTCTGTAAACACAGCAAGAAGGACATAAGAAACACAGCATTTTTGTGTGATTATTACAGTCCATATTGTAAGATGAGATTCCTTTATTGTGTTTTGTGAAGTTGTCCGTTAATGCATAAAAAGGTCCCCATGTGAAGCTGCCCTTTACTGCCCCATGTTAACATAGCATAGATCAGTTATATAACTCTGGATAAAGAGTTGTTGTAATTTAATTCACCCTTCTTGTATTTACACTGTGAACACCAAAGGACACTAGAAAGGTCAGGCATAATTTAGCTATGCTCGGCCACAGCCAGCTCACAAGACATTGTTTAATTTAGATGTATGTTATAGCTTTCCCAACCTCTTTCTTGACACAGAACCACACTTCTTCTGTGCCCTTTGCACTGCATTGTAAATACGACTCTCTCCTCCCTGGTCCTCCATAGCGTAGGGGGCGTCCTTGGGGGCTCCTTACGTGCTGCATTGAACACCTGTGTGTCATTACCTCACACAGAAATGCCACTAATAAATGCCAATAGAGTCTTGAGGGCTGTTTATGGGCTGGGTCGGTCCTGATTAAATTTACCTGTAATGTTTAATAGAGGTGTCAGGCTCAAGGCGCCAGTGTCATGCTCATGAGGGCAGAGGTCAGCAGAGGTCACAGGGTCATGGGGAAGCACTGGGAAAGAGCTCAATAACAAGATGGGAGCACTTTATGTGGTCTATTAAATCAGGTAGAGAGACTGAGTTCGAATGAAATGCACAACAGTAAAATGTCTAATATGGGACCCATTAGCTTTGTTCTTGTGTAGGAGATGGTTTTGTGAGAACCTCTTTATAGTTATAGCTATACTGTACTGTAATATTTTCTATTGGCATTTCCCTTTATGAGTAGCCACTACTCAACTGCTTCCTGTTATTGAGTGATTTGAGTGACTGAAATAATGTATTGACAAACACCAAGTGACTGTCTTTGCTTGGAATGCAGGTAATTAATTACATTGCTTCTTAAGTTAGGACTGGGCAATATTGCAATGAAAATATATATTTTTTTTGTTTTTCTTGCATTTGGTGGGCTCAACTTTTCCAATTTAGTGATTTCTTATGAAAAGCAATCCCAAACAAAGACAAGGCAGACATATTTCGCAGACATATATATCAACTATGATCATAAATGAATTATTTTGACTCCAGTGCCATTTAACAATGATCAAATGTCATCCTCAAAAATTTAAACTCAGCTCCAAATTTTGTGCTCTTAGTTATTATTGGCTGTAAACCTGTCAATTAAAAATACCTAACCTATAACCTGTTGCAAATGATAAGATCTTGATTATATCAACAATTTTCTGCCACTGGTCAGAGTATATCACATAAGAGTTTTAGGGATATAATAGCTTGAAGAAATGAATCACAAAATACTATAAGGGGTAGTTGTCCTAGAAGCTGGTGAGAGGGTGCTGGGTCTTATTGGCTTATTGGCAGTAGAAGCAGCTGGAGACAGGTTGAATGTGGAGGTCAGTCTAAGCTTCAGGCTCAGGCTCAAATGGGTCACAAGTTAATCTGAGTTTGACCCACTTTCATACTGGAGGAAAGGTGGTCCACTATTTGGCCTCATACATTATCCACAATGTTTAAAGCAAAATGGTCAAAGATGCTCAAAGAAAGTGAAAATGAATGAATTATGACTGTGGCTCAGTTGATACAGTGGATGTCCTTCAATTTGAAGGTCAGCAGTAAACAGCATTAGAGTGGTCAGATCAGGTTGGCGGTGCGATTCCAACTCCAACTTGTTCTGTCCTTGGACAAGACACTTAACCCGCCTCAGCCCCAGTCTCTACGAACAGTTTGACAGTCAATTGATCATAGAAAAACACTATATAAAAGTGATCACTTTATATATATTTTGGTTAGCAGAGGTCATGGTCGTACTTTTGGGAGTTCTTGTTTGAGGTTTTTTTCATCTTATTTTTGCTCACAAAGCACTATATACTGTGTATGTGTATATATATATATATATATATATATATATATATATATATATATATATATATTGAGCTATTACAGTATAATTTAAGAGACTGTCAAATTAACTTTTATATGATATGATATTTATTGTAGGGAGTACTATTCATCATGGTTTGTTGAGTTAAATGTGAGCCTGCGGGCTGGTGGAGGCAGGAGGCGGCTGCCCACTCGTCTGGCCTGAATATTCTGCTCCTACGTTTGCGCTGCCGACTCAACCTTGACACCAGTGGAATATAATTAGTGTTTTCTTGGCCGATGTATGTTACAGAATGAACTATGGGCAGTCCAGTCTCCAGGGGCCCCGTCTACCCTCTGAAAGCAAACATACTCTCTCAACTTCCTCTGCCTTGCTCCCAGTGGATTACATTGAGAACCCTATGTCGATACGCTCTTCATTTTTGCAGCTTTAAAACAAGACTGCTGCCAATCAATCAGGGATGTTAGCTGGCCAGAGAGGCGGCCTTGGATAAAGTAATGAGCTATACACAAGACAAGCGAGTTGATTAACGATTTGAAAAGAAAACACCGGGGTCCGTGGGGCGCAGATAACAGAGGTTGGTCCAATAATTGAGATTAAAGTGTGTTTTACGAAGAGCCACGAAACACACGCGCTTTTCCACGTGTCTCATTTATGCAGGCTATTTATACAGGACGTGGCAATCTGTATTCTCCAAGGATGTTATGGAGAGGCAGTTCCCGTCAGGCATCGATCCTACACAAGGGTGAAGCTGTGTTAATCAGCTGCTTTGTAAAGACTGAGCATCTCTTAAAGCAGCCACGCCACTCACACCCAGCCAGCAGCATGAGCATCAGTCACTGTCAGGATGCCACACCTCTCCATAGGCCCGTCTCTGTCTTTAATCTTCACTCATCTACATCACTTTCAGCCTCAGTTCAGCATCGCCCCTGCTGAGTTACAGTTTCCAAACATTTGTAAAGATTGTAAGTGTGATTAATTAGTCGATGAGGTCTTAGCTGAGTAATTATTTTATTGGGATTATAAGAATTTATGCACTATAGCAGAAATAAGAACGTTAGCTAGAGTTTTAAGAATGGCTGTACAGTTTGCCATTTCACTTATGTTTACCCATACTTCTTTGTGTGCAGTATGATCCTTAAATCACTGAAAGCTATTGCCAGCACCAAGCCACGATTGACTGGAGGGCATGCATTTAGTCAACCAAGAATTTCTCAAGTCGACTATAGCATTAGTGCACTGACTAGGTTATCAAGGGGAAAAGACCCAAAATTCAGATGATATAAAATCTACGAAATAGTCCAGAAAAGTAAAGCAGTGATTAAACTTTTTATGTGACAGTTACTATGGGAAACCAGCAGAGAACAGGACAGAACTCAGAACTCAAATACAGTGGGAATTAGGCCAGGGCGGGGCCAACAATCAAATAGGAGGGAAACACACACTACAAAAACAAAAACAAACCGATAATTCATACCATGACACGTTTTTTAATGTATTATGTATTTTTCAACACTTTATCGTGATTGTGTTTAGATCAATGACATTAGTTGCTTTGTCTTGCACCAGCAGATTTATTCATTTTGCCTTGTATTAACAAACACATTATACAACAGGTTAAAACATCTCTCAAATGCTTCTGCAAATAAAATAGAATTGTCCCACTTATATAACATCCACGAGAGATAGAGGGGGAGTATGGTACTGTTTCATAAAATATGCAAGCTATACAGTAGATAATTCTCAGAGATAATTAAGCCTGTGTATTGGTTAACTTAATTGTCTTCCCTTCAGAATCACTGCTTAATTATTCACTGTGGGCTGTGTTAAGCAGTCAAATGATTTCCCAGCCTTTTCCAGACTCAGCTTTTGATGTTTGCACTTACCTCATTCTGTCACTCACTGCGTTCTTCCTGTTTTCTCTCTCCCACTCTCTTCCTGTCAGGTCGGCACCGAGTGGGATGCCAAGGAGCGTATGTTCAGGAATTTCGGGGGTTTGATGGGCCCTATGGATGAAACGGTTGGGATGCAGAAGTGGAACAAAGGCCCAAATGTAACAGTGACGGTAGTTTGGATAGACCCGACTAATGTTATTGCCGCCACCTATGACATCCTGATCGATGCCAGTGCAGAGTTCACACATTACCGTCCTCCCCTGAACCAGCCGCTGCGTCCCGGGGTGTGGAGCGTCAGGATCCTGCACCACTGGAGCCCTGTGGCCGAGCTGCGTTTCCTCATTGCACCACTGGCCTACAGCAAGCATCAGCCCATAAAACAAGGTGAGGATAGGAGGACGTTGAAAACGTTATAGGTCCTATATTATGCAAAATTTACTCTTGTAAGCTTTAAGCCATGCTAAAATGTTACCTCATCAAAAACATGCCTGGAGTTTTGTTTTGTTTCATTTACACGTTTGTCTTTTTATTATAAGTCCATCTCCAAAGCTCAAAATATTTGTCATGTCATGAAGCAGTAGTTTTCAAGTTAACAGCTAGGTTTTACCTTTAGCTCAGTCAGGACTGGCAATTCCAGGGCCGAAATCATCCAAATGATTCTAGTGACAGTGTATGGAGTTTAAAAACACAGTAGAGCACTTTGTGTATTACCATATGACATCACAGGGTGGAACTTCATCAGTTTGAGAGAAAACCTCATCTAAGAAGTAAATATGTAGGGTCTGCGTGTTACACATGTGAATTAAACAAAACACAACTGTTTTTAATGAAACAACATTAACAGCATTATAACATAGATCAAATCAGGCATATTACCAAAAATTCTGCAAAAATTCACTAAAACTGTCATATTGAAATTAGTCATAATACAAAAATTTCAAACTTGATTTTTATACTGAGTAAAGAATGCAATAAATCTATTGATTTATTTTGGCCAATAGAATGGAATTTTAACACAAAATACTTGGTGCCTCGTTTTAGTTTCTATTATTATCATCAGGAAAGGTATAATTTTGTCCAATTTATGTGATATTTTTCTGTAATTTGTTCAGATGAATATCTAGTTTCCGTGCTCATTTTAGTATTTTCTGGGTATTGATTTTTTGACAACCCTAATAGCAATATAACATTTCTTATTACTATCATCTTCTAAACTCAACTCAAAGAGAGTGTAACATTTTATAGTTAATATTATTTGAATAGTGACAATAAATTAGAGCCAATGCCAAAAAGTAACCTAAAATAAAATAGGTCTTCACTTTGTTGTAGTAGCTGGGACTTGCTACGGCAGTTTGGGTAAAAAAGATACTTCTCCAGTAGTCTTCCTGAAGATGACATCACCTCCAATAACACATTATGTTACAATGAACCGAACATCGCACTGTGCAAACCAATAGGGACCTTCTGTAATAAACCCATACAACAAGAGGATGTAATGTTTTCCTTGTTGCTTGTGGACACTCAGTCACAGAGGAATGCATGCCACTCTTTTGTCATTTCTGAAGTTCGAGTCTGTGTGGTTTGTGTCATATTTTGTTGTCACACATGAGAGGGGTTGCTTTCTGAATTATTATAGCATTATTAAATTGGTGCCGCTGTGACAGAAGACAGAGGAGTTTGTAAGCTTTTAAACCAGCAGTGTATTGTCAGCTGAAGTTACCAACGTCTCAATAAATCCATACCAGGCAGGATCAGTTTGACAATAAACAACAGCTAGGCTCAAAGACAGGTTTGTGCTACTTTACTTTGTGGATACTGAAATTAAATGTTATGTAGAAATGTTATGTAGTGGAAAACACAATGTCTCAGGCTTGTGTGATGCTTTTAATTCAGTGTTATGAGGAATTCTAAACCAAGCTTCATCAATTTTATATTTGCAATGGTATATTATAATTTTTAATTCAATTCTTCTTCTTCATATTATTATTATTATTATTATTATTATTAACAACTATTCTAGAACTATCCATGAAATCATCGACCTTACAATACTTGTCTAAATGAGTATCTAGTTACAATTAGTAATATAATGTCTAATGATTGATTAGAAAATTAGTTCATTGTTGAGAGCAGATATTTCCCCAGGCAATTAAAAAAAAACAGCTCTTGTTCTTTTATTTAAAATGTCTTTAGCTGAAATAAAGGCAAATCTCTGGCTAGGCTCATTGAAATTAATTACCTGTATTGTTTGCCCATTATCCAATCTAAAACAATAATAGCAGCAGTCTAAACACACGTACTACGCAGACATCCTTGTATCTGCAGAGATGTCCTTTCTAATCAAGCCCACAGGCCTCTGAGGACATGTTGTTTGTCATCAAGTCAACCTTAATAACCCACAGAGCTGCTCATACATATTAAACAGTGTGTTAAACAACCGCACATACTTGGCTATCCGAAAACAATGACACAATTAAATCAATCAGGCAGCGTGGATAACGGCCATCACGACATTGCACCGGTCCATAAGCTGCCCGTTGGCTGTCAAAGTCACTGGAGAGTTGGTGACACTAATGCCGAATAATGCACCATTCACTGTTAAATAATCTTCTAATGACAAAGAGAAAAGCAAAAACAAATGAGGAGTCGGGTTTATCTTTAACCTGCATCTCTGAGGGAGAGGAGCTGGTGTTTCCTCAATCTGAAAATAAAAAAGAACCAGTGATTTTAGTGCACAATTTTTGTTTTTTTGTTTTGTTTTGTTTTTCGTATTAAAAGCATTAAATGTCTTACAAGTAATATTTATTTACTTCTGTATTATTGCAAAACTAAAGCTTCAAACTAGATTTTGATACTAAGGAAATACTGATACAATACTAATGCCACAATAACTACAAACAATAGAATGTTATTTTCAAAGTAAATGTAAGCAAATAAGATGTACTTATTGGTCTGATGTGGCACCAGGCCATTCTGAAACTTTTCAGGAAAGCGCCAACTTAGTGATTTTATTTGTTTATATTATTGATACTTGTTCAAATGAGTATCGAATGCTGAGTTTTATTATTGATTAGTATCTGAGCATAACATGTTTTGGACAACCTTATTTTCTTACAGTTCTTTTATGAGTTTGGATTTTGTTTATGTTGTATATTTGGATTAATATGAATGCTGCTGATGTTGTAATCATTTTGGATATATGGTATTGGAAGGGCCATAATTCAAATACAAATATGCCAGATCCTTGAAACATGAAAGTAATAACACCATGATTTTAACATCATGAACACCATTGCAAGCTCGTAGGTTAACTACATGGACTCAAACTGTGAAAATACCAACAGAAGTACATTCAAAGAAAATAACACAACATGAGGATAACCATTAAGCAATTTTTGCACAGATTACCAGTTTCCGATAATTGTGCATTAATGAAAAGTAATTATGAATCCTTGTCTCCATATATGCAAATCAGCTCCTTTACCTCCTACACTCACCACCTTTAACTGATCATTACTTTAAATATAGAGCCGTTTTATTACTGAGAGCAATCACTATTACTTCACTCTATTAAAAGAACAATTAATGAGTGGAGTGGTAAAGGAATGCTATGCCTTGAGGTAGACAGTAACTTTACTTACTAGATCCTGCACATGCTAAACTGATTTGATGAACTTTTAGTCATGATGTATTATTTCCTCATCAGAACTGTTGGAGTTAAGCTGAATTTTAACTACTTGTTCAGTTGCTTGCTCAGATGACATAGATTGCCCTATAATGATTAATGGAGATGGTGCTGATAATATTCTCACTGTTAATATGTGAATATTTTATGTGTCACAGCGAGTCCAATACCCTAGTCGCATATAGAAATTATCTGGTTCAAATATTTCTTATGAAAATCCCATGTAATGAATAGGGAAAACTGGCTCCTGCCCTCCAGTCGGAAGTATGAAATCATGAGATTCTACAGTCTGAAAGCCACGTATAGTGAATTATCATATAGTGAATAAAACAAAAAATAATTGAAAAAAGATGAAGGAAAAAAATTATAAAGTTAGTTCTATGTTTGTCATCCATTGGTAAAGTTTATACCCAATCATGACGTCTGAAGATGCTGTAATGTTAGTTTTTATCTCAGTCCACTATAATATATGATAGCTATTTCTTTCATTTTGCGCCAGTGGATATGACCTGACCTCTGCACCATTTTTCACACAAAGTCCTGAGCACACGGAGCAGAGGCTCCGGCCACAGGCAGTGGGCAGTGAGCTCCTCAGACTGACAGCTTGTCACATGCCCATGAAAAGAAATGTGTGGGCTAACATGTGGGCTAAATGTCTCAGCTAGTGCTGCAGTGAGGAATTTTCAACCGCATCAGGGTGAGGAGGAGTCATCCTGTTGAGTTTTAGGTATATACTCCAAAAATATCTTTAGATCTTCAGATCTTTGTTCATCACCCATCCCTGTGTACAACAAATGTAAATCTCATGTTATAATTTACTTGTATATTTTGGAAGAATTCAGATAAGGAGAGTTTCCTTTTTATTGTTGTCAATATACTATTTTAATTGTGTCCATTCAAACTTGTTCTCTTGTGTTTGTCCAGACGACGCCCTGAAGCTGCACAATGGCCCGGCCAAGAACAGTTACATGGAGCAGAGCTTCCATGGGCTGAACCCAGTGCTCAACATCCCGGTGAGCCTGGACCTGGTGGAGCGCTCCAAGAGGAATGCAGCTCTGACAGGGGCGGAGCTAGAGCGCTGGGTGGACAGTGTGGTGGGAGACATGTGGGAGGCTGTGGACGTGTGCGCAGTGGGCCTCAGTGCATGTCCCGTCATGCAGGCCTGTCCCAAAAACCGCTGGAGCTCTCTGAGTGCAGACCCCAAATCCCATCTGGGACCGCCACGCGCTGACGGGCGCATCAGGTAGCAGCAACGCCTCCAGTGGGACAGGAGGCTGAGCATTGTTATAGTTTATTTATTTCAAAGGGTTCAGGGATGGGCCTTTGCACTTCCTGCCTCCAGAGGAAGTGGATTATGGTCTGGATGTTGGTAAAGCGGAGTAATGCATCAGAGGGCTCCTGGGACGGTTGTGTGGGGGATTATGCTGGCGTTGCTTTTTCAGTGTGTTTATTTGTTTCCTCATGGCTGAGTTTTACTGTGATCAAACTTAAAAATGTCCAGCCTTTAATATTCCTCTGAATGGAGCCAGACCAGGGCTGTGTGCTCCCCACTGCTGAGCTGTGGAATCCTGCTGCGAAAGGCCTTATAGTTTATGAGTTCATAGTTTATGGGGAGGGGTACTGAGTACAATGTGCCTCCTAGTGTTCTGTCAGCACAAAGTAAATACGATATTTAAATGTTGTAATGTGCCGTACTGAAGAGAGAGGCATTCAAATCATTTTAAACTCATATTTAGCATCACAGCACTTAAAAGTGTTTGTGCATCACAGTCAATGTGCAGCAGTTCAGTGTGTTTCAGTTGAGTGCCTGATCAGAGCTGCTGTGCTTAATGGAAATGACAAATGCAAAAACAGAGGCCTTCCAAGAATAATTAATTCTGTTTGGAGTGTAATGGAAATCTAATGTAGGTATTTTTTAGTGTTTCAAGTCATAATCGCTACATTTGTCATATTCGGAGACTTAGCATTCAGAGGGTAGTTGTCTTTAATAAATCCCACATGTTGTGACAGGCAGAGGGCGAAGGAACAAACTGTTACAAAACTGCCTCAAACTTGAAACTTTCGAGCTGACCTTAAACTCTCATTTTGTTCTGTCATTTTTATCTTTCTTCCAGTTTCAATGACGCTTGATGTTGTATATAATTCTAGAAGTCTGAAATTTGTGTGAATAATGAGAGTCCATGAGTATTTATTTATAAATTTATATGGATATTGATAAGTTTAGTCAGTGACTAAATAAGTGCGTCGCTGCCTTGGCAGCATGATAAATATTTTTTGTAAAGAAAGTCGCCTTTATTTACAAAGGCCCACAGCCCAAACTGTACTTTCTATGGCCGCACATGTGTGTCAGTCTGTGTTCTGTCCAACTTTGACCCATGAGGTCAAAGGTCAGCTACCTAACAACGTCACCAAACGGAGAAGATGAAGGAAACATTACATACACTGGACACTGTTTCACTGTCTGTCTGAGTGATAGTGATGGTAGTGCTTCATTGTGACAGTAATGTGCAACTTACACTAAATACTACTTGCCCAAACTTAAAATGAAGTAGATCAATAAAGTTAACAGCCGAAGTTGAGCCATCAAGACAATCTGGACCTTTGGGACGAGTGAAATCCGAGGATGGGCTGTGTAACAAACACATCATGAGGTGTGTGTTAGTTTTAGTTTAAATCATCCATTAGCCTTGTGGCGCGTGACACTCGGGTGTGTTCAGCATTGAGTGCTGTAGTGAGGCCTCATTAAAGACATTACTGTTCATTAATGTCAAGTTCACCTTGTGCGTGTCAGATGTGTTGGTTACTGCTGCCTCTCCTCCTCCCTCAAATCCACTGCTTCTGTGGATAGAGACAGTGAGAAACATACAGTGTCACTTTACTCATACAAAATAAATAAGACTAATAGTGAATACATAATTTCAAACGTTTTTGAAAGGTACATTATTAAAGTGAAAGTCCTATTTTGTAACAAAATGATTAACAATGATGAAAATGTACATAAGAATTTTGTAATGAATTATTGTTTCAAGAGTATTGTATATGTAAATACAGATGTGGTTTAAAAAGATGGTGAATTATTAAAAGCTTTTTGAAGTGTCACAGTAATTGGACACAAAAAGTAAATTAAATGGATGGTGTATATTGATCAAGTACCTAATCTTTCAGTGTTTGGACAATGCCTGTTTGCGGCCTCAGAGTAAATCTAATGCCAGATTGTTGTTATTCTTGCTGGAATGTATTGTTGAGCAACTGTTGCACAAACGTCTCTCATTTTCACTACATTATTTTTTACATTTTGTTCTCGGGGAGGCTCTGTGTGCCTTAGCTGACTTTAGAACCTTCTCTGTCTTTAAAATGACATGTTTTTTTGATTTGACCATGTGTAATGACTACCATGAATCCGCTTTTGATTCGCCGGTACTGCAACACCAAATAGATGTCTGCTGTTGTGTACTTTTCATCAGGCCTTCTGTCTTTACCACCTTTTGTTTTATGCCTTTTTTGAAAATGACATTTGTTGTACTTGACTGGCTTATTTTTTTGTTTCTTGGACTGCTTTTGAAAATAAAAGCTGAAAAGTGATTGTTACTCGTCTACGAATATTTTGTGTAACAATATCTCAGTATCACTAGAGTCATCTCTTGTCAAAAATCAGTGCTTATAAAATTAAAAGATTAAAGACTGATTATAATAATAATAATGTATGAAGAGAGTTTTACACTGCATTATTCATTCACTCCATACTTACTGGCAATTATTGTAGCCACACCTGCCCAGGGGTAGACTGACTGAAATGAGAATGCCATCAATCCCTCTGACCACTACAAATTACCACCCCACATTCATACTAGGCAAAGTGCAGGTGTTTTGCTTAAGAACACAACAACAGTATGCAGTAGAACCATTGCTGCCCCACTGCACCAAATGGCATCCCCTGCAGTCTCCCATCAAAGTACTAACCAGGCCCAATTCTGCGTATATTATTTATTTGGTTTATGACTAACTGTAGCACATGCATCATAGTGCTTATAGCCGGAGCTTATTCACAGCACTTCCAAAAAAGGGCTTTTAAAGGACTCGTATTATGCTATTTTCCGATTTATGTTATATGGTTATTTCCTCATCAAAAACATACTTGAAATTGTTTTATTGCATTCACAGATGTTTAACACACACATTCTGCATATGTAGAAAGCATACTTTCTTCAAACTAAAAACACTGTTCCACCTTGTGATATCATGTAGTGATACAGCAAGTGCTCTACTCTACTTTAAATTTCATAAACCTTAATTTGGATAATTTCAGCCTTGGCATTGCTTATCTCATCTACCTTAATAACATCACCAGGCAGAACAGAGTGTTTTGAATTTTGGAGACGTAGACAAACTAAAAGTAAAGGGTTATTCAAACATGTGTGAATGAAACAAAACACAACTCCTAGTCCAATGAGGTTCATTTGGTCTTCTGATATTTTATGTTATTAGGTTATTTTTTCAGATCAAGAGTTTATTTTCATACCTGAAAGTTTCGACTGCTCACTAGTGGTCTGCCTCAGAGTGGTCACGTGATGTTGCTGTGACATGCCCGGTCAGCTGATTTATACAGGTTTTGGCTCTGTCTTACTACCCATGGAGGCAGGACGACAGCACCATCTGCAGTCCAACTTCCTCAGGAGAGTATCCCAGGTGTGTGAGAGTAAAAAAGCCCCCTCATCCTGGTTTATAGCTCCTTTTGTTTTTGATGAGGTAACAACATTATAACATGACTTAAAGCTCACAAAAGTAAATTTTGCTGACAAGGTGCTATGGCTGTCCATAATATCTTGCAACATTTTGGTTCATTAGTAATAAATTTGTCAATCTAATGAAAATTCTCACAAACTTTTTATCAGCCATGACTTGATCTAATCTGTTAAATTTTGCAACTGAAATTTTATGGGAAAAGTTAAACTCTGTGTGATAGTTTAGTCCTGTTTCTTTAATTATTGCAGAAAGTGGTGTCTTCCTGACCAAAGTCATTAACTGTGGGCAGTGCTATAGTTGCTCCCATATGTTTTTCCACCAAACTGCCCTTATTCCCGCCCATGACCACAACAGCAGCTCTTTAATGTGTGGCTCTAGAGAAAGTTAAAGCTCTCTGGGTGACTGATGCTTGCCTATAAAACGGGACACTCCAAAGCATCACGTGGCACTATAAATTCAGCTAGAGAGATTGGTTCAGCGCATTCTCAGCTCAAATTTTCACACCAAGTACCAGCTCTGAAAGCAGTTTATAGTGTAGTAGTGTCAGATGGAGTATTAATAATTAGAATAATGCAGTGTAATATTTATATTTAATCATAACATAACACTCAAAATTAAGACAAACTGAACAGTGAACAGAGGAAGAATAAAACAAGACACTGTTTTAAAATGCTCAAAATGTAGTGTATTTATCCCATTACTGCATGGGTACAAAATTCTTGGATCAATTTGCAGGTTTACATAGGTATAGTTGATTTATTTACAGGTGCACTGTGTCCACCATGCTTGGGGATGTTCCACAGCACGGCATTAACCAAATACAGTATTGCTTGTATTTATTCAGTCACGGGTGTTTTTATTTTCTAAAACTACCACAAAAACATGCTTTATTATTGTGCGGATCCTCTTCTCCACAGATCTGACCTGTACCTTGGCCTGATATGTGGCCGGCTCGTTTCCATAGAGATTATGAGTTAAATTAAATGCCATACTGTAGAACGTTCCAGGAAAAAAAACAGCATGAGGAAGCAGGTGGCAAAGTCTCTACCAAAAAGTTACATAGTGCATCTTTAATAAAAACTAAAAGTTAGTGGAGAAATTCAGATCTGTTTCCCTAGTCAAACTCTTAAATTAACATAACAAAAACCACCAACTGTTTGTGAACCATCATTAAAACAGACATCAGTCACCAATTTTTGACTCAGATCTTTTGCAGGGCTGTTCCCGTGGCGAGTCACGTAGCACTATTGTGTGTTTCCCAAGCCTGATCAAAGGAACCCTGCAGAGAAAATGCATAATATACTGTCCCATAAGACTAATTAATCCAGGCTTAAATGACTGTGCTGTTCGTAAGTGGTATGACTAGATAATGGGAGGTTGCATACAGCTTTTAAATAACTGGTTTTGGAATGTGTGGAGAGAGTTCACAGGAAACATGCCGTGGTGTTTGTTCAACTGGAGAATGAGATTCTAAAAGCTCTCCTGCTGTCACTGGATGAAATTAGTCGGATTAATAACAGATAAACAGCAATCACAGGTGTGAGCTTTCAACTCACAATTACCCTTAAATGTTTCATTGGATGAATTGTGGCTTGTGTTGTTGAGTGTGTGTCTGCAGGGACTTGTCATCATACCATTTACATATGCCTATCTTTAACATGGAAAGTAGAACTCACTATAAGCTGTCACAGTGGTGGAAAGTAACTCAAGTATAAAAGTGCAATTACATGGCTCAAAATGTACAGGATTACAAGTACTGCTACCATATTTGTACCTAAAGGTGCACTGTGTAACTTTTCTGGTGGAGGGTCCGTCACATGTTTCTCTTTATAGAGATTTTACCTGAAATGTTCTGTAGCATGGCATTACACTTATTTATCTCTGCGGAGACAGCAGGTGATACCACAGGGCCAGGTTGCATGTTTGATCTGTGGAGAGGCAAGCCCACTCACAGTAAGAATGCATGTTTTTAGGTCAATTAAAAAATAAACATGTTGAGCAAAAGCAACATGGATACATTTAATGCCATACCAGGATATTCAGAGAAAACAATAACATCTCCATGGAGACAAGCAGGTGCTGGACCTAGCACTAGGAAAGTTACACCATGCACCTTCAAGTAAGTATGACGTACACATTAGAAATACTACTCAAAGTACTAGTTATCTTTACACAATTTTAGTCACATTTAAGATTAGTCTTGTATACAAAACTTTAACTTTAACAGTTGAATTAAATTGTTATTTACCTCAGACCACATATTCTTGTAGCTCTAATAAGCAACCGGTGTAGTGCTGTTATGTGTTTGTAGGTACAGGGGAGCAGAGGCAGCAGTGACACAGACAAACATGCGGTCAATAACAATTACAATACAAGCTTATAAATCTTCTCAAAAAGTAAAATGACCCAAAAAGTATTCAATTTGAGTGACTAATTTGTAATTAGTTACTTCCATCTCTGGTTGTAAGTGTTGTTAAGTTAGTTTCTACAGTATGAGATGATAATATATTGCTGACTTCGTGCTGTGTGCAACTGCCCTTTATATTAATCTATTCTTGTGTAATGATTGATAAGATTGGCAATCCCTACAAGTCTGTATAGTTTTGTTGTATAGGCAGAAATGCAATGTGTGGACTGCCATTCAGAGATAACAAAACAAAATGCACAATAGTAGAATAGTTTTAAGATGTGTACACTCAACAATATTTAAACTACACAATGGCAAACTTAGAATGTGAGTATTATTAGGGAGGGAACTTGCAGAATTGTTGCATTGAGGACAGTTTGAACAATGACATCCTCTTTTTCCACTATCAGAGAAGTTGTGAATAGTATTTATCTCTTGTAGCTCTGTTCACTGTGAGATGTCCACACTTCATCCACTCTCCATTTGAAAACAATGCAGACTTTATCTCCCCATGTTCCGCAGTGTAGTGGCCAAATCAAGTGTCCGTCCAAGAAAGTATCAAGTGTCCATCTGGGCTCTATGGCAACAGATGGACCGACTCTGAGAAGGCTTCATGTTTGGAGAGCCATCCAACTGTGCCCAGGCATCTTACAGTAGCTATATTTCAACCAAGAGTGGGTTATACAAGGAGGTCTGGAAATGGACAGTGATGGTGAGGAGGAGGTGACTGGGAGGCTGAGGTGGCTGCTGGTTTTGCTACTGCAGTAGAGAAAGAATTGAAATGAAATTGATTTGGGATGTATGATTTTGGGATGTATATCTTAAAGAAAGAAAAAGTGGAACATGTGTGTACATTAGTGGAAGAAATACTCAATTTTGTTACCTTACCTTTGTTATCTTAAATCCTTTTTACTATATATTTTTGTTTTATTCTAAGTCCAGAGATGAACCTTTCGCCAGGTTGCAATCATGAACAAATAAAAAATAACCCCTTACATATTTCTTATTGTAAAATAAGATAAGATTTCAGCAGGTCTCCATTAGGAAAATTACTTGGTACTTATAAGTCCATTTAAAAAATGTAGTGGAGTAGAAAGTTCGGATCTCATATGAATTGAAGTAAAGTAAAAAGTACTTTTTTTCTTTGTGACTTTATACCACTGACAGATACTATCTCAAATACTATAACAAATTTTACATTTGACTTTTGAATACAAAGGTTATCTCCCTTGGACCTTGGATACAAAATATAAATACTGATTACTACAGGTTATGATTCATCTATACAACAAACACGACCCAATGCATGTCCTATAAAATACTTAATCTTGCTCCTGCTACTAAAATAGAACCTGAAGTCTCACTATTCTCCTGAGTCAAGATGCCCTTTATTTGACACTTATCTTTTTATTTAAACGACTAAACTCTTATCATCACTACACTGCATTTAAATGTATTCAGAGGATGACCTATGTCAGTCCAAGGGTAAGCATGTACCCTTCATCAACTACACTGAATGCATGACAAGCTCCAGTGACTTCCCTTTCTAGATGCGTTTTCTCCCCATCCTGCTGTTACGCATTTTCAACAATTCTTTCTTGTGAATTTCGTGCGCTGCTGAAAAATCTGTGACTTTAGAAAATGTTCACACAGAGAGCTTAGACACTGAAGGCAAGTGGGGAATCGACTTGAAACAAAGCAGCGAGTCACGATTTAAGACCACTATCAAGCACAGAAAAGATTTAAATTGGATGGAAATGGTCAGGCTTTGATCACCCGCTGGTCTGTAATGACACTTATCTCCAGCATCGCCTCTCCAGTGGCCAGTATAATGACATCATCCTTCACAGCAAACAAGCTAAGCCTCCCAAGAGTAGATCCAGGCTCCACCAAAACATGTTTAAAAAAAACATATTAAAGGCCAAGTCTCCCGCCTATCTCCTTCACAGCCAGATGGGACGTTAGCCAATTCATCAGACATCTTAAAGGGTTCATATTACACTATTGTCTGGTCTATGTTATGATGTTGTTTGGAGTTTTGTTTTGCTTCATTCATACATACATGTTTAATACATAAATCTTGCATACTTAGGTGGTGTTCTTCTTGCACACAGAAAACACTCTGTTCCACCCTGTGATGTCATGTGGTAATACACAAAGGGCTCAACTGTGTTTTTAAACACATTAGAAAACCTTCCAAATAAACAAGCTAATTACATGTTATCAATTTATAAAGAACTTAAATTATCAATCTGAATCTTTTAACTACCCCTAGGTCTTGTAATCTTTGTGTGTATTGTTTGTCTGTTTTCTTGGATGTATGTTTATAATAATTTGTTTATATGCAATAAATTTGATGAACTGTTAAAAAAACTCCATACACCTTCACAAGAATTATTGGGATGATTTTAGACCTGGAATTGCCCATCTCTACTGAACTAAAGATAGAAGGTTATAGAAGGGACAGAAGGAATCCACAACTACATGACATCGCAAGGATGTCAATAGAGCATTTGAGCTTTGGAGATGTAGACAGACTAATAATAAACGAATGTGTGAAATGTGTAAATAAAACAAAACACGACTCTGGGTATATGTTTTTAATGAGGTAACAATCTAAATCTATATGAACATTTCAGAGCTTCTTATTGTGCATCTTTGAGTGTTACTTAAACATAACTATTTCATTCAAATTTTTTCAGTCAAAGAGCTGTTAATAAGAAACGTAATAGGCCTAATCAATTAGACAGTGTTGATTTAAAAAAATGAATTCAGAAATTCACTATATTTCACCCACAGTGTCAATAATCATGAATAATTGTAAAATTGTGACGTTAATTCTTTCCACAAAAATCATAACACTAAAATGTAATGTTGTGGCAGCCTTTTACCCAGTGAAAAGATTCAGATCATTTGTTATGAATAAACAATAATGTGATGCTGTATTGAAAAGATTTGAGTAGTTTTGTGTTTGTTTTTAAACACTGACAGGAAAGCTAACAGGACAGCTGATTTATTACTAATATATTGCTGAAAGTAAAAGAATATTTTAGGTTTATACAAATGGACATATCATTTGAGTTTATAGTTCAAAATTCAGTAACAACACACAGTATATATATATTACATAAGATCGTTGACTAATTACTTTTGTGATATTTTTCTTTACTTGAAGCTGAAAAAGTATAGAATAGAGTAGAGAAGCAGTAGAGTATGGACAGCAGTCACATTTCAAGAGGCTTAGACTGTACTGAAGGCTGCAAATGCATTTCCAGGCAGACTGTGCAAAAGGCAGGGCAAGCGTTTCAGTTGGAGTGGTGCTAAATATTTCAGTAACAAGTAGTAGACTGTGAGAAAGAGGCAAAAGGAAAGAGTGGCCTGAATGCTACACAGTGGGAGCAGCAGTGAGAGGTGACAGGTCTGTGCGAGTGTTACATGAGGAAGTGTCGGAAAACATAAGCATTCAGACGGAGGACAACAGCGGCTAAAGTTAGGAGCTAAAGTGGGCCAAGGCTTCAACTTACACCTGCTGCTACAAGGTGAGACAAAGAGATGAGAGAGGGCAGGGAGAGCTGGAAAAGATAGACTATGCGGACGCCATCGAGGAATCCTGGCTCAGAGAAATGCAGGTTCCTACACAGAGTTCATGCATTTATGTATACTGCAGATGAATGGAGAAAAAGATGGGCTGCCCATGAAATAGGCATGAAATCAAGCACAGTTGGACAATGATCTGTCTTAAAATACATGTATTATTTCTATGAAGCCTGTTGGAGTCAGAGCCAGTATATGAAGGTATAAAGCAAATGTATTTTTTCAACTCTCTGCATCACAAAGGAAATCATTGCTTTGGTTGCCCCAGAAAATGACAAATATGATTTTGTGAAATAATTCAAGCTTTGGGTAGTTTCCACCTTGTACTACCAAGCTATCAAACGTTGTAACTATAAAACTACAGTCCCTGACAAAAGTCCTGTCGCTTATCCATTTTGTAGAAACAAAAGCTTATAACCTGACTTTAAATTAATCGATTGGTTTTAGAAATGTCTCATATGAAAGATAAAACCCTCCCAAATTATGCTCAATGTACTAAAATAAATTTGCTTCACTGAAGAAAGATTGATCATTTAATGAACACAGAAAGGTCAGATTTTGGCAAGACAAAAGTTTTGTCGCCTACAGAAAATTGAACAAATAATTTACTTCAAATACAAAAATATGTTGCATAACGTCAGTGAATTAAGTAGTGGTGCTGTGAGATCCATATTTAATATCTTGTATGACTTCCATGAGCTTGAAGGACGCATCCATGCGGTTCGACAATGATTCATACAATTTGTTGATGAAGTCATCAGGAATAGCAAAGAAAGCGTCTTACATGCCTCCCAGAGTTCATCAAGATTCTTTGGTTTTGCCTTCCATGCTTCCTCTTTCATTCTACCCCAGACATGCTCCATGATGTTCATGTCTGGTGACTGGGCTGGCCAGTCCTGGAGCACCTTGATCTTCTTCGCCTTGAGAAACTTTGATGTAGAGATAGAAGTATGCGATGGAGCACCATCCTGCTGCAAAATTTGACCCCTTTTAAGGTTGGGAATGTAAGAGGTAGCTAATACTTCTTGATATTTTAGGCTATTGATATTGCCTTCCACCCTGCAAATGTCTCGCACACCCCCATACTGATGTAACCCCAGACCATGATTTTTCCGCAAACTTAACTGTTTTCTGGGTGAATCTTGGATCCATGTGGGCTCCAGTAGGTCTCCTGCAATATTTGCGGCGGCTGTGATGTAATTCAACCGAGGATTCATCTGAGAAATCCACCTTCTGCCACTTTTCCAGTGTCCATCCTTTTAACAGGCTGTGGGCCTTGGCAAATGCCACATGTTTTTTTTATTGCCTTTTATTTAGTGCTGGTTTCTGTGCACTGATTCGAACATGGAGGCCATTTCGAGACAGAATTCTACAAACTGTTCTGGTTGACACAGGGACTTGAGGTGACCAGGCCTGGTGGAGCTCTGCTGCAGTGGAAAAGGGGCTGGCCTTGGATTTTCGAATCAACAAACGGTCCTCCTGAGCAGTTGTCTTGTGGGGTCTGCCGGACCTGGGCTTGTCAAAAACATCTCCAGTCATTTCAGATCTTTTTCTTATTCTTTGTACTTGACGCTGAGACACATTGAAGATGTCAACCACCTCAGCAGTGGATCTGGTCTTCAGCCTCTTGATAATTAACGCTTTGGTCTCAGGGTGGATCTTAGGCATGTTGTCAGAGGTCAAGTTGCAGTTGATGTGAAGGTCTGGTGTGCTGGGGTTCTTTTTATACACACCCACTAACCGATTGATCAGTAACTGATCACAGGTGAGGCTGTAATCTAGGATTGGGTGCATCATATGACAAGGCGACAAGACTTTTGTCTTGCCAAAATTTGACCTTTCTGTGTTCATTAAATGATCAATCTTTCTTCAGTGAAGCAAATTTATTTTAGTATATTGAGCATAATTTGGGAGGGTTTTAGCTTTCATATGAGACATTTCTAAAACCAATCGCTTTTGTTTCTACAAAATGGATAAGCGACAGGACTTTTGTCAGGGACTGTATAGTATAAGCCAAATAACCATGGCCAGTGTTGGGATGTAACTAAAAACATGTACCGAAAATACATATTCAGAAGATTCAGTTACTTTTTCATTTGATGGTATTCAAAAGACAGCTACTTGACAGCATTTCATCATGCAATTTTGGCTTTGAATGGCAATTTTGTGTCCCTAATTAGATAAATTACTGTACAACAACAAAAAAAAGGTGTTTATAATTACATACTCTACCGGTCAAAAGTTTTAGAACACTCAAATTTTTCCAGTTATTTATTGCAATTCAGGTCATGCTAGTCCAATAAATAGCTTGAAATTGTACAATGTTAAGTACTGATGTACTGAAGTAATATGGAGTGTCCAGCACAGTCTCCAGACTTAAGCCTCATTGAGCTGGTTTGGGATGAACAGGAAGAGTGAAAGCCAAGCATCATACAAGTGCCACACATTTATGAGAACTTCTGCAATAGACTTTGGAAGAACTTTCTGAAGAATATTTAATTTGTATTGTAAAAATAGAAATGTGTGTTCAGCTGTTATATCTGCTAAAGGCAGCTACTTTCATGAATCAAAAGTTTAGAATACATTATAGTCAACAGTAAACAGTAAAAAACTGGAAAAAGTGTGGTGTTCTAAAACTTTTGACCAGTACTGTATTTTTCTTTTTTTTTAACAATAACATAATGCAACTCGGTGTAAGCGTATTCAGTATAAGTATTCAGAATATTGCACTATGATTGGACCATGTATCAGAATAAGTTACAAAATACATTTTAACTTAGTTATTCAGTATTCTGTAACTAAATACATTTTCAAAGTATTCTTCCCATCTCTCAATATGGTTTCTATATTTTGATAGTTTAACAGGTAGGGCTGGGTATCATTAAGAAGTTGCCGATACGATACATACCTCGTGATAAGCCACGATACGATATATATTTTGAAACAGTGCACTTTCAATTCAGTACTAAATATTTTGATTCGATATGGTTAAGTAAAAAAAATAAAGGCTAAATCATGGCTGTGATACTAAAAGTCTTTGTTAAACCACTTCTTTGGCAAAGTTCATATGAAACACAAACATTTTAATCATCGAAACAGTGAAAATGTCAAATGTGTCGCATAAACGAGTTTCCTTCCTCTACAAAAGCAACAAAACTGCAGCGCTGTAACAAAACAATTAAGTAAAATGCACCAAAAAAATACTCTTGGAGATATATCGATACAGCAGCCCACGATATCGATACTGTATCATTACATTAAATGATACAATATATCGATATTTTGCACACCCCTGTTAACAGGCCTCAAGCACTATGGGCCATTATTCATTCACTTTGCTCAGATAGTAGCCACACTTGCTCACATAGGCAAGAGAGGAGAAGTGTCTTGCCCAAGAACAATCTATATGCGCTGGAATTTGAACAGGCAACCTTCCTTGGAAAACATGACCACTATATTGTTGGTTGCCAGAGCTGAACTGTAAAGTTTGTATTGTTATTATTGGGGTGTGGGGTTGCCTGAAGTGTGGTGATATTGAACTGAATGTGAAAAATAATCTTATGAAACACTTGTGTAACCATGGCGACCACTCAGCACACAGATGATGTCAGCCTCTCTGATCAGCAGCTCCAGGTAATCACACTTTATGGAGCATTTACAATTACATATGCTCATATTCCTCGCCTTGTATTTACATGTGCAGTTTTCAGCCTTCATCTAGTTCTTCAAAGAGCATTTCAGTCTCACTACCTAAGAAAGAGTGTCATTACAACAGGCAAATAGTCAAACAGAGGTAGGTAGATTAACAATAATTGGCACTCAAGAAGCAAGTGGTACCATTACTTCAAAATAATATTAGTCAAATAGAAGTACGAGGCTGTTCAAGTAAATACCTAAATCTAATTTACACTAAATGTCTGAAAATGGATACAACATGTGATTTATAATTTGAAGTTCAAGTTAATGGACAGACAAATGTGATGAAAACCTAAATCATATCTGAAGGGAAACACAAATGTTCAAATCATCTAATATTGCCAACATAAGGCTTTGTCACTCGTAGAATTTCTTGCAGAATAGATCAACATTTTGAATCAAGTAAGAGTATTGTTAACCAGCTTTTGTTCCATATGGGGTAGCTTTGATGAGTAATATAGTTTTTAAACTTTGGGGTGATAATCAAATTTGTGGCCAAGAAAGTACAAAGAAAAAGACAGAGACAAGGAGACAGTTCCCAGCAGAGGTTTAGAACAACAGCATGTCTCTCTGACGGATGATACGCACCAAGCACAGGCCCAAGCAACCAACCATGAGAAAGAGCCAGTCCCCCTGAACAACCTGTCACTGAGCAGCATTCACTACAGCGGTAGCCCACCAGGAGAGAGGAAAGAGTGGAGGAGAGGGGAGGAGAGGGAGGAGGAGAGGGAGTGAAAGAAAGAGAGAGAAAGAGAGAGAATGGGGGGGACTACTGCATCCACTACAGCAGCAGCTCACCAGGAGAGAGGGAAGGAGAAGAGAGAAGGGTGAGGGAGTGAGAGAGAAAACAGACGGGGACTATTGCATCCACTAGAGCAGCAGCCCATCAGGGAAGAAGGTGAAGAAGAGAAGTGAGAATGGGAGAGAAGAAAGGGGAAGGGGGGTGACATTGAGAGAGATGGGACTGTACCATCGCAAAGGTCAAAAGGTCATGAATAATAGTGCAAAGCAAGGTAATGGTAGAGGTGTGTATAGAGTAGTCATGAATGTTGTAAAATAAGAGAATGAATCATTCACACTAATAAATGGTTCAAGACATCATCTCTCAATCTGTGTGTATTCTGGTACTGATCGTACAGGAGCATTTGCATAATTTACAGTAATTTCAATCCACATTTTTGTCTTTCACTGGGTAAATTATCATCCTGTTTAAAACCTGATTTAGATTTGGTGGTACTGGGAAAGCCAAATCTGTTCTTAGGTGGTACTTGATGTGAAAGGAGAACATGCAAATGGTGGCAACAGCACCTTCAGTATCTTCCTAAACAACAGGAGGTAACTAGTTCTATACTTGCTCATAACACTTATGTGACTTGTTTGCTGTAGCAACCCTTAGTGATGACGCTGAATGAATCAAACAACATGGATAATATCATCAGATTATTATCCAAAAATTGTACTCAAGCGTGTTACTGATACAGAAATGGCACTATAGAGATGTATGTACCTATCAAATGTAATCTAACCTGTGAGCACCTCTGGGCAAAGACACAAAGAGGAGCCATAGATCAACCAGGGCAATGGGAGGTGAGTAAATCATGAAAACAGGCCATGGAGATTTGAAAAGGCCGCTTAAGCCAGCTCTCTCAATTATTCATTTAAAATCAATAGCAGCCCCATACCGCCAAGTGCAGATTAAAGAACGAGCATCAGCGAGGAAGAGGGGGGAATTTCAAGTGGTTTCTGTTTAAATTTGTGATCGTTATTACCTTCTTCGTTTTTTCAACACATTTTAAGGACAGAATTTGAATTTTAAGTCACACTGTCCTCTGCGTGGTTTACTGCGGGTGCTTGAGGCTGTCAATAGCAAGACAAATCAAAGTGAAAAATGTGTTTCTCGATGGCTTGTCTGGTTGTAAAACACTGTCGTAAAAATAACTATCAAATTATATCTGCCAACTCAAAGTCCAACTTTTACTTTTTAATGCTGCTGTTACAGAGGACAGCTGCTGACCATAAAGGTTAAAAAACACTTTAGTGGTGGTAATATTTATTGAGTAATTACAGTTTATATCATTAACTATTGTGAAAGTTTGACTCACGCTTTTTCGTTGATAAATTTAAATGTGATGCCCATGTCAAGAAAATTATAATAGTGTAATATAATGTTGCTATTTTGCATTTATTGTGCTGTTGGTGTATGAATAGTTGTCTTGATATTGTTTTTTTTTTTAGTTTAGTTAAGTCCAAATATGTCTGTTTGATGTGAAGTTTATCTAAGTTTAATTATTATTTCTACTATTGGCAGGTATTTTTCACATGGAGGGACTGAAACCCATATACACACTCACTTCACTGGGGCCTTGTGCTTTGTGAGGAAAAAAAAACTAAAAATCCCCATAAGGTAAATCTTTCAATATTAAATTAAGAATTAGTTTTAAAGTAAGATATGAGTTAATTAAGGTTAACTGTTAAGGTTAGGCAATAATTAATTATGTTTTAGGGGCACTAAGTAACTGGGTGGTCCACTATTTATATTTGCTTTGTCTGCAATATTCCACAGTACGGTATTAAACTTATCACTGAATCAATTACAGGCCAATACAAGTGTTGTCACCTGCATGTCTCCTTGAAACTTTGAGACCTTCTAGGTACTGCAATACCATCTCCATGGAAACAGACAGGCAGCAGTTACTCTGGAAAAGTTACATAGTGTCCTTTTAAGATCAGGCCCAGTCTCCAGGATATGAATGTAATGTCAGTGTAATGTTCCCAAAAAGCAATGCGACCCAAGACGTATTTTAATAATGATTGTTATTATGAAGTATATAGCGAGAGAACCAGCTCCCTTTACTCCATAGCCCAAAGGAGATAGTAATCCTGCCCATGCACTCCCAAAAATGTTTCCTTTGTGCTCATTGGCCAGAGGGTTGAGGCAGAATTCAACTCCTAAATGTCAGGAGGAGAGATGGGGGCCGGTGCTGCTTAAGTGTGGTGACATTATCGCTGTGACTCTGCTCGTCCGGAGTCAGGCTGTCGGCTCGTGCAATGGCATTTCACTGGTCATGTTTATGTGCCCAAATGTCACTGCGAGATTTATGGCTGTGAATACTGGCTGCTGGAGCAGACAGGTGTGTGCGACCAGCTAGAAACAGAGAACAAATGAATTTAAAGATTTGCTGAGTTTACGTCTTGCGCCCTCTTTTCCCATTTTCCATCTCATCCTCTCCTTCACACTGGCTGTATATCCGCTACACTGTGAAATTTTGTTCTCAGCCTATATATCACAAGGACTTTTCTCTAATTCTAAAAGGTCATATTTTTGCTAATGGATTTAACAACATCCAGTCAATTGTGAGATTACTATTAAAAGGTAATTAGATGTGATTTTCCTCATGTTACAGGACTATAATTTTTATGAGAGCTGAACAATGGGAAAGTTGGGTTTGTTTGTGAAATTATTGTCTAAGCTTGTTTTTGATTCATCACTGAACTTTTTGGATGGTAAGAGGTAATGTGCACTAACATACTGCTTGTTTAACTGTCATAAAAATGTACTTTGTTTTTGTGCTACTACTCACATTTAAAGGTGCATTGTGTAACTTTGTTGGTAATTAAGATCATCAAACACATATCTGTGGAGGCTTTGTTGAGAAAATAAAAGCACCCCCCGAATAGGATACAGTACACAGAGGACAAAGCTTAAACTTTTTTCCTCCAGATTCAATGCCATAGACATATAGCACATTACTCAGGGTTGGTGATTTCCTGTGGGACCCAGAGGCACATCTCAAGGGCATTGTTTTGCTTCTCTTTATGATCTGTATTAAAAACGCCTCTCTCCCACTACACCCTGGTACTCCTGGTGTGACCCACATAAACCCTCACCCCTCCTCTGCACTGTTTGTACACACATCATATGTCACTGCATGCTGGGTGTCATTATGGCCTATGTGTGCGGACGCTATCCTCCTGTGGCCAGAGCATCTCCTACATGGTGGTGTCTTTATTCTACATCTGTGTTTGTCACCATGCAGCATAGAGCTCTGATATTTTTGGTCCTGTGAGTTGTAAAGAGGGTTGTAGATGAATTATTAAATGATGTGCATGTTATAGTTGCTGCTCCTAAAATGTGGAACAGCCTGTCGCTTAATGCCTCTGTTTACCTCTGACCTGTCCCTGTTAAAATCCAGGAGACACACTTCCAACTGGCTTTTTACAGCACTGTCTCATAGATTTTTAAATATTTACAATTTTCTATTCCTTCATATTTGCACTGTTGCATGTATTGTATCTAATATAAAAAATTAGACACAATACTTGTGTTTAATTCTTTAAAATTCTGGTTTAGTGTGTTTTTGATAGTCTGATACCTGGTAAGCATTTTTGTCTTGTCTTTGTTACTGTGAAGTGCTCTATAAATAAAAATTGTCTGACTGATTGAAATGGGTCAGTCTGTATGAAATCAGCCGTTTTCAACTAATCTCCCCTATGAGCCATCTCAGATTTGGCTGAAAAAAATTCTAAAATTTTGTAAAATCACCAAAGAGAGAGAATCTCAAAGTTTAGCCCAATCCCTTGAGTTATTCCTGAGTTATGGCCCATTGAAATTTTGGGGCCATGCTCCCAAAATCTCACATCTGGTTGCCGCTAATTTAAAAAAAAAAAATTATTTTTTTAATTTTTGAAGTCCCAGATCTATTTACTCCAAGCAGATATTTACAAACTAACTGTTGCACCTGAATATTTCAGAGAATGACCATTTCTGACAACAATCTCACAATTTTCTGAGCTTTCATGTGGATGGTGTGGAGTCCCAAATATGGTCACAGACCAAATGTGATCTTTTTAGCCCCTTCTTTGGACCTTCGGTTCCCTATGTGGGCACAGTTAGGTATTCTTAAAATTTTTACCAGAGAAACTTTGGCATATTCTGATTAGTTTAAAGTAATAAAAACATCTACTATTAACTTCCTTCATTTCAAACGTAATTTTTGAAAATGAGCTCTCATGGGTCATTTTTGGTGGAGCTTAGGTACTTTTCCACCTGCTAGAAAGGTTTTATCTTTCTTGAAAAAGATTATTTGTTATCTCACACAGAAACAGCTTTTCATGTTGTATAAGTAAAGCAACAAAAGTTAATATAGTATCAATGGAAACTAATTAAAAGGAAAATTACAATTGGAATACTCATTGCCTGTTAAATCACAAAGTCTCTGATTCTATAACCATGGCTTTCAGTACCACCAAATGTATATTATTTTTCCACAAAAACATTATAAGAGGGCAGTAACATTAACAAGGAAAACATTTATACTAACACAAAAGTTACCAAAATACAGTAATCTGGTTGGTTATTTGTTCAAGTGCTAGAAATTACATTAAAAAAAATGTAAGTGTGAAAAACAACTTCAGCAGAAAATACCAACATACTGGAAAAATCAGCTCATTTTGGTCCCTTTGCCCCCTACATGTAGATCATCTGCATTGGTAGCTTACATAGACATCACCATGTTCATCTGAACACTCTGAAATATTCCCAATGAACCACCTGATAAATACATGCACTGTATTTACCTGGGTGGTACAGAGAGATATCTGGCACAATTTAATTTTGTATTTCAGAAATTGACACTTTAGTACATAAATGATCTTGAGATATTCTCCTCATTTCTAATTTACCATTTGACACCGGATTGAAACTGTGGTCTGATCTAGGACCATTCACAGTGTTTACTTTGCTATAGTGCTCTTCTAGTTTGGAACTAAATTCATTGTTTGTAATGTATTTAGAGTTTGTAAAGAAAAACTTTACATTCTTGATGTTTTGTGAAGTCCACTCAAACATCTGGAGTGTGGTCAAAATTTGATTGCTCTCAGTTGTCTGAACACCATCACAAACAATGTAACCACAAATAATCTCTAATTGTCTTCCCTTATAACACGCAAATAGTGTTTAATGCTATTAAAGATAATTGAACCTTTCTAGCAGGTGGAAAAGTACATAAGCTCCACCAAAAATGACCCATGAGAGCTCATTTTCAAAAATTCCATTTGAAATGAAGAAAGTTAATAGTAGATGTTTTTATTACTTTAAATTAATCAGAATATGCCAAAGTTTCTCTGGTAAAAAAAATTATTAACATGTAACTGTACCCACATGGGGAACCGAGGGTCCAAAGAAGGGGCCAAAAAGATCACATTTGGTCTGTGACCATATTTGGGACTCCACACCATCCACATGAAAGGTCAGAAAAGTGTGAGATTGTTGTCAGTAATGGTCATTCTCTGAAATATTCAGGTGCAACAGTTAGTTTGTAAATATCTGCTTGGAGTAAATAGATCTTGGACCTCAAAAATAAAAAAAATTAAAAATTGAGTGGCAACCAAATGTGAGATTTTACCCAATATTTGAAAACAAAGAATCTATGACAAAGAATCTGCAATAATACAAATTTTCAGCTTCCTAGCTCTATTTTTTATGAAGTTATGGTCTCTCAAACATGCTTATAAATTAAGGCTTCTGAAAAAGTGGGCATGGCCCCAAAATTTCAACCGGTCATAACTCAGCAACAACTCAAGGGATTGAGCTAAAATGTGAGATTCTTTCATTTGGTGATTTTAGAAATGTTTGTAATTTTTTCAGCCAAATCTGAGATGGCTCATAGGGGAGGATGGCTGATTTCATACGGACTGACCCAAATGTACCAAAGATAGGATACAGTTGTCCTGAGGCTGAGTGGTGGAAATGTGTCTGCTAATCTGTGCCAATGACTTTTCCCAGCACCATGTATGCAATGGTGATGAAATTCTCACCTGTTTTAGTCTTAAAACAACATATACACAGGCCTAACAAAATCACACTTTGTTACCCATTGTATTGTCATAAAATAACATGAAAAAGTATGCTGTTCAAAACTTACTTCTTAAGTAGGAAATATAGGCAGTAAGTGACATTTATACTCCACGACTGAAAGAGAAAATTATTCATACAACAATGATTAGAGCCACTAGTCTGAACAGAATTTAATCAGAAACAGTGAGACTTGTTTCCATAATTTCCATGCAGGCAGCAGATATGTCCTGTCACAAACCTAAACATTTTTCAGTATAGACAATGGGAGATGACACTCAGTGTTTGGATACTGTAGGTTACAGCTGCATCAAAACAACTGGAAGTCATTAGTTTGCTGAAGGCACCACAGCTGGAGAGTCATGTGACCCATTGTGACATCATTATTAAACAACTGAAACTACTGGAATAAATCAAGCTTAAACTGACAATATCTTAGAGGAATTCATCTATGCACAATCCAAGGTTAGCCATAGAAAACCATGGTTATACATATCTATTGTGTGCAGGTGCAAACTGGAATGGAGAGATGTACAGTTTAAAATAGAGACTGATCATTATTCTTGCACCTATAGCAGGTTTCATATAGGAAAAGTCTGTGGTTCACTGTGCCTATAGAGACTTTATGCTCCTACACCCCCAGTTTCTCTCTCTTCCCTCTCTCCCTCTTCTCTCTCTCTCCTCTCCCTCTCTTTCCTCTGGACCAGTCATGATGAATGTGGGACAGGGCCCAGCCTCAGCTCCTGCCATTACCCTGTTACAATTTATTACCCTTTATCTGTGGCACAATTAACCCAAGCCCCTGAAATAGGGACTTATCAGTCCTTCATTACCAGGACCTGCCCATGTCCCCATCCCTCTCTGTCACCTCTCCCTCACACACATGCACATGCACATGCGCGCACGCACACACACACACACACGCACACACACACACACACACACCTTGCTTCTCCTTTAGCACAGTCACTTTAAAGTCTTTTCAGATCATTTTTAATCCCTCATGTTTCTTTGTTCCCTGTCACACATAAGCTGAGTTTTGCTGGACCTAATGTTCAAGTTACATGAACAAAAATATAACATTAAAACCAAGCATTTCCTTCAGGTTAGTTAAAACGTTGCAGTTACAACATTAATGTTAAATAAAGTGGAACCATTTGTTAATATGATGTACAAGAATCCTTTTGAATGATCCTTCTTGGATGTTTTGTCCACTTTGTCATCCTTGTTATGAACATGTAATACTGCCCCACATCTTAAACTTCTGTTCTGTTCTCATTAGATTAGATAGCGTGTATCTGTGTGTATAACTCTCATTACACTTTGACGAAACAAACATTACAACCTGTCCCTTAGTGAGTTTTTCTTGTGACTAATACAATGACAAATATACAAAAATAATCACACCCTTTACAACAACCTCTCTTTACAACTGTAGGACAACACTAATTTCACTAATTTGTTGCACAGAAACTCATATAGTAATGAGATTCTTATGCTGCATCCTTCCTGACACAACTCCAAATGTATGCTCTTGAAAATGGCACAAAAGCTACACTAGGTTATTTTAAAAATCCTAAAATACAACAAGTAAAAAACAAAGGTAAATGATCTAGCGTCACATTGCTCTAAATTTTCTATATAAGCATAGGGACATTGCAAGAACTCCTTTAATAGCATCAGCATTTTTTCCATTTCTGTTGATATATAGGACAATTTACAGAAAAACAAGAAAGCACAAACACAGAGCTACTCACTAACATTGTGCTAATATGAATGATGTGTATTGATTATTTCTATTGTGCTGATATCAGAGTGGAGCTTGGGGCTCTGTAGCAGTAATGTATTCTATAGGGGCTCTTTGTATAAATAATAGGACTAATCTGCCTACTTTATTGGTGCATGTCCGGGGGATATCCACAGAGATTGCACTGAGCTATCATCAGACAATGGCCCACTATGTACACCACACACCAGGTTGCCATTAAGGCTTATTCAGTGCTAATCAGTGCCAGCCTGCTAGTATGAGCCATGGCCACTGGCATCCACTGCTGGCAACTCACTGATAGTTTCAATGCAAAATGGAAGAATAGTATAAAAGTCCACAGTCAATCAGCTAAGCACTGCTGGAATTAAGACTATGACCAAGCTCTAATGTGTGATTGCTCAGGTCCCAGCAGTCACATAAAATGCAGCTTGTAAATATTATATAAGAAGTAATGAATGCAAGTCCTGTCCAATGGCAGCATATGTGTGGGTGTAGCTTTGGGAAAAAACTTTATATGCAGTGTTATAAGTCTGTAACCTACATTTGTGTTACATGAATATACAAACATGTTGAGAACATTTTAAACTGCCCCCATCACTGACTGCATGTGACAGTGGGGATGCTATAGTCCTCTATTCAATAATAGGTTAACAATAATAAAGTTTATTTCAATAGCACAAATAAAAAAGATTGCGGATTGTCTGTGCTTCAAGGTGCACTATGTAATGTTTCTGCTCGTCAGGTTACTTTGCTTGGAATGTTACACAGCAGGAATTTAACTTACCTATCTCCATGGAGACAAGCAAGGGACGCAAAGTGCCCAAGTTACAGGTTACAGGCTGTGGGGAGGAAAAGAGAGACAGTAAGAATGCATGATTTAGAGATTTTTGAGCAATAAAGACATTTAATAAATGCCACATATCTTACAATGACATACCATAGAACATTCCAGTCATCACAATAAATGTGATGTTTATAGATGTTATCAGTCTACCACAGAAACAAATTTTCCATTATATTTTTGGGAACCATATTTTGCTTACTTGGTTTGCAAACGTAGTCATTCAGTTCAACTAACACCCTAAACTTTTTTATTTTGATTTTATCCTTCTGAAACTACCCACAATTCCCCTGAACAAGCCCACACCTTTGACTGCCTATGCAACTGTGTATGCCTAATTCCATTTCATGTTATGTAGTTGCTGGTCCTTGTGGAGAGACACATGAAGAATGAGAAAATCCAAGACTCCTGCTATGAACTGATAACGCCATGAACCAGCCCACCCAGTTGTACCCCAGCTCTCCCTCCGCCTTGCATTTGACAGTAAGGGATTTTAAGTGGAGAAAAACCCATGAACTCACTAATACCTATGGCCCTATGTAATGGTACCTCAAAGGATCTCTTCAAAAAAACACCTAACATACCTGCAGCACCTTGTCAGCTCTTCAGTGCAGACTACAGACAGACAAGCATCTTAGAGTGCATGCAGCTGGTTATTTGGATAAAAGGATGAAGTCAGTGAGGAGCGAATTTGACCCCAGAGGGATCTCCAGAGCTGCAGCGTGGTATTCCAAAAGATATGTTTCCAAATCCTGTAAGATGTACTCTGAGACATAGGCAGACAAAAAAGTTATCTGCAAAGTGTCAGCCACAACTGGAAGTTTCCTGTTAACATAAATCTTAAATGTGCACTGCATAACTTTTTAAATTGAGGATTAAAATGGAAATGTTATTGCTTTGTCTAAAATGTTCCACAGTATAGAATAACCTATCTAATCATATCATGAGGGAGAGGAGTATGTTACAGCACTATGTTATATTACAATTCAGATCTGTGGAAAGTTGCAGAAGGAACTATTGTATTTTTGAGCAACAGAAACAAACGTAATGAATAAATGCTATATGGATAACTTTAAAGTCATACCATGGAGCATTCCAGGGAAAGCAATATAGAAACCGATAATGTTACATAATGTATGTGATGTCAATAATAAGTAATAACAGCCAGTAATGTTGGGCAATGTCCAAAGAGACCAGCTTCTCTTTGGGACAGACGACAGTCTCTGGAGAGTCAGGGAGAACATACCAGGAACCCAGACTTCATATGGGTCTGCCACTGATAATTCAAATAAATAAATAGATTTGTTCTCTTTTTTCAGCTCTGTTTCCTTTCAACATTTATTTAAATATGAAAACATAAATTATTGTCACATTTTCCATTGTCCAACAGTGCCCAAGACCACTTTAGGACATTGGTGAGCCTTGGAGCCAAAGCCAGGATCTCAAACTGCCTCCGATCATGTTTCCTTTATCACCATGCAAAGGTAAAACATTTGTTGACATACAGTAGCTAAAGTGAACTCATGAGCAGAAAGCTGAGCATCTTTATTTACAATTTCAGGAGCTGAAACAACAGAACAGCTAATGTGTCTGAAACCGTCACAGGTGCCAACACTGCCCCCTATAATACCCTGCGAGCAACAAGAGAACGTAAAGATTTGTCAGGTACAATTTCAAATGTGACAGTGTACAAAGACCAAACATCTCAACACCGAATTTCATTTGTAGGACCCAAAAAACGATCTCAAGTGTCACGTTTGCCTCCGTTTGGGCCCGAGAACTGGTCATTGACAGGGAACTATTTGCTGATCTCTGAGAAAACCTTGACATCAAAGATCTAACAAGTGAAATTTACATTGTAGATGCAAAATCACAACCAGTGCTGTCCTCAGTCAGTGACAAACGAAGGCCTGCCATCAGGTCAGAGGTTCCACGCCTGCCTCTGATTGGGTCTGCTTCTAGAGAGCAAACCCACCAAGTCCTCTGCCTCTGTCTCACGTCTGCCTCCTATTGGACCAGCTCCAACACAAAACAGGAAGCAGGCAAAGAGAGTGCAGAGAAAACTGAGCATTACATGTGCTTGTCAGCGCATTCCATTTGTCGTTATTAAACTTTTGAAATTCGCATATAGTTGTTTTGTGTTTAATTGGAAAAAACACCAGCTTTCACATGTGATGTTTCGCAGTATGGTATTAAACTTCTTCAGTTCAGATCTGTGGAGACATGACCCTGCTCAATAAGAATGTATGTTTTTCAAGATGATGTTCTGCAACAGAATCACCTGAATACACCTTGAATAAATAAGACTGATAAAAGGTTAATGCCATGCTAACTACAAAGCAGGATAATCCTATAAGCCAATTTTTAAATAGACAGTATCATTAAAAGCCATGAGCTGCACCCAGTAAATGTCAGAATGACCCAATAATTAGCCATAGAAGTTATTTATTCTACTCTCTACACCTCAAATCTTACAATATTACATAAAATGGCAAAACTCTTCGCACTGTTGTTAAGAAAAAGAACCCACAATAAATATTGAGGCCCAAAATTTTGTGTGTTTTCTGCCATTACTACCACTACTTCATACACTGCTACTACTACTACAAATACTACTGCTACTTCGGCCACTACTACTTCAACCACCGCTACTACTAAATACTACTACAGCTCATAGTTATTAGTCGTCATGCTAAACTTGAGTCACTTTAAGTGTATAAAGGGTGCAAGACTGTTAGAATAAACCTCCAAATGCAGCCATCTTATGTGCAAACCACATGTTTAAACAAAGATTAGTTCAAGGATTACAGAGCTGGATGCTTTGGTCTCTTGAGTTATCCTCCCTGCTTTATACTCATTAAACAAAATGGAGATGTGTGATAGAGCAGGAAGAGAGGCAAGACAAAGTGACATAGAGAGAATTAGATTGCCTGACACCACGTTAATTGAGCGATCGCCTCTGTGCCCAGCCCATCCTGCCAAGTTTTAATTAGCAGCTAATCAAATCAATACGGAGGCCACCGAGCAGAGAGGAAGGAGCAGGGACAGCCAGACACATCCTGGATAGCTATGGACCTTTGAACCTAGGAGTAGTTTTTTCAAAGCTGAGTAATGAGAGTAATTCTACAGGCAATTCTTAATTGTTGTAAATCTATTTCGTATTGTTCTTATTGTTGCCTAATATAATTGTGCCTGTTTATCGTATTGCAGTAAAAATGCTATTTTGATACTATAATAATTACTATACTGTTGAGACATTGTGCTTTCACATTGTTAGTATATTTGGGTTCAGTATTTAGCCTGTGGCAGCTAAAATAAGTGAGACATTGGGGCAGCGGGTATAAGAAGACACATCTGCTCCTCACACATAGACTTCGATTTTTATTTAGTTAGCTGACACTTCAAACAGTGAACCCCCTGCTCAAGTGTTAATTACAGTGATCCATGTCGTGATGTGTTTTGTCATTTTGTGCCATTTTGGAACACATGCCTTTGGTTATCTTACCAATCCTATGTCTCCAGCCTGATCTTGACCTGCCCTTGGGCATCCAGCTGGCAGTGACGTTATGAGAGCTCCAGGCCCTGGCTTCTACAGCTGCTGCTCCTTCTCTTCCTCTGTCAAACACACATGTGTAATAAACACAAATACACTAAAAGCTCTTGTTTACTTACAGTGGGTTTGCTATAGGCTCTCCAACTCCTCACTTTTTCCCATCTTAGTCACTCAAAGCAGTCATTGTTCCTCTTAAAGTGATGTCACTGGGTACTGATGTCATTTCAAAGTAAAACACCACTTTTAAAAATATTACCACAACTAAGATTACTGCTAGTATTTGCTACTACTTTTTAACTACAGTTATGAACTTTTGTCGAGTATATTCTATGAGCGCATTTACACATAAGATTTTTTTTTTTAAATCATTCAATGTTTTACTACAAAATGTACAAACAAAGTTGCTAGGTCAATTTAGTCCATTTCAGCAGAAAACAAGAATGACAGTATTCCATAATGACCCTGAATTTTCTGAATGCTTGGAGTCATGTTGAAAGTATAAGCAGATTTGAATTACAAAATCCTTGGCTTGCAGAAAAAGCTCTGTTTCTTTCAGGTATTTTCATAATCTTTGTAAACAGCATGCTTGTGTTCAGGGGGCATAATTGAAAAACAGGCTTACTTTTGCTACTCCACCTTAAAGAGGATGATTCACCAGCTGCAAATAATAAAGTGACTCGGATATGGGTCCAGATCGGAGACAGGAGCCTGAAGCAAGTGAGACGACCAACTAAAATGTCAGTCTGTTTGGAATGCAGGGATAGAAACATTATTGTACCAAGGACAGAAAATAGAGAATATAATGGACAAATATACTCCTAATAATGTGCAAAGCTTATCCACGCATCTACTAAAATTGACATTGTATTTTTAATGTACATCTTTCAGGAAAAACATTACAGTCTTTTGAATAGAGGGGAGTATTTTTATTGTGGCCTCTTTATTTACCTGACAAATAAAGACAATAGGGTGCATTGATTGGTTTTCACGTAAAATGAAAAGGTTGGCATTGCTTTTTGAGAACCTGGGTATTAGCTGCCAATTTTTAAAAAATCTAAGTTCATCAGAGAATAATTTGGTAGAAACTTAGGACTAAAAGGACTACAGAAAAGGACTAAAAAAAACTTTGAAGAAAATATCCCTAAATGTACAGCGAGTGAGTAAAAAATATATACCTCCACAGTCTCAAAAATTAATCACTATCACTACATTTATCACTACTACACAATATGTATGTCGCATTCTGTCAGTAGGCCTCCTGTCTGCTATCCCCAAACCTTATGGCCATACCAGTTTGTCAAGGAAGACCAGGTCTGGTTAGTACATGGACCTTGTTGTGTCCTTAGGCAACACTTCACCCAAATTGCCTAGTATGAATGTGGTGTGTGAGTAAAGGGGCTGTTAGCACAGTTTGACAGTCTCACTTCCATCAGTCTAAACCAGGGCAGCTGTGGCTACAATAGTCGCTTACACGGTGCTTTATAAGTGCTTTGGATATCTTGAAAGGCGCAGTATGAATCCAATGGTTGGTTAATTAATGAATTAATTATGTACACCCATATTTACACATGGAGAGCAAGGTGACAGGCTAAGTAATACAAGTTGTACCTCTGCCCCAATCCTATCCAAATATCACTCTCAGAAAGAATCTCTACTTTATCAACTCTGTCATTTTCTTAAATCTTCCGCCTCTAATATTTTAAATACACATTAATTTTCCGAGTATCTCTTTTGAAAAAGAATAACCAATGCCTTTTTACAATATTCCAAACAAACAAGAATGAGAAACGGCAGTTCCAAAATCTCATTAAACTGAATGAGCACACATGCAGTGGTATGTAATGCTGCAGTGAGGTGACAGAGCCTATAATATGTAATGTAATAATGACAATATAATTATTGCATTACATATTATAGGTCTTGGCATTTTTTTAGCCTGAGCTGTAATCACTGGTGGCTCTGGTTTACTGCAGGCGCACTGTACATCATCCAGAACCAGCACTGCAAGGCTCAAGGTGATCTATGCCTGCAAAATGAGAGGCCTAATTAATAACGCTAGTGTCTGTGTGCCACCTTTGGCCTAGCACTTATTATATGTGCATTAGCAGCTTGTGTTTGCTACTTGTTAATTAACCGTTACTTAATAAAGAGCAAGAAGGGAAGTAGTTGCACATGAAGTTTGCCTGTAGATGGTGTCACCTAAACTTAGAAGTAATGAAAATGTTCACTACTTACAGGGGCAGTGTGTAAGTTTTCACCACAGTGTGCCAAACAAAAAACAAACATGTATTTTTACTATGACCAGAGACATTTCAGCATTTCCTCAGATCTGACCTGTAACTTGACTTGATGACATTGTCTGCTTGTCTTCATGTGGCTTAAAAAAGTTTAATGTCATACTGTGGAATATTCCATGCAAAGCAATAACATCTCCACTGAGACAAGTAAGGACCCTCCATCAGAAAAGTAACAGGGCACCTTTGCACGTAGGTCTAAAGAATACTAATACAGTACAATACATCACACCATGCTGTTCGGTGAAATGTACCATGTTCCCTTATTCAGCAATGATCTCTTATAGGACTATAGAGTAAACAAACTGAAATAAATGTAGCCTACACTAATTATAAAAAGAGGCTAGTCTAGTAATCTACAACTTGCCCCCCTCTGATTTTATCCCACTTAGTAGTAGTAGCAGCAGCACTGAGTAGAATGAGTAGCTGTGGTCTATGAGAAGTAGCCCCGTAGTAGTAGTAGTAGCAGCCTAGCAGCAGTAGTAGTAACACCCCCCAAGCACCACCCAAGCCAGGACCCCAAGGAGCAAATTGCCCTTGAGGACACCCGGAGACTGCGGGCCAAGAATGGATGGCTGCACTCACGGCTATAAATTCACCGCTTCCTAACTATCTCATTCATCATATGCACACTACACAGCTCCCACCCACACTTCTACCTCCCATAGTAAATAAGGCAGGCAGAGATAGGGTGAAGAGCGAAAACATGAGATAAGTCTATCGCTGGAATAGCCATATGACAATGTGCAGCAGCCCTCTATTTCACCTTGGATTGTTTGAATGCATTTGGTTTGCAGTCTTCCTCCGGTGCGCTGCAAAAGACATTTTCATATCTTACCCCCTGTTGAGCACAGAGAAGTTTCTCTGTAGATACGTGGCACCTGGCGAGGCTGCGTTCAGATCAGAGCACCACACATGGCTTAAAGAGGAAGACTGATGCCCAACATGACATCCCAAAACACTGTGGACAAATAATTAAGTCTTATCAAAACATTATTTAAAATAATAATAATAATAACAACAATAATAATAATAATAAAAATCACTAGCCTATTTCAGAAGAGCTGATCTAGATCTATTCAAAATATGTAGACTAGCCTGCAGATAAACTTGCTTTTACTTAAGTTTAACACATTTGTCATCCAAGTGAACTAATGAAACGTCTTATTTTATTATTTGGGCTACTTGAACAATTGGATTGCACAAAAAGATAATTTTTGACATTTTTTGGTATAGGCAGACAGGCTTCGGACTCCTTTCTTCATTTTATGGGTCCACATTTCAGTTCAGTTAGTTTTAGGGTTTTATCACCAAATCAATCATAATTATTCTCTCTGCTTGCCAACCGTAGCCTGATGCCCAAATATCCCATTATGAAAAGTAGCGGACTAGTAACGTGCTCTTGCTGCCACCAAGTGGTTTTGAAAAGGAATTGCAGATTAATAGGAATTTCCCCCAGATGAAAACATGGTAGGCAGTGTAGCTCAATTACATATCCAAGCAAGGTTGTGTTTTTTGTACTTGTCAGCTGCTGAAAGGGTTTGATCATTTTAAAAATCAGCTTTATTCCTTGCATTGGAATCTTGAAAACTGACTTTCTTCTCAACGTCCATAGTCATCAGCATCAGTTTTGTTTCATTTTGGTTTACTTGATCTTATCAGGACAGTTACAAAATGGTAGGCAACTATTACTTTCTTACAAAGGTGATCTCTGTCAAAAGCACCAAGCCTTTCCCTGCATGTAATGGAATCCAGTGTTTGGATGTTTAGAGCAATAAAATGTATTACCTACAGAGCACAAGATAAAGCGATACAATTTTAAAGTCATCTGTAAGGAATGCTCCATCTTCATGCATTTGTTCAAACCAAAGTTAATATAGTACAGGCAGGCCAATGGAACAGCTCTCAACAGTTTGGTTTCATCAAAGCAAGTTGTTTTTCCACTTTACAAGGCAGCATCTAAGTGCTCTGGGCCCAAGAGAGGCAGGCTGCACACTCACAACCCTTTGGACAGAGCAGTGCATTAGCGGCTGTTACTGCAGCTCATCAGGCTCTGAACGGAGGTCAACTCTGAAGAGAAACATCAGAGACTGGAAAGGTCACACTGGACTCAAGTCTGTAGGAGCAAAAAGCACCACTTTAACAACCTGCCAGCAGTAGTCAGGCCACCAGGGACCTCTGCAACAAGGATGATGATCAATTACTGAAGTCTTACAAAACACTATGAATTTTAGATAACAGGCTTTATATCCATGCCTGGAAACTTTCATGGTATGGCATCATTCTTATCCATGTTCATGGTAATAAGCAGGCGGCATCACATATTTGATATTTGAGAAATAACCACACTTAATTACCAGATAGCAGTTTAATGCCATAGTGGAACATCCTCAACCCAGGGACATGGCAGGTGACCCTTCTACCAGGAGAGATGGTGCACCTTTGCCTTTTTTGGTTTAAAACTATTCAGATTTCAAAAGCTCGGGTTTATCCCCGCACAACTCATAATATGCATCTTTTTGCCATATAAACACATAATCCCTAATCCCCCCCTTCCCATCCCCAAAAGTAACAGTAATCAAAAGGAGGCCAGCAGCTTTCCTTGGTTGTTTTTATTTGCAGTTTGTACATGTTAGAAAAAGAATCCAAGGATTTTGCCTCCTGTGTGTTTCCGTCTGGCCTCTTCATGATCCATGATGCCAGCTGAAGTGGTCAGCACTATGTATCTGTGGAAACAAAGTATAACATTTGCTCAAGTAAGATCGCTACAAAATTACACCTTGTTGGATAATTGACATGCCATTTCTTTCTAGTAAAGTAATGAGCCATTTTTAACCAAAGTGGGTGACAGTCAGCAATCTGCAAGATGAGCATAATGTAATTCACCATTACTTTATAGCCCAATGCTTGTTCAAAATATGAACAGTTAATAAAATACAACATTCTCAGTACAAATGTTTGCAAAACCACGAGTAATTTTTATTCAACATGATCCATTTGAGCAGTTTACTATCCTGATAGTCAACTATTAAATACATACTAACTACCTATATTTTTTTTTTTTACTTTCAGTCTAGGCATAGTGCATGTACTCACAATTGAGCAGCTGATATTTTGCATGACATCAGTCTATGCATCTGCAAAGCAGTTTGATAGCAAAATACTAATTTATGATTACATTTAGGTAGTACTACTAATTTAGTTAGCAAAAGCAAGGTCAATGTCAGCTGATATTGCATGTGTTGTTTACTATGCCTCAGTCCAGTCTGCCTCTTCATGATCCATGATGCCAGCTGAAGTGGTCAGCACTATGTATCTGTGGAAACAAAGTATAACATTTGCTCAAGTAAGATCGCTACAAAATTACACCTTGTTGGATAATTGACATGCCATTTCTTTCTAGTAAAGTAATGAGCCATTTTTAACCAAAGTGGGTGACAGTCAGCAATCTGCAAGATGAGCATAATGTAATTCACCATTACTTTATAGCCCAATGCTTGTTCAAAATATGAACAGTTAATAAAATACAACATTCTCAGTACAAATGTTTGCAAAACCACGAGTAATTTTTATTCAACATGATCCATTTGAGCAGTTTACTATCCTGATAGTCAACTATTTAAATACATTCTACTAAACTACACCTATATTTTTTTTTTTTTACTTTCAAGTCTAGGGCATAGTGCTATAATGTACTATTTAATTGTCAAGACAGATGTGAGCAGCTGATATTTTGCAGTGACATCACACTGGTGGTGTCTATGCATTTTCTCTGGAGCAATGTCCAGCAGTTACCATGACGACAATGCAAACAACAGCAAACATAACCAAAACATTTAAGGTTAAAAATACTAAATGGATTTAAACACCACATTTCAAGAAGCCTGTAGTCACTACAATTGTTTATAGGCCTGTTGGTGCATTTGGTTTATCAAAAACTGCCTGACTAAAGGAAAAACCACTGGCTAATCTTAGCAACTAATTATGAAGAGATGTTTAAAAAGCACAAATCAGCTCTTCATTAGTTGTTACAGCTAAGACAGTTCTTTACTGTCAATCAGATTATGTTACAAAACTCAGATTCAAGTCCAATTTGAGTAAGAGCTTCAGACTGAACAGCGCCCATAGTTCGCATCACACCCCCAGGGAATATTGATGGCATTTGCTGCTAAGCATTAGTACAATACCACTAGTTTGATGACCTGGAGAGTAAACTGATCCACAAAAGATGAAAATCTAAATGTTGCAGTTAGGACAGTTTTGCTCATGCCAGTAATGCATGGCTCCTCTACTTCCTGTCAAAAGAACTCATCAGGATTCAAACAGGGCTCATAAGGTCTACAACTTTTTTGCAAATGGTAGGGAGCATCGGGCACCAAGGCACCCTTTAATACGAACTGTATGTAACACACAAGTTTCAGCTATATAAACATGCTGTGCTTTGCTATGCTGAGTGCAACAGAGGCAGGCACACAGATAAAGATGAACTAATTTCGCCCCTCAGACAAAAAAAAAAAAAAAAAAGTAAAAAATCCAAACTGCTTTGCAGTGTCCGTTCACTAAATATACAAGCTCAAAGAGCATGGCAAAAGTAGCAAATCTATGGAGTACTGTTGCCACAATACTAAAATTTTATTGATATAATGGCAATGGACAAAAACAAAACTGTCTTTAATTTTTAACCATGGGGCATTATATTCTGTTATAGCACAAGACTAATCTAAAACTTCATGAAAGATAAAAAGATCAAAATGTTTTAGTATCAATAGTTGTGCAGAAGTACATCTAGTCTTGGTATAGATTTGTGTCATATTTGATACTTTTGACAACCCGACACTGGAGAAAAGATAAAATTGATCAACTCCAACATAATTTCCAATTAGAGCACAAATCATCAACACAGAGCCCTTTTGATTAAAGTAGTTTTGTGTTGCACCAACAATGCCTGTCTACTGGAGTACTGTGACCACAGGGAGTAAACATAACAAAAACGGAACTGACCATTATAGATATCACAACTCAAGACAGCCCTAACAGTCATTATGTGTGAATCAGTAAATACTAAATTATATCCGAGAGAGATCAATTTGGAAGTTCACACAACCCCAATTAAGAAACACCAATACAGGGAACATATTCCAAAAAAGGGTGGGGCTGCATGTTATCAAAGCTCAGGACCATAGACTGTACTCGCTAGACACTGCAATCCATGGGGACTCCTTTTGACCCTAGCTCCAACTGACTTGCATAGGAATAGTCAGCCCTCTCTAACTGCTGCAGTGAGCCTCGTCATTTTGGTCTTAAAATGTTCCCATTAACCCACTTTACATGATCATGGTGTTTTTATTTCACCATTTTGTCCATTAATAAATTCCTGGACCCAAGCACTATGGGTGACATCACACTCCCTTTGACCACTTCTTTATGCAGTTTATACTCAGGATCAGATGCTACCAAGTGATAAATTGATGAAGGTGGTTCTCACCCGAACTGTCTTGAAGGGAGCAGGTTGTTCTGCCACTTCTCCAGATCCTTCAGCTGGAGATCAAAACGTGGGCTGATCACGCCACACTGGAGGAACAAACAGCATTTTTATGATTTATTTGAAACCGTGTACATCAAAAGTGAAGTTTTCACTCTTTACCTTGTTCAGTCTGCCTGTGAGATTGACAACTATTTTTCCGGCTCTGTGGTCGTCAATAATCTCAAACTCACCAATGTAACCTAGAAAACAAATAATTTTAAACATATGAATAGTGCTCCATAATCACAGCAACTAATGTCAAATTTGAGTGATGACATTAAGTGAACCCGCGTTTCCTACATTGTGAACAAATTATTGCCAATGAGACGAGAAAAACGCTACTGCTACTAACCAAAGATGGGTGAAGACCTCATTGTCTCAAGGACACGTGGGATTTCATTCTTCTCCCATGTCACAGCATTTTTACTATGGATTAATCCACAAATGCTACTCACCGTGCTTCATCATGACGGTTAGGAAGCGCACAATGACCTTGGAGCAGGGCCTGATGAGCACCTGACGTTTCCCACGCTTCTCTGCATTGTTGATGCTTTTTAAGGCATCTGCAAGAACGTTCATGCGCACCATGATGCCTGTAGAGGAAGGAAAAGTTATTACACAGAAATGCATTTTTTATTTATAAATTCAGTGCTTGTAACAAACAGCACGGACATAGTAGGTACATTAACACAAAATGTTGATGCTGTAATGGGACATCATCACGGTTATATACAAGAGTGCCATAGCACTCTTGTATATAACCGTAGCATTCAACAGTCAAGTAGCCAGAATTGTTCAACCAAGAGTAAACTTCTAGTTTTGTATCAGAAATAAATAAACAGAATAGAGCACACACTGTGCTTTCTGGACAATAAAACAGCCTTCAAAGTGTGCTCATCTGAAAGCATGGCTCTACTGACACTGTAGCTCCTGTTAGCCTTTAGGCTAAAAACTTGACGAATACCACACCAAAGGTTCACTATATGGCTCAGTCGACAGATATAGCTTTTTCAGAGCAGCATTTTACGGACACCACAGTAATCACATTCTCCTGTATGAACTACATACTCCAAAAGCTAACACTCCTGAAGGCGGCTTGAACACAACGATTCAGGGGCCGAGGGAAGAGCGCACGGAATGAAATGTGCAATTAACTAATTATCTTCGCAAATATTAACACAATAATCACCCATGAGCACTTTACAATGTGTGAATTATATCCATATTCCTTTCATGTGCGGGTTGATGATCAGATGCTTGAGATATTTGATAGATTGTATGAAAGGCTGTAAAAAGACATCTTACCGGTTCTGCAATATGGCGGAAAGAGGAAGTAGAAGAAATTGCAGTGCATTATGGGAAACAACCCCGAGACCTTTTCTACGCGAGATCCATGGCTCTATTGGGCGAGATCACTAAGTAAAAGAAGTACAACAGACACTGTTTTAAATGCGTTTTGTGTCTCTAATTATTATGGTCACAATAAAGTGTCTACCTAAGAAAATTAAAGTAAGTAGTAAATTTATCGGCGACTCATTTTACTACTAAAGGTTCAAATTTCTTTCTACATTCATTCATTATGTGAGATGAATTAGCTTATTTAAGCTATGTAAGGAAAAAACAAACATTAAATGCTAAAATAATAGAAAAATACATTTTAAGAACAGGCTCAAGATATACAGTCTGTGCTCAAGACCCATCTGTTTAGCTTAGGTTTTGATTAAAATGTATTATTACGTGTTATATTTAATGTATTTGTTCATTTACATGGCTTACTATTTTATATTATGCTTTTGGTGCTATTTTATATTGCAGTTTTTAGCTTTTAATCACACACAGTCTATGCTTTTAGGATTATGCTTTTTTTTAGGATCTCCAGTGTTTCCAGTGAGCCCTCTGCATCTAAAGCCGACCTTGGCATTGTACAATTTGGAATTACAAAATAAATATATTTTATAATTTTACCTCATGCATGGACTAAAGCTGCATTGCTTTTATTTTAGAGGTGTTTTTTTTTTTAGTTTTTTTTTTTTTTTTTACATTTTTTATAAGACAACCTAATTTTTTCATTGCTTAGTCATAACATATACTCATACCAGTCTTACCAGCTTGTCAAAACAATAGTATTTACTGCCTTTTATAAAGAAATACTTATATACTAATATATTTTCTGTTTCTCATCTGGCCTCAAGGAAAAAATTATTTCCCACCCCCGGTCCGGAGTGATCGATTACTGCTATATGAGACCTGACCTGTCCAGTGCATGCGCTCCTGGTGGAGGGCTGTTGTTTCAGCCCATACACTGTTTCAGCCTCATCTTTCCCCTGGGCCCTGTGCTGGTGTCCTGGTGGCTGCGGGCTGCTCTTTGCTCCTGGTGCATATGGCTCCTTTGATCATTTTTCCTTAGTTGGTTTACTCTTGAAAGTCAAAGATCTCAGTGCAGTTGAACAGGTGGACAGGTAGGGTCAGCAGATCTGTGTCAGGGCAGTTTGACATAGCTACACTGAGTTGTGTTTTGCTCCATTCATGCAAGTTTGAGTAACCCTTTACTCTGATGACTCTGTCATCTCCAAAGCCCAAAATGCTCTGTTTCACATTGTGATGTCATTAAAGCAGTAGTTTTCAAATTGACTGCTACCTGCCATTCAGTAGACTGGGTTCCAGGGGCTGAAATTATCCAAATAAATCTTAGTGTGGGGGGTTAGAGAACACAGTGGATCACGTCCTGTGTTACCACATGACAACACAAGGTGGAACAGTGTTTTCTATTTGAGAGAAGAACTCAGCTTAAATATGCAGGAATTGTGTGTTAAACATGTGTGAATGAAACAAAACACAACTCCAGGTATGTTTTTGACATGGAAACAACATTATAAAATAATTCAGAAAACAGAGTAATTTGGACCCTTTAATGACTAAAGCAGTTGGTGATGCATTTTTGTTTGAAAAGCGCTTTATGGGCTTAATAAAGTTTAATTCAAGTTTGACTGATAATAGATTTTCATTGGAGAATACATATCTAGGAGCCAGGGGCTGTAATCGATACAGTAGAAGATGGGCATACAGTCTAATCCTGATGTCTTAAGACATGTATCGACATAATAGATCCTTTATTGTGATAGGCTAGGGCACCTTTAAGTCTTTTAAAATGCAGTGATACACTGACTAACTTTAGTTGTTTGAATTGTAATGTGTGGCATTGTACTGTGGAAAATGCTTTTATTCTAGATCCTGAACTACCTGATTACATTGCCTGTTGTATCATGACTATAATCAAGTATAAGGACTATAATCCCTAGATTTTATTTACATACATTTACATAGGAGATTGATCAATATTAACATTTACAATGGGGATCCTATTATTCCCCCCTCCCCCCAAAAAACAAAACATAACAAATATACAAACAAATAAAGCCTTGTGGTTATTGTTTTCATAAAAGAGTGAAATAATTTTTATTTACTTCAAACACAACACTGAGTAATTACCATTAAATACTACCTTTTTTATTAAAACACATAATGCAAGCAAATCTCTGTGGTAAAATCCCCAGACTGGCATAAGTATCTCATGCTCTGGGACTAATGATAAGTATATCATTATCACTCTACATTTAAAATATAGCTGTTTATAGACAGCCTAATTTATAAATTAGTTATGTCCTGTGTCCAGTAGTGGGCACTACACCATTCTCTCACTGCCACATAGGCTACCCCAGCCAAGTCATCTTTGGCTTACCCATGGAGTATAATGGAATGCATACCAGCAACAAGTCCCCAGATTTATGTACCGTGTCAATGGTTATTTGACATGTGTTAATTTAACACCAAGCTTATGCATGTCTCTCACCACTGTTCTTTTTATCTTAGCCCCCATTGCTAATCATGCTAACCAAGGAATCCCCATCTTCTTGTGGATCTACCCCGAGACTCTGGAGGTCCAGTCCCAAGGCTACTAGCATCTGTAGAAGGGTGAGCTCCTGCTGGGTAGCCTGATCCACCAAGGCAGGGCAGGTGGGGTTGCACTGGGGCCACTGGCAGGTGTCTACCAAGTGGAATGGGCAGCCTCTTGCAGGGGTCCTGTTGTTACGCACTGCCTCTAGATTCTTGTCCCAGCATTGCAAGGCTCGTGGCAGAGAAGTGCCCTTTACTTGGAAACTCATCCAGTTACTAAAAAACAACAAGTTACAAAACTTGTTAAGTGCAACAGGTAAACTTCAAAATATAAAAACATATGTTTGAGGAAAATTTCCTTGACTTTAACTAAACTCCAATAGTGCGTTACCTTTTAGTAATCATCGTATGTGAGAGGCAGGATGGAGCAAACACAGCTCTAAAATAGAAACAGATGCAGCGTACAATAGGTTCACATATATATGTATATATGTTTTATGTGTGTGTGTGTATGTATCTCTCTCTCTCTCTGTCTCTCTCTCTGTCTATATATATATATATATATATATATATATATATATATATATATATATATAGAGAGAGAGAGAGAGAGAGAGAGAGAGAGAAAGAAAGAGAGAGAGATAGAGGTAGATAGAGATAGATATAAATATAGATAGATATGACGAGTTATAAGCAATATGGAATACATACGTAACATCACTGAGAGATGTCTTCAGTTCCCGACCCAGGTTCTGGATGTACTGCCATTGTTCCGGAGTCATCCGCTGGCTCCCCATGTAAATGTTCTCCACTCTCAGTTGCTCCTCGTCAAACAGCCACTGCACCACAAACAGTGGGGCTACACAAACAAACATGGCACATATTAAAAAAAAGACTAAATGGCACAGAAGTTTTATGAATGAGAGTATGGATTTTACATGTCATTGTAGAGTATAATTTATGGCCAAAGAAGCACTGCCATTCTTCTCCTTTCTTATAAAGTTGTCGACATCTGTTGGGAACAACTCCATTCCACAGTCTGAGAAAACAATGTCCATGTAAACAAAGAGATTTAATGAATGAAAAAGAGTTGTAAAGAGCCTTCACCTGAGTCCCATCTTGATGGCGTCTTCAGGGGAACATGAAACCGTCTCAGGGCAGTTTGGAGACCTTTGTTGTTTACTCTCTAGAAACCAGCCTGAATCTACCAGGCCACGGACCTGTGCCTCTGTCCCCAGCTGCTCCAGCTGAGCAGCCACTCTGTCAATATTCAGTAAGACACCAGTCCCACCTGCACTGTGGATGAACAAACAAAATAAATATACAGTGGCTTTTATCAAGTCATACAATGCAACCCTGTGCTGACAGTTACATTGTTAAGGAACTTTAATGTCGCCAATGTTATCAGGGATGCTGCTGAAAAAGGAGGTCAGTGCTTACTGCTAAGATCTTCACTTGAGCCTGAATGCAAAATGGCATAGCTTCAGTTCATGACTAAATAAAGGACACTTACAAGTGTCTGCTGTTGACAGCTGAGATTAAGGAGCTCACCTTGTACCAGTCAGCATGACAACCTTGGCCTGCTTTATTCCTTTAGGGATCAAGTCTTTGATGACCTCACGAATGATCAAGGATCCCATGAAGGTGTATTCAGCTGCAATCAAATACTGTTAACAGTGATCTGGATGTATTGATTATCTAATTTATTTTTTTTTGTGTGTGTGTCTTATTATTAACTATAGATAAATACAAAAATACTCAAAATACTCAATGTGAGTCCTGTAGTGAATTAAAAAGCATACTCGTATTTGCATTTTGGTCTTTCTCCTTCTCTCTGCCTCTTGGCCTTGGAGGTGGGTTTGGAGCAGGTCCTGTTCCACTCCACACATCACTCGAACAATATGGAATAAATCTGTGTGAACAGAAATGTTCACACAGATGTCATCAATAACTCAAATAGAGTTATTGATGACATTGTGTGGAGAAAACAATACTTACACAATATTAGCATTATGCCAATGTGGATTTTCCACAGCCTGAAAAGACAATATGCCACTCCCTGTAAATTAAAAAATTCAATTTAGCTTCCCAGTACATGTGCTCCATTGAAATGTACATAAACAAGGCCAACCTGTCTTTGTTTGAGGCCACGCCGTTGAGCTCATCAGCCGTGGGATATTTTGGTACCTGAAATCACAGGTCTCTTTGCTGTAGCAGCACCAGCCTCCTAAAAATACAAGCACTAAAATTAGGGTGTCATATCCGGCACACAGCTCTTTAAGTGGTCCCTGTTTTTAGCCCATTACACAGGCCTGTGGGGTATGGTGAGGATGCACCTGCAGTTAAACCTACTCATAACCACATTCACGCATTCAAATGACAAAACAGAAATTTTAAATGAGCTGAAAAGTCTCTCACATGAACACATGAACTTTGCTGTTACACAGGCTTTTCTTAGGTAGTGTCACATCATATTTAAAATAAAAATATGTAATACAATGAAAACACAACCAATAATCAAAGTGACCAGAAAAGAATAAGGTAATGTCCCCTCAAAATTCCAGTTAGGGCCTCACACCAAACCAAGCTAACCTTCGAGACCAAATTAACCACTTGAATTTTTGAATACTCACCTTCCAGAAATAACAGCCATCGACGGCTCCCTCTGAACTCTCTTAGGTAAAACCTGTGGTACAACAAAAAAGCCAAAATGAGAAGCTGGTTAACAGCTATCTAGAGACAAATTAGAAGATAAGAAATGACTAAAAAAAACAGAAAAAGAAAGTTTAAAGATGAGAGGTGATTTGTGAGAGAGATGCAGTCTCACCCTGCAGCTGTCCCATCGTTACATGTGACCTGTGTGTTTTTAAGGAAGTGCAGCCTCATCTCCTCAGCCTGTTGTCCAGGGCTCCTGGTGCTGCCAGCCCCTACAGGAGCTGCTCCTCTGTTCCCATTGCCTTGTTCTCTGCTGGAGACTGCCGCCGCAATACTTCCAGTGCTTCTGGACGGTAGATCTACCTCTGTGGAGGACTGGCTCACATCTGCTCCCTGTGCCCCACCAGTCTTTTTGGTGGACTTACCACTTGTCTTGACATTGTTCTGGCGGTTGTTCTGGCAAACAATTGCCCCAAGCAAAAGTAGAAAAGCTACAAGGCCAAGTATCTTCATATCTATGGAAACGAGCATGTCAGTGTTTTCAAAATATTTCATTCAAGTCCTTTTGTCCTAGTCTTTTGTGTTAACAAAATAACATATACACATAAATGCCTGAGTTAATCCAGACAGACTTACCTTGTGTGGAACAGTGGTGCTGGTGGGACAGAGGCAATGTTCAGGTGCAGCAGAGAGTGGTGGCGATCAAAGAGAAGAAGTGCTTGCTTGGGTTTTGATGACGACTCAAATCAGCGGTCAGCTTTATAGAGCCACCATATGGATCAGATTTCCTGCTGTTTTGTGGTGGAGCTTCTGCCAGGGCCTTAGGTAAGCAGCTGACGACACAGCGAGGGGAGGTCCTGATGCTCTAAGAGGAGAGCATAACACACATTTCTCTGGCATACTTCACATCTTGTGCACACACTCACTACAAACACTTTCCCATTGGAGCAAGGCTTCAGCTGCAGCTCTTGAGTGTCCACCTCTGATGGTCAGTGATTTGATTTAAACATCTACATCACTGGCATAACTGCATGGACCTTTTGTGTGGTATGTGACCCCAGGGTCATTGGAGCACACACCTCAAACGGTCTTCGACACAGGAATGAAGACGAGTGCAGGTTGGAGAGTGGTCAACACACGGAGCAGGTGCATGACATCATGCCTGTGGCATCAGGCCCATCATGCAACATCACTGCTTTCGCTTATGTTCTATGATGAGGATTTGTTGTTGTTCATCGCAGATAAAGTAAGCTAAATATGTAGCTTTTAAGTGTCATCATCAGTAAGTATAAAACACACCATTGCGTCCATCTTGACAGTGAAATAGAAAAGTGCAGTTTGCATTTATGAAGAAGGCGAATCTGACACTGATCCTCTGGGATGGCTGTGGGGTGACGCACCACTGATCTCTGAAAGATCACAAGCTCTAGGACTGTAAAATTCTCATCAATGAAATGCACACCATCCTAACTTGTCAATCACAACAATTCATGATCTCTTGCTAACTGCGGCGCTAGGGCCTGTATGGGGGTACATAAGGTCTGCAGGATAGCAACAACAGGGACACTAGAATCCAAAACTGGACTCACTCAATTTAGCAAATTTAAAGAAGTATCTGAAGAAAACACATAACAAGTTCCTAATAATATATTAATATAATGATAGACCATAGTTATTATCAGAATTATATTGTAAATGAGAGATTGTAAGCATGTAGCTCAAGTACAGTGAATTGGAGCTACTGAACATTTCTTCATTCCTTAAGTTGTCTGAAGCTGCACCATCTGTCTTCCAAGAAATCAGAGCTACAGTCTGGTTTACAGATATCTCAAATACTTAAAATCAAAAAATATTGCTGTAAATCTTTCATTGTTTTACTTGATCATCACAAAAAGTGCTTTTCTTTTAGGTGTTGTCCTTTTGGTTATCACATACCTATGAATGTGTATTACTAAATTACCTCATAATTAAACTTAACACAAATGCCTGAGTCTCCTCAAATTCAATAAAGAGTCATACTGAGAAGAAGCCTTTGGTTGCAAAGCGTGTGCTGTGCTGGTCCCAGGAGACAGGTTGAACCTCAGACTGACAGGAGCAACAGCCTGACCCCTTGAGCAGCATACGAGGCATTCTTCTTCTCTCTGTTGTTATTTTTCACAGCCAACCTTCAAGGTCAGGACACCTAAAGCTCGGGTGGTCCGAGCCCTTTATCTGCTGAGCATGTGTGTCATCACCAGACCCAGGAGCTACAGGCTTAGCTGACAGCTTCAACGATGGTCAACCCAAAGTTTGTCATATTTTTGAGTCTTAAATACCTTGTGAGTGGGTGATGCTGAGATCTACCATAAAAATATGTAATTAGATTTTTTGATTATGTAATACAAGATTATGTGTCTTTGCCAAAACTTTATATAGTGAAGTGCTCTCAGTCTAGCCATGTTGCGTGTAATTTGACAATCTGTGACAACATCACTCTGAGAGTGCAGGCTGTCAGCAGCAGCAGAGGGCACAGCTGCAGGAGCAGACTGTGATAAATAGGAGAGAGACAAGGCATCAAAACAAGCCTCCAGTGAGATATATGCATTTACCAGAGTAATGCAGTCACTGAATCACTGAAGATGACAGGATGGTCTTAGGAGGGATCAGTGTGAGGTACGGTGCCACTACACGAGGCCAGCAACCATATTGAGCCCCAAACCAGGTGCTAAGAGGCCATGCGTGTTAACCTTTCACAAACTGTCAATACATCAGTATGACAGATGAAGGGTGTAAGGCAGGGACAACTGTTGGATTTGGGACATTGATGAAACAGACATTGCCGATAGGAGCTAACAAAGAAATACATTTTTGTTCATTTATGTCCTGTCCAATACCCCATCTTTAGTCACTTGCTCATCCATACAAGTAAGTAGTTAATTTGATAAGCTCACAGCATACAGACAGCAGCTGTGCCAATTTTACAGAGCACTTGTATTAATATTTGATATTAGTAATCTCCAGCATCACAATTTGCTTTCTAGGTAAACCAATGGTGCTGGAATGTTTGTGCAAGTATTGTTTTTCAGGACAGTGTCAGAATGGAGCACCATAGTGGCCTTGTAGAGGTGTTGGATGCATCAACAAGCTGTCAGTTCAGTGATAAATGCTAGTGGAGAGGTCATGTCCTGCTATTAACTCACCCAATACTCAACTGTAGAGTGTCACCATTTCATCATATACAGTGAGCGCAGAATCTAATCTGAAGATTTTTCTTTCTGAAGCAAGGCAGACAATATAGATCAGCTTGTTAGAGAGTTTAATAGTTGTTTTTTTGTTTTGTTTTGTTTTTTTATAATAGTAGTGCATTTGAGGGAGTGGATTCCCAGTGAAATGATGTCAGGCCTTTACATCATGTGTTGTCAGTTCACAAGGTGAGGACATGCAGGCACACGGCCACAGCTCTCTGTACACACCTCCAATCAACAGAAATATTTCACATGCATGTAGCATGTATGTGAACATACATATATGCATTACACCGCAATAATAAACCACCTAACATATGTACTTAAAGTAATCACCTTAACATGCCTCTCTGAGCCTCACTGCTTTTGAAGTATGACATCACACGACAAGTATTTTTATGTATACACATAACGTATAACAGTTATCTATTTTTATCTTTGAGTAAGTGTTTTTATCTCACATGTGGAGAGCTGTGGAGGCCTGAATAGTCTAAAACTGTTCAGTTTGAGTTAATTTAAGTCAGTGGCCTCTCTCTTCTGATTATTTGTCATGCACATATTACGATAAATGGGATATGATTCACACTTATACGTGTGAGGCACAACTTTTATGTTTGCTACTGTAGATGAGTCACAGAGTGCAATAGTGAACACATCACATCACAGTGTGTACACAGTCTGGTTCAGATGGGGCCAGAGTCTGAATTAAATTCTTTGGATGAATTATAATTATTCTTTTGTTTTAATAGTTGGAAAAGCAGCTTCCTTAGTCAAACCTTGATTCTTGATTCTTCTTCATTTCTAACAAAGCAAAAATGACCACAAAGTAAAACCAGATGTGTGTGGCTTGCTCCTGAAAATGTGCAGTGAAATTGTCATAGAGCCTAATTTAGTTTAATGGCTGTCTTTTATGGTTGTCGTCCAGGCACTTTGTATAGGGGACACCAAACGAATGGAGCGTGTAGAAACCGGAGCGCTTACCTCAGTAGGTATACATGCATCACAGCCATGTTGGGTCTCCATTTCATCCAGTTAAGATGTCACTCATCCCTCATTTCAGAAGTTTCATAAATGACAAACCAGGAATGAACTGATTTTTAGAACATAAGGTTATGTTATCTCAGGCCATGATATCTCAGGCTGCAAAAATATATAACTAAATCCTACCTTAAATTATTATTTGTTGAATAGGTCAAATGCTCCAAGCAATATTAGCTGATGTAACAGTCAGAGGGTGCAAATGGGCCTTAACCAAAAACACGATTGTCTGAAACAGTCTGTACAAACACAAGCCAAAAAGGAATACAACCTGTATCCGAAAGCTTTTATGGATTTGTTTTATTGAAGTATCAAAATTTACAACCCCAATTCTTCACAGGGGAAGATTTTATAGCCCTCTCAAACTGTCGTTGCCAGGTTCTCATATGTTTCAGCAAATTCCTTTTGACAATATTCAAAGAACGTGAGGAATTTACAAAAAGGACAATGTGCAAACACAATGATTAAAGTGGTGTTTATGTAGCATCTGAGGTTATTACCAGCCACATTAACACAGCAATCTGTGCAATCTTGTATTTACTTATAGTTTAATCACCCAAGATGGAGTTGAGCATGTGGATTTGTTACTTTATTTAAACAGTTGCACCATGCTATAAAACTGTCACCACTATTAATCTACACCACATAAAGTATATAATGATGTTAAGGCTGCATCCCCATTTGGCTCATGTTGCATCATGTAAGTATTTGCTTTCATGAGTTTTGGCAAGTTCATACATTATGACAACTATATTCCCCTGATGCCCAGTATTTACCAGTAAGTGAGTTATACATCGTCAATGGCTGCAATTTAATGATCAGATCTACAACCACTGCAACCGGTCTTTAAAAACACAACCTGATCGAGACGTAACATATACACAAAAGAAAAAGTTTGTAACTAGATCCGTTGAGAAACAGATATTGCCACTTTGCAGCCCAGCTGTATTGCAGTTTTTAGAAGCCAGTATCCAGGTATCTACAATAAAGAATTGAATTAAATTAAAATTGAGTTTAAAAAATATTATTCGCCTGAATTAATTTAATAAGAGGGTATTCAGACATGAAGGCATACTTACAGTTTCAGCATCATGCTCTAATCCTGTGTCATGGTGCTCCATTTCATCATCCCTGAACTCCTTTATTACCTATCAGAGGCACACAGAGTTAGTTAGCCTCTGTTCTTAACATTATTTCATCAGTTCAGTATGGTTTCCAAACTTGAAATTTTAAATCAAACTGACAGCTGCTGTACTTTCAAGCTGCATGAATGTTAATTAGGGTTTAATGTTGAAAAATGAATTATGTTATTGTGCCCACTTTCACAAAGAATGTATGGTGTTAAATTAAAGACATGCTGTCAAACTTTAAATTATATCTTAAAATCATCTCAGGACCTGGGCAAAGGGCTACACTGTCACTCTGTGAAACCTCTAGTTTAATGTAACAGATGCAGAAGATGCAGTCTTACTTGTAGGAGTTCAGTGTATCGTTCTGGGTCTTTCTCCATGAGAGCTCTGATCTGACTGTTATAGTGTTCTGTAATGCTTTCTTCAACAGCCACAGTGCAGGCCATAGCCCCCTCTTTCCCCAGTAAGGCAGTAGATGCTCCTGCAATGTAGGTAACCTCATTACATGAGCAATATAACAATGTTTATTTGTAGTGGACCAGTCATTTATTAACACATTAACTCATTATAATTTGTACTTGAACTAATGTAATCAAAACAAACCTAAAACAAATCCTGCAATGTTCCAAAGAGGAAGAAGCGCTGTAGGGCGAACTCTGTTCTCAGCAAGTATTTCATTAAATCTCTCAAGGTGCTTCTTTTCTTGATTCCACATCTCCTGAGTAACCAAACAAGAGTGTGAGTGTGAAATTAATTTGCACACAACGTCCCTATAAATCATATCGTCACCTGGATTAGAGGTCCGCTCTGAGACCGTCTCAACACTGACATTTGTCCTGCGTAGATTCGGTTGGCCCCATATTCACCCGCGTGATCCACTCGCAACATCCGATCCAACATCTCTTTCTCATCGCTGTCTCGTGGGGGCGGAATCACGCTATGACACCGTGAACTCACCACCAAAGGGGGCACTAGAACAGATCATGTTTAGAGAAGAGTGCATATAATTAACATTTGCAGAGCGTATTGCCGAATAAGTCCATTTGTGCCAAGCAGTTCTCTCTATTTAATCAAGATAAAAGCACGTCTCTAAAAACGTTTACTTACTCAGTATAATAGTTATTTTAATAGATCTATGCTCTCTTGTGAACTCTTGTTTTTAGCATTTGCTAAGCTAACACCATTATTTAACAGTTTTGGAGAAAAAAAATAGCCTTCATGTTACCCGTGAGTTTCAAAAACTGTCGAATCGTAAGCGGAGCGAATGCAGCTAATCCGGCGTGTGTGGCTTGCTGCATAGCTGGGAAATGTTAATATTAAATTAATAGAAAAGCAACTAATGTTACTAGTGCAACTGTCATTGAACTGTCAGGCGAGTGTGGCGCAGGGGTATGACGTCACTACCGGGCGACCAGTGTTAATTTGACATTTACCCATGGATCTATTATGATTTACCCATGAGAATGGCAATAAATCATTTATCCCTAATATCTGCTATATCACCCCTACTGATTTAATCGAATACCTTCCTGGCTCTACACAGGTAAAATATGGTCAACTTGCTGTAAAAATCAAAATATAATTGTGTAAAAACGAATATTTTCTATGGGCCATTATGTGTTAAAATGAATTAGCTGTCTAACTGAATGGTAGTGCTATGCTTTTGTTGTAAGTACATTACTATTTCTAAGTAAATTACTGCTCACTCTCTAAAGATGGCAGTATTGTACAGCATGTACCTTAGCTGAGACACTTCACTTTAGGATACTTTTGCTGTAGGCCTACTTGTTCAAGTTACTTTACTTACTACATTTCCTACAGACATAAGCTATATTTTGTATATGCCATTTCAAGTGAATATGGGGCGTAAATTACTTCCTTCTTTACAAATGAAATATGTGTGCAGGACACAGGGACAGAGGAATCTGAGGAATGAATGGTGTCTCGGCTGCTGGCTGTGATAGTTCTGGGTGCTGCTCCCTGTGTTGGTTTGGTCTGTATGTGTTTGTGGCGAGACACTGGTTATGTGCTTCCCTATCTGTCTGTCTGACTGTGGGTGGTTACACATGTGTGGCAACTATATGGTATGGCCTACGTGTGCTTTGCTTTTTGTCCTTTCTGACCCTAATGAGGACAAGATTTCGATTCAAGTGTTAGGCTCGGGCTGGATAAATGTTCACCTGACCACTTAATAATATACCTTTGTGTTTGGGAAGAAAGCAAACAAACACATCAGTGCACTGAATATAAATTAGAAAGATTGACTTATTTCTTGTACAGTTTATTTTAACATTTGCCAGGGGTATAAGCCTAGTGTATATTGTGTCCATGTTCCGCATTCATTAAAAGTAAATGAGGGGCATCCAATGTCAAAACTTATGATGAAGATCCATGCAGATCTGCACCATTTTTCCCCCTTATTCCAAGTACGCCTCAAGGTCTTCCAGCTTTACCTTTTGATTAGATATCTAATACCTTGAACTTAATAACTTTGTAACAAATAAAGAAGACAATCATTACACTGTTTGCCTAAGGTGCCTTCTTCATGGTCAGGCAAAGGAATTCTTCAATTAGGTGGTGCTGATGGTTTATTTTTCAAAAGTCTGGGTAAGACTAGACTTCTTTGCAGAGAGACATTAAAGAATGTCTGACAGGTGAACCAGTCATCCTCCAAAAACAAACTTTCTCTTCTATGTGAAAGTATAGACAGCATTAGGTAAGCACTATCTGGGGTGCAATGAAAAGAAGGAAAGGAGGTCTAGTGCAGAGGAGCAATGACAAATGGATTAAAGAACCAACCACAACCAGAGGGAAGCTCAAATATATGCACCTTTACGCATATTTGGCTTTCACTTTGTTTATGCGATGTTTGCATGCATCCATGGACCTGCAGTCTGCACACCCTTGCTCCAAGGCTCTGGCCAGACGGTGCATAGCTGTGGTGGGACACGGGCTCAGTGCGTCAACAATGTCTGCACTCACTAAAAAGAGACGTGATAGGTCTTGTCTCATTTAAGGCCTGGTGTGGCAGGACACCCAGAGCTGGCTTTGTGACAGTCTTGTGTATTTAATATAAGATTCAAATATATGTGTGTTTTACATTCATAATTGGACTCATAATTGTCCTTAACAAATTCTCGACTTAAGGGTTGTAGCCAATTAAATTGGTGTCCGAAATGGACTTAAAGATCCACCCAGTTATATTTCCCTCCTTAATTTTTTCCATTCTATTTTCCTCCTTTATGCCTTTCCTAAACCGCAAGTGCTATGACAGTGCCTAAAGGGAAAAGTAAAAAAGGGTTGCATAGAGTGTTTTGTTTATTGAGATCCCCCATTAGCATATTTCTCTTTTTTTTTGTTTATTTCAAATACAGTGTTTTTAAATATTATTTGTCCTTTTGTATGCTGTGATTTGCAGATGGTTTCACACATTTAAATTGGAAGACCTTCCTAATAAACCCAACATTTGTCTATCCAGGTAAAACCCTCAGTAACCCTATTAACGTCTACCTTATTACCTGACTTCCACATCCTGGGCAGCCAAACTTGCTTTAAGTGTAGGACTACTTCACAAAATGGGCTGGCTAATAAGGCTCATGGGACAAACTTGAACCTTCAATATATCTTTGGTCCACAAGAGAGTACTGAGATAAACAAAAAAATAACTGTTTTGATTCAATTTTGCCCTAAATAATTGCTAGTTAAGAGGGTTTAAATGTATATAGTCCAGTGTCTTCCTCCAAAGTTATGAGGGTGTGCTCTAAACCACATGCTTTTACTGACAGGACATGCACTAGACCATGATTAAAATATGATTGCACAGCCCTACTTTACCTAACATTGATAACATCCATTGATACATTTACATTTTAATCCACAAAGGGACAACATTCTGAAATCACATGGAACACTGGAATTGTAAGTTAGTCATTGTTTTTACCATTTGCCTCCTATATTCGGTTTAAGTTAAAAAGTGCCAAGTTTGCAGAAAATGTCCAGAGGTGCTTGTGGTTTTCTGTGTTGCCTTTTGGCAGAAGCTTTGCACGTTTATGACCATTTTGGTTAATTTATGATGTTGTAAATTTTGCTGGTGATATTTGTACTTGGGCGTTCTTAATATTGGAGTACAAGGCATTTCACTGGAAATTAAGATGGTTAACATGGAGTAGCAGCTTTTTATTAATGCTATTTGTTCTAGATGTGAAATTAAGTTATGCAACATTGTGAGCAAACAAGTTTTTATAGGTTGTTGCTATTCTTAAATAGAGGTTTTCCCATAAAGTCCATTCAATCAAGATTTATTTTATAACTTGAAAATCAACAATGTCTCCCAAAAAGCCACCTAACTCTATTATTGAATTGTTTACACTTATCTTGTTGCCCATTCAGACCAAGTTAAGTCCCTGCCTGTTTTTTCACGGACACTGGAGAGTGAATTTAGCTTTGTCTGGTACAAGTTAAATGGCCCTTGTCTGTCTGGCTGTGTGCCCTGTGTGATTTTTTACGAGGGGATAAGATAATGCCTTAAAGTGCTGCTTATGCCAAAGAAAGACAGAGCTGGCACATGTTCAAGCAATCACTGTCAAGTTGTGGAGTGATTTTCTGAATGAAGCAGTTAGATAATAGCTAGTTATGGTACGAGGTCAATAGAGAAAACACACGAGACTGCAATGGGAGCATGTAAACAAGTTCGGGAAAGTGAGTTTAAAATACAGGAATTGGATTTGTACCTCTAAGGCAAGTTGAAGTTTATATAAAGAAGAGTGTTTATATGAATTACCTGGTTACATTGAGATCTAAGGAGAACAGTATACACATGATGTCTAACACAGAAGTGTATAAATTTAGTCAAACAATCCATTTACAGGGTGTGATGGCCAGACAAGCAGCACTTGTGCTACAAAACCATTCATTTAACTAGCATTTCCTGTTAGCCGCAGGATGTGGCTCCTTCTCGTTGACTGACTAATCCTATATGGTTTTCCGGAAGTCACGTTTTGAACTCTCTTATTTAGGAAGAGAAAAGTGCAGAGTAGAATAAAGATGAACATGGTGGTAGGAGTGCACAGGATTGTTGTTAATTCTGAATATTATAGCAGAGGTGCATTATTCAGTAGCATATTTGGTTTTGTTTTACTACAAACACGTATGTAACTTGAGAATTCGTGACCTCATCAGATCTTGGAAGCTAAACATGTTTGGGCCTGGTTAATACTTGGATGGGAGATCACTATGGGCAGCAGAGACTCTAGTTGTTGTTGTGTCCTTAGGGAAGACACTTCACCCACCTTGCCCTGTGATACTAAAAGTCTTTGTTAAACCACTTCTTGTGCAGTGAATATGAAACACACCCATTTTAATCATCAAAACAATGAAAACATCATATGTGTTGCATAAACAAGTTTCCTTCTTCTGAACAAGCAACAAAACTTTAGTGCTGTAACAAAATAATTTAGTCAAATATGCCAAAAAATACTCTTAGTGATATATCAATACAGCAGCCCATGATATTGGTATTGTATCATCACATTAAACAATACAATATTTCAATATTTTTTCACACCCCTATTCACAAACTGGAGAGTGCTTTTCTACTTTATTATGAGCCTTTCCTTGAAGAGAATCTAACCAATTCTATAATTGTAAAACAAGACCATGTAAAAGTGTTAAGGCATATTTTCCAAGGACATAAAATGAATAGCAAAGCTGTCGCTGGGGCAATTATTTGCGGTATAAATATAAAAAAAAAATGTTATAACAACAAAAACAGCCCGTGGTATAAAAAGTGCTAGTCATCACTACATGTTTTGACCACATTGTACTCATGCCATTTGTTTTCCAGCCTAAAACGTAGAGGAATGTTTTTACAGTGCACAGGGAGTGGAGGATTTCTTAATAAACGTCACTGACAACCATAATCCTTTACTCCCACTCAGTTTGTCCAAGAAGTATTTTTAGAAAGCGAAGTTTACAGTGCAAGTTAAGAGAGGAATTGTTTTTGTTGATGGCTGTCTTACCACTTCACTGGAATGACTCTTGATGAGTTGGTGGCTTGTACGTCACAATGGCCTGGAGTGAGTGGGTGTTCGGCTCCATGCTCTATTAAGAGGAGAGCCAAAAACGCAGATTATGGCCAACAAGTCTCAGGGGAGCGTCCCATTGATTTCCACTTGCTGCTATTTAAGATCTGTGAAGATCTGTTTTGAGTTAAGAATGAAACCACGGCATCCTATTAAGCACTGTTAAGTAACTGTGCTGTGTTTACTCAGAAGAAAGACCTGTTTTTTAAGGCTTACAGAAGCACATGCACAAATCTTGACATCTCCAGACAGATGAATAAATAAAACAGACACCTGTAGTAATTGTTTAAAGTAGTTTCTGCCTGCACTGCAACGTCACATGTTTTTACTGTGTGGACAAAAAGTCAACAGAACCAAAATAAATGTGTTTAGGTTTTGACTGCAGAGGAGTCGTGCTGTGACCTACTGGCTCATGTCCAGTGTCTCTTCTTTGTTTAGGACCTGTCTAAACCTGAGGTTACTGCGGACGCTCTGCCCTGATAGGCAACGTCAGACTCCAAGGTCCAAACTCACAAATGAAATTATATATATGCCTAAAGCTGTATTACAGAATACATTTTTCAACACTACTGCTCAATTCGAATGTGTTGTGGGTTCAATAGCTTTTGAAGTGTTCATTACCTCATAATTTTACTTCATACACAGGACTTGCCTGTTGTGGGTGAATAAAAAGAAGATTGACTTTGAAAAGTGTATACTCTCCTACATAGACAAGTATAATTGACAAAGGATAGAAGGCTATTAAACTAAATAATAGTATTTATTTGGCATATTCCCACACATTCCCTTGATAGACAGTCTTATAATACTATGTCTAAAAGACATTATCAATTATAAACACTCTGCAACTCAAATCCTCATCCAAGTTAAAAAATTCTGTAATTATAAATTAAGGATTTCAGTTATTTGATGTCTGTAGCACTCTGAATTTAATTCTACACATTATCAATCTCAATTCAAGCCAAGATATTATTGTCATAGATCTGGGGATCTGTCATAGATTGGGATATCTGGTATGGTTCTCTCTAAAAGCGATTGGAAGACGCGGAACATCATGACAATTTTCTGAATCTGGGCGAAGCGCCACAACACCGGAACAAGTCAAAAAATCTAACTTTTCTTACATCCAGTTTAAAGAAAAGCAGACATCTTCTCTGTCTACAAATGCACAAAGTGATTACGTTTTTCACGTTTTTCACAAACAAAATAGTCTGCACTGACGCTAAAACAGGCTGAAGTACGTCTGTCTGTGTTGCCATGTTTGTTTTGGTTCGCTTTGGCGCTTGGCCTTTGGCTTCTGCACAAACCTCAATGCTGCTATGTGATTGGTCCGCCCACCCGATTAACCATACAGTGGGAGTCTCCCAAGATGGATTCTCATGAGTTTGTGAACTCACAAATATCATGAGAATCCATTTTGCTGTGCAAGGTTAAGTCAATTTAACTCCTAATCAAAAGTCACTGTATCTGAGGTCTGAGTAAGGTGTCACAGTGCTTTGTAGGCAGTTGAAGTACTGTTAGACATTAGACAGCCTGCTTTGTGTCATTAAAAACAAAAACACCTAAAAACAATAGGTAGTTTAAGTGTCTAAGAAGGCAATTAGATTTGCCTAGTTTTTGTGTTTTATAAGCTCTGATGGAGATGATAATGTACTGATACATTATTATTCTCAGCACCAAGACCTATTGTCATAAGAATAGGATTCATTGAGCATTCAGTTGTACACCTGCAGGTCTTACAGTGGTTTCAGTTCCTCAAGAGTTGCGCAGTACTATTGCAACTAGTATATTGCAACAAGGACCCAATGTGTATTATGTTAAAAAATAATAATGATTAAATACATATTTTGTGGCAGAAAAGTAAGAATGTATGTTGACACGATACCAGAACAAACAGACAGGAAATGCACATGTTGCAGTATGTTCTCGAGAGATGGGTGTGTTAAAGTCATATCCAGCTGTGCACCACATTTGCCCTGTGTGATGGGCCTTGGTGGCTTTCTTCACAGAGTAATCACAGCCCGGGGTCACTCAGACACCTCGAGCTTCAGTGAAGATGAGAAAATAACAGCCAGAAATGCAATGTCTGAAACAGAACGAGCATCTTTACAGAGTCTGAGGTTTAAAGGCACTGGGGTGAGAGTGGTGTCATAGAAAAGACCAGCAATTTGTGTTAAAAAAGTTATGCAATTTGTCATTCCACATTTCAACAAAATTCCATTGGCAAGTTCCACTCATGGTAAATCAGTCCTTCTACATCTATAGCATGTATATAGCATTTAAGAATACACTACTGTTCATCTTGATCAGAGTCAAGTTGGACCATTTTTTTAAATCTACTGCAACAGCTGTTTCAACATTATTTTGTGGTCAACAGGAAAGGAGTACTAAACTGAGATTACCTATCCTGGAACATCTATGTAATACAGTTTTTTTTTCTGAATGAGAGCCATGCCTGATTCTAATATCTTGCAAGTAAAGTGGCAATCACACTCATTGTAACAGGAGGTCTTTGATCAGTCTGTTTCAGCATTTCTTTGTGTTCTCCAAGAATCTCAAAGTGATTTTTTAAAATTTGTTTCTTTGGTCCCCCTGAGTTACATGCTTCTTAACAGTATTTGATTTTTCAACACAGCAATTTTGGCAATGACCTCTGCTAAATAGAAATGATAATATGAGTTGTGAATGAATACAGCTGGTAGGCTGAGTGATGCATACCTTTAGACTTGTATCACTCTCAGAGACTTGTGAGTTGTGCCTAAAGTGTGTTAAACTGGATCAGGTCACACATTTGCACATTAGACTAGACCAGGGGTGTCAAACATACGGCCCAGGGGCTGGATCCGGCCCTCCAAGACCTTCAATCTGGCCCTCGACTAATTTTCTACTAAAATATTTTAATTATATTTTCTATTAAAATATTGGTAATTTTCTGTGTTTTCTGTGCACCTCTGTGTGTGGATGCCTCCCACCAGAGCAGACACAAATGAAGACTTGCCTCTTTCCAAACGCTCTTAAAGGATGATCGTTTTGACTGTTGACCGTGACATCCTCATTAGCAAAATGTCAAAAATGAGAAAAGTGGACTTTCCAATTGGATTTTCCAAGAAAAACTGACTTATTCCTATTTGCTTACAAGTTAATGTTAAAACATTGTGTTGAAATTGTATTTTTCTTTCAGGTTGTTCATAATATTATAATATTTTGTAAAAGAAAGAGTTCATCAATTAAAAAAGATTTCTGTAATACATTTGTGTTTCTCTGCACAAATATTTGAACTTATTGCTATTCTTGGGGTAGATATGCCATGAGTTTTCTGATCTGGCCTCTTTGGGATCAAAGTAGGTTGGATACAGCCCCTGGACCAATATGAGTTTGACACCCCTGTACTAGCCTGAGGTCTCACAGTGAGCCTGAGGATAAGATAGACCTTTGGGCAAAACAGGGGGAAAAGCGTCATAGCTAAGCCCAGCTATAATTGCTTGCGTAGGCTGACACGTCTGAATTTACAGCCGTCCTGGAGCTACTCTACTTATTTAAGACTCTGTCTTTAAGCGTCACGCACCAAGCAGTTGATTTTTTTTCTTCAGATGTTTCTTAAACCGTTTTTAAGCCCCTCCTTTTGATTTTCTGTTGCTAAATTTGTCTTGCCAGCATCAACGTAAGAGGCCAAAATGACACTATTATTTTGACTAGACTGTTTTTCCTCCAAGCAGTGAGAGGCCAGAGGAAGTGTAGGTGACCTGGACTGGTTAACCACTGGTGCACCACAGGCCGACTGGGCACCTCCACCCCCACAGCCTCCGCACCCCTCTGCATATCACCACTAGTACTGCACACCACACTCCACATTGGGTGCGCTCTGCTGGGTGCTGGGTGCTGCCTCTCCCCAGAGCATTTGGGTAAACAGTCTGCTGTCTGGCCATGGCTTGACAGATCTCAGATTTAGTTCTTATTTACACACCAGATGTGTATATGTTTGTGTATGTTCACTGCCCCAGGCTTGTATCATAGTCTATGGTCTGTACTAGTGGTTTGCACAGCTTTTAGTTGCACTACTCTGTGTTGTTTTTCCTTAGTTATTGCAACACAAAGTCAAGATCCTGTCAGCTGAGAAAGCTCTGCAGTTAAATTTATTCTGGAATCAGCAGGAGAGGCACTAAACCACCTTATTTCTCCTGATCAGAAAACAAAGCCATATGTTCATTTTGTACTTTATGAACCCAGTTACTCGTATTTCCATTGTGACCTATACAACACATGTAACTATGATCCAGCTACACCACAGGGGCCCACTTGACATAATGTTCTCACAGGCCCCTAAAACAGACTGCCTAAACCAGACCTGAGCTCCAGATGTTGACATGTGTCTACTGTTGATTAGAAAACACAAACAAGCAAAAGCCACAGAGATTGGAGCTGGTCTCTTAAGTGAGCTAAAACAGAAACTGGGCCAAGCTTTTTTTGACAGTATTATTTGGGACAAAAGGTGCACTGTAAACACTGCACCCACGCACAGTGTGGCGCAGCTCTTGAGGTGTTATGGTCCATTTCTTGGTGAAAGCAGCACTCAGTTCTCCCTGTGGGAAGAGACATAACACAATAGTTGGTTAGACCAGAGGTGTTCATTTGTTTAGGTTCGTCTGACAGTTACATTATGTCCACTGACCCATGTTTTTTCACTTAAGCACTTATAGTATGTTGGTCAAGTAAGAGGCCAGTATGGAGAGAACTTTAGAAAGGTCACACATAATTCCTGAACATTAGTTTTATTCAGCTTTAAAATGCCCAATATTTGATTTTCATCAGCTGGTCATCGACCATAAAAGGTTTGACACATGTTACATAATTGGTACAGCTTGGCGTCTTTAGCAAAGAAGAGTGAAAGAGCCACCTGCCTGCCATAGAGAGATTCATGAGTCACGTTTTAAAAGAATAATAATCTCATTTGCTTTTGGCCAGACTCAGGACCGTGGTGGTCTGCCTTTTGCCAAATGTTCCATGTTTCTCCTCTGCTGTGATCCTGGTGATGCTGTTAGTCCCGTCCAGACTCGTCAGAGTTTCCTGAGCAGCTGTTGCTGAATTTTCCCTTGTGTGTAACCAAAAGAGAATAAATCCATGTTTAATGTATGAAAATCAACCAGCCAAGGTGACAATACAGGAGTTTCTTTTTTTTTTTACCATTTTCCTGAAAAACACTTTAACAACATAAATTGGTCATCTGCCTTGGACTTCAAGGCCACTGTGACGAACTGTCAGGGGAGCCTTGCCCACAATGCTAACCTGGAAATCTTCAGAAAGTTCTTGGCCAAGACAGCTCAAGAGAAGTATCAGCCTATTGTACATGTTTTAGATTGAAACACATGCAGGATTTGCTTTGTTACTTCTTGCTTTGCCTAGAGGTGATGTTTTGGGGTTATTTTACAGACTGACTATTTTCAAGTTGACTATTTTCCACTAATGATTAAGACAAATGCATAATCCATAGTGTCACTTGGTAATTTTTAAAATCGACTTTCCACTTACACAGCAAATCTTTGTCCCACTAATGACTAAATTGTCTGTTATTTCCATATCAGCAAGTTCTCCCTGTTAAGCAATGCCAGACAGTACATGTGACAGGTTACACTATGGATAACTGCAGCTCTGTGTCTGCTCCCAAAACCCCATTTAGCTCTTGTCACACAACATTGACCAAGGCTGCTGATATCTTGGTTGCGAGTTTAGTGAGTGACTATAAAGGGATGGCAATTATCCCAGTGTCGCTAGTCTCAATTTAAAAGGTATGTCTGTACACAAACAGATACTGTGTGGTCAGACGGCTGGGTTTGGGCTGTGGGGAGAGAGAGGAGGGGAGAGAGAGAGCCCTAAAGGAGGTGAGGGGCAGCGGGTGAAAGTGGGAGGAGTCTGTCTGGGTGTGTGTGTCATCCTATTGAGGGGGGTGAAGCTGTGGTGCTGTTTTGATCAAAATCCAAGAGAAAAGTGGGGTGTGTAAAAGTGACAGAGAGAGAGAGGGAGAGAGGGAGAAATATTTCCACCCACCCAACAACGACATAAAGGGCCAGCAGACAGAGAGACACTCAGTAAGACACAGGATCTTAGGCCAGCAGCAGTTCATACACTAGAGACAGACTTCCATTGAAAGAAGATGTTTTAGTAAAGGAAAGCCAATTTAAATTAATAAACATAGAGTGATCCTGCTGCAGCCACCCACCAGACAGACAGAACTAACCACCACAGACTAGAGGAAAAGTCCACGCACACTCTGTAGTCATTTATTGAACCACGTTATAGGCAAAAGTCTGACCCACCGGTGAGCATCAGTGAGGAAGGAGCACAGAGTGGATGGATGCCTTTTGCAGACTCAGTGGCCTGGACCCTTTGTGGGTAAGTCATGAATTCAACAAACAGATGAATTGTTGTGAAGTTGTTTATATCACTGCAGAAAAATCTATGCAGATGTCCACATAGTTTGACCAGCACTAGAAGCTGACCTTTTGTCAAAACTACCAACAACAGTACAATAGATTTCACTGATTTGTACTACTGACTAGTGCTAGCCTTTTTAGCATCTTAAGCTTTGAAACAACTTTATTGGCAGTCTTAATTCAGCATCTTTATAGACAGTGTCACCAGTTGTGTGGTATTGATTGGCAGAAAGGAAGCAAGTGGGCACCATAGCATACACTGACCTTCTCAGTTTACACTCTTTACCTATGTTAGTGCATTAGAAATGTAACCTAAGCTGCCTTTGGAGGTTAGTCAACATTGCATTTGTTCATATCCTGAAGATGTTATAGTTTTAGCACATCTCCAAATCTGCTATATTGAACAATATAGTTATATCTTTTCAGCTGTGGTTCTCATTACTGCTTCTTCTACAAAGCTTCAGCTGCACACCAGCATTCATTGAGAAAGTAAAACACACTTGTTAACTTTAAAGTAAATTTTACATGCTTTTAGTTACATCACATGCATCACTAGGTTGTTTGTACAGATGTTTTGCTCTGACGTTGCCCAAGTACTTTCAGTTTATTAGTTTTCATGATTAACCTTTCGCATATTTTAAGTACTGCCAATGCTAACTGACTCACTGTTTACTGTTAAAGAGTTGCTTCAATGTTAACGTGCACCAATGTAACCCCAAGCCCAATCAAAGCAGTTGTACCAGAAACCTTTAAAACTGTGCTACATGACTGAGGTGGAAGATGGAGTTGTTTTTATGTCTGGCACTGTGCTATCATATAATTTTAACAGCAAAAATATAGGTTGACCTGTCACAAGAGAATTGAGAATTGAGAATTGATAAGTTGTGAAATTACTTTCATATAATTAACTGGGTCACAACCTCCTATAGAACTATACTACTGATTTTATAAATAGACTTGTGTGTGCTAAATTGTACATGCACGTTTTTTTTTTTTTAATGATTTATAGCCTATCCTATACAACTCTTGGCCTGTGTTTATGTATGTTTAGAGGGGGTTAAGAGAATGTAAGTGAATTTTATTCTACAGCAAAGATATCCATTCTCACATCTTTGTCAGGTAAAATAGACTCTTGCAACACTTACTCATCTAGTAGTTCACTTTAACAGGATAAGAAGGAAGTGCTTATAGTGCATTTGTCATGTTCAGTTTTTTTGTTTTTTTTGTTTTTTTACATAAAAGTGCCCTGGTTCTGCTTCTGCCAGGAGTCGGAGAGGTCTGTGAAAGAGTCTGCCCCCACTCACTCATTTTGATAAATCTCTTTGTCATGCTGGTGCTAATAGTGAACACTCTGGCCTGCAACTTTCTTTACTTTATACCAGAGATGTTCCAGTCTAGTGAGTGATTCAGAAGTGTAAAATGCCTGAGTTGTAAAAATGGTGGTTTTGATAAGTATTAATCACTATTCAAGCTGTCACATGTTGCTATTGCCTGGGGTGATGAGACCTGTGCATCCACAAAGAGGCCTATGGGTGCTGTATACTCTTGTTGCTGTCCTTCTTTCTTCTGTCCTTAATTCTGGCCACTCTCCCTCAGTATCAGTAATATAGTTGCTGAGGTGCATGCAGCGTTAAACCACTTCCTGTGGTGAATCCACAGGGCAGACACCAGCCCCTCATTAGCCCAGAGGGGTAACAAACAAGGGAACTATGGAACAACAAATAACTTGGGCTAATATGTTTTTTGTCCACCACCTTACCCACTGTTACATAATCTTTTACTAAACACACCTTGTCTGCCTATTGTTTACGACCTCAATTATTAGTGCAATCCTCTACCACAGACTTTTACATTCTGGCTAAAATGAAATGAAGAAACCACCCAAAGCTGTGGTCAGAAAAACCCTTTACCGACTCAGCTTTTTAGTAAAAGATGACTCTTTCCAGCCGTCCCTGGCACCGACACACAGCTCCTCCATTGACTGACTGTGGTTTCGCTGCAGCACTGGATCAAACAAACTAGCACCAAGTCTGGCTCTGGGACTGGGGACTTGCCCGCAGTCTTTTAAGGGCTAAATGTTACATCACATCTCAACTTTCATTTCTATGGTTTTAGGGTTTTAACCTGTGGCCCCTTATTTATTGTCACCAACTGTGGTAATTAGGAGATATATGTATAGGTCTAAAGATGCTCATCATCATAATATCTTCAGACTAGCAGATTTGGAAAGCAATACAATTCACAGCATGTTACAACTGTATAATTGTTTTCATTAACTGTTTTCTGCAGGACTGGAACCGGACCTGGTACACGGCCAACCCAGACTTGACGCAGTGCTTTCAGAATACAGTACTGGTGTGGGTGCCCTGTTTTTACCTCTGGCTTCTGGCACCTTTCTACTGCCTTCACCTCTACTGCCATGACCGCGGACGCATCCGGATGTCGGGCCTCTGCACGGCCAAGATGGTGAGGAACTGCCTATGCATTTTAAGACCCACGTGCCTTTCAAAATGTTATATCATTTTGTAGAAATATTTGGCAGTCTGTCATTGAGATGCCTTCTGTGCAGGTTTTGGGTTTTCTGCTGGCTTCCTTTGGTTTTGTGGAGTTCTTCTACATCCTGTTGGAGAGAAGCCAAGAAATCCAGCAGCACATGGTCTTTCTGCTCAGTCCCATCATTCGCAGCATGACAGTTGTAAGTACAGGCCTACATTCTACACAAAATGTAGCATCTATATGTACTTCCAGGCCTTCTCCAGGTCTTCCTTGAGCCCCTGGTATTTCTCTAGTTTGTCGTGTTCCCTTTTTTTGTGATAGCAGTTACCCTTTATGGATGTTGGAACACTGAGGTACTAGTTGCTTAGCCGTAAACATGGACTCTGGGTTTTGAAGTGACCATTTCTCCCACATCCTAGTCATGTAACCCCTCTGTCTAGGGTTACTTGTGTAGTAGCATTCCAAAAGAGCCTTGTTCTTGCATGTATACTGACTCTTTACTGTGTCAAAACATTCACAGGCAATATACCTGTATAATTGCTGGAACTAATACATTTTCAGCCTGTCCAGCTGGATTAAAGCTGAATGTGCAAACAAAGGAAAGATTACAGAATAAAGTGACACAGTTTGTTGGCTAAACATGGAGGTGCTAAGATGCACAACAGGGGCAGATTTATGGCAGTGCAGGCAGTGCAAACATTACAGTTCACTGTAAACGCAGTCTGTATTTGACCGTGGCTCATCAGGCGAGAGCTACATATATACTGACATCACTTACTGTAACATGTGGAATCTGCCTGCATATAACACTGGCAAACTTAGTATCAGTAAAAATGTCATTGTTATATCATGTTAGACAATTGATGAAAATTCCAATGCTTTACAGATACATCTAAAACAACAAAATACCTTCACCCATTCACAATTACATCTTGCTTTTGTCACAGAGCTGCAGATTACAGCTGTCCACTACAGACTTGTTTGTGAATGTGAACTGGACAGTGAGCATGTGTCCATTGAGCCCTGCTCATTCGCTCCTCATTCATGTCCAATATGTAAAGCAAGTGGCTCTTTAGTAGTTTGACTTGTCTTGACGAATTATATGATTTAATTTAAATTATACCTTTTCTAGCAGGGTATGCATCAACAAAGGCAATTATACACAATGCAGCTGACCAAATGAGATGGAATCTCAGCTGCCAGTTGGCGTGGTTTTACAAATCCACAAGTATACACAACATCTTCTGTCTACATGTATTTAAACATTTACACCCTGATCTCCTTCTGTAAAATCTATAATTGAACATTGTTTGTCCATCAACATCATAATTGGGACCAAATGTCCCTCGATTTGGGTGGCACATGGATAGAATACACAGCATGCCGCAGGGCCAGTATGCAATCAAATAAATTATCAATCCCACTCATTTGGACAGGATGATAGTAGACTAAAACTAAGGGGTGCTGACAACATGGGTGGTACATGTTCAATTACACATTTCCATCTAAGGAAATACAAGATTATTAAATATGAAGGACCTTAGGTGTCAAAAGCATTTCTAAAGCTGGACCACTGTGCTGATGTCCATAACGTTTTCTCACAAAGTTTCTTTATTTTTTTTCTCCAAGCCAGACGGGTGGCTCACCTGTGGTCTTCTGAGACTCATAAGTAAATAAGCATGTGTTTAGGTAAAAATACACTGAATGTTGCTTGTATTGGCCAACATTTTTCAAAAGTATATATTTTGGGATGCCTATATATTTTTATGGAGGCACTTGGTTTAGACGCATGACTTGCATTCAAATCTGCTCACTTGTATTATTTGTCTATTAAAGCATATAATTTTGTAGACGCTGATCGCAGCCACCCACCTCCGCCAGTTTCCTGGGCACAGATTGGGAACACTGTGCCCTTGTTCCTGACCAGCTTGTTTTGTTGGATGTATGGGAACAGCTTCGCCCAAGTCATTCAAGCCGCAAACGAAATACTATTGATGTACATGCATGACATTGACTATAATCAGCCATACCATGACGTAAAATCCCCTTTACTTCCTCAGAACTGCACACATCCCATATAATTATAAGGTGGGTTTTGATTTGGGGCGCAGTGATGGGCCTCGTTCCACCCACTGACTCACACAAACAGATGGCTGATGGTTTTACTGCAATAAGGCCAGTCTGAATGAAGCTGGAAATAGCACCACCTGACCTCATATGCTGACCCAAGGTTAGCTGTACATTTTACCTAAATTAGGGCCTGAATATAGGGCACTGTACCCTCAGGCTTTGTATGTACAGTACGCCATGTCCCTGCAGTCTAGACGAACAGTGACTGGCTAATCATCAGGTAGTCTACTTTGACAAAAATAAGGTTATACAACTTTCTTCAGAAGTAAATCGTTAGATCTACAATAAACATACTGACCAAGAGAGCTGTGGGAATTTCCAACAACTTAGTGATACAGAAGTTATATATTCTTGTACCAATATGTTGCTATTGGTTATCTTTTGGTACTACTACTTTTACTACTTTTACTACTAAACACAATAATCACTATTCCACTAGAATTGCTATCTCTATTAATCAGCATTAATTGCAAACAATAATATAATCTTACCTAATTAGTCAATAAATACCAAAATAATAAGACTAATAGCAATACATGTAATAGTATTAAGTAATCAATCCAATAATTAACTATTTACCCATTTTGCATAGTCTTTACTGATGGGCATTATGGTACTATAGATGATATCTGGGGTAATAGAGTCAAACCATACTTTTTCCTTAGGTGAGACATTAATTTAAGCTTCAGACTTTATGTCAATGATTATTATTTGATGGTAAAATTATCATAGTAATCCAAGGTTAGTTATAAAAACTTAAAACTAAAACAAACCATATCAAGCCTACAGCTTCCAGCTGTATATATTTGTTGGCTGGTTGTGCTTGGACTGTGCTCTCATCGCTTCAGTTGTGCCTTTTGCTCCCTGAGACTCAGGTGGATGGAACACTCCAAATTCCCCATAGGCATGAATGTGAGAGTCTGTCCATCTACATTCATCTCTGAGTGGACTGTCGAGCTGGCTATAGCCCCTCTCTTCTTTTTACAAAGAAACTATCACACGTAGAAAATGCCATTACACCAACCACGCATCTTATGTCTGTGGTATGTGTATATGAAAACCACTGTGTTTTTATTGACCTATCCCATCCCTGGCACCATACAGAAAACATTACAAATCTCCTTGTAATACCAAATACCATGCAAAGAAAAAGCATATATAATTATCTGACCACCAGTTTATAAGAAGATACTACCGTAGCCCAGAGTAACCAATGTGGCTTTTAATATGAAACTTAAATCCAGTTGGGCCCCTCTTAGCAATGAGCTAAGATGGCAGGGTCACATTTGCTTTGGCCAAGTATATGAAATCCTAAAAGTATTATATATATATATATCTATATATATCTATATATATATATATATATATATATATATATATATATATATATATATATATATATATATATATATATATATATATATATATATATATATATAAACACACAGGACACACAGCACACAAGTTTTTCTGAGGCGCGGGATTTGCTCAGGGACGTCCAGTTAGCGCGCGACTGTCTGTCCCAGCGCCTGCTGTACTAGAGGCGCACTCGCGCTGGGGACTTTTGTGGCCGTGTGTGCTGTATATATATATATATATATATATATATATATATATATATATATATATATATATATATATATATATATATATATATATATATATATATATATATATTTTTTTTTTTTTTTTTTTTTCGTCACATGACATTGCAGTATATAGATATAGCCAGTCTCAGAGTGTGGAGTGCATGAGGCCAAATCTACAGTGTCATACTTTTATAGACTTAAGACTGAAGCCAGATCACATCAGTGCCTGTGGCCAGGGAAGTCCCATGTAGTTTTTCAAAACCAACTAACATGCAATGGGGTTAAATAGGATTATAAATTATTGTGGACCACAGTAAAAACTTGTTTTGAATATGTAATTTACACAAGTGCGTGAGTCATTCTGAATCTATTTTTGTCCATTTTTTCAATATTTTACTTCTGTTTACCATTATATCAGATCTATTCTCATATTCCTATATTCCTATAATCATTTTATTTTTTATTCCTCTGTTTCTGTGCAGATCCTGGCCTTGTGTCTCATCCAGCTGGAGCGGATCCGGGGATGTCGTTCCTCCGTCTTCCTCTTCCTCTTCTGGGTACTGGCAGTCGTCTGTTCCCTTGTACCTCTCAGAGCTAAGATCCAACTGGCTTTGGATGAGGTATGGTGTCAAATCATTACATACTGTAATTATATAGGATATATGTAGGAACACAGTTAGTGTACAGTTTTAGCGTGCTTGATAAATGCTCCAGGAATCTTATTTAATAAAATCACTAAAATTGTATGAAACGAATTTTAGGCTATCCTACATAATGTCCACACAAAGTATTAAGACATAGCCCTTCGCCTAAGGGAGGTGTTTGTCAGGTATGACCCTGGTGAACTTTCATTTCCAAACACTGTGCAGAAACATCTAATCTAATCACGTCTCCCACACAATTGTCAACCCAAAGTCTAGACACAGGAGAGCAGCCCTTGAGATATACTCTGTGGCAAAAAAACTGTTCTATTTCATCCCCCTATTTTGACCGAGGTAACCTAAAGTTAACCAAGTGTTGGAGGATGACACTGCCAATTCTGGTCAAGCTTGTGTGTGTTTAACTTTTCCCTTTTCTTCCTGTGTCTCTGCCAGACACTGCAATCATTGTTGCATGGGCTAAGAGTCTATTTACACTCACAGCCCTGGTGGAGTTGCATTTGCATGTCTATAAAAAACTCTGAAATGCTCACACACTTATCCATATTTCTGTCTTATCGCCTTGACTGTGACGTTCCCACACTGCTTGGGGGAGAATAATGATGGGCCTGGGATAAGTGCTGGTGAGACATGGCAGCCAAGGGTCAGACCAGAGGAGCTGCTGTGCAGCGTTTATGAGTCTTCACCATCATAAACGCAGCCAGATGTAAATCGCTGCATCCACACATGATGCACGGCCACTCTCAGTCCAGACACATGTTTTCACTCCAAACCACAGCACACGTGCTGAGACGACGCACACGTGTCCTGTCATAAAGATTTCATCCCTGAAAAGTATGACTTCATGTGACAAAGTTTGCTGAGTTACACCAAGGTATTTTATGATGGTAAGCTGGTCACAAACCCAGAGTAAAAGGAGATCAAAGCACTTTAAAATCATTCTGATTTTCTTAATCCAAACTGATGAAACCAAAAAACTAGTCTCCTTCACTTGTATTTACTTGACTTTTCTGAAAACCTCTAGAAAATCATCTGAATTAATACAAAGTACAAAATGCATCTGTGGCCTCAATTTCTTAAATATTGCACTGTAAATATGTGCTCATACTTTGTATGTTTACTATTTGATATGCTTGATACCTGTTTCACTATGGGATAAACACAACTGAAAGGAACAATGACTGTAATAAAGTCCCAGAGACAAACAAAGTGACAATGGGCTGCTCACCTCAGCACTTTTTAGACTGTATTTTCTTTGCAATGCGAAACGCTTGAGTTGACGGAGTTCATGTTTGTAAACCCTTTTCTTAGTTACTTGACCTACATTTTTTCCGCCAACGTCCTGCCATCCCGACCCTGTTTTTTCAATATGTGGCCGGATCCATTTGGCCCCTCATATTGGACTTTCTGGGCACCGTGAGACACTTTCACTGAAAAGCCATTTTTTAGTGTTTACTATGGTCTTGGACTTTTCATGCACACCCATATTACTGCATAACATGCCGGCTGTGGTGCTGGTGTTGACCCTGTGGTAAACAATATGTGGGCCAAATCACACAGTTTTCTGTATGTCAAGAATAACGTGGCAGTTCTACATTTCACAATAGAGGCTAATATGCAGCTGTTCCCTTGAATGAAAGTAAGCAGAGCCACTTTGCAAAAACATCAAGGACCTTATAGAATTTGCAGATATACTCCTACAGATCTGGATGGAGTAGCCAAAAATGTATTAGTTATTTTTCTTAAAAACTATATTACATGATTAGATGTAAAAAAATATAAAATACAAAATAAATAAATAAATAACAATATATAACAATATATAAAAATAAAATACATAAAAAAAGAAGAAGAAGAAATAAATAGTAGTAATAGCAATAATAATAATAATAATAATAATAATAATAATAATAATAATAAAATCAGTGCTGCACAACTCAAGAACCATAGCGTGACTATGGGGCAACCTTTACTTTCATCTACATAAACTTAAAGACTTTAACCCGATTTAGTTTTAAGATGCCAGATGTGTTTTATTTGTCTGTGATCTTGGCATATAAACCATATCCTCTGCTGCTATAGAGTGTGTAAGCATGGGGAAACAGTAAAATGAATTTGGCACTGAGTCGGCTGTGAAATGGCACACAAGCCACAGTCAAGATAAATGGGTTTTTACCACAGCATGTCGTGTGATTTGTCAAAGTAGTGTTGTTGTTTTTGATAGTGTGCACAGCGGAAAAGCTAACCATTTTGGCCCCTAGATGTGAATTCGCTGCTCCCCTCCGTTAAGATGTTTGTTTGTTTTTTCTTTCACAGGGGATTGCCTCAGATATTGTACGATACCTTGCCTTCTTCTCCTATTTCACAATTCAACTGGCTGAGCTGTTCTTGTGCTGTTTTGCTGACCAGCCTCCGGAAGGGAAAACTGTTTTGGAAAAGGTATGCCCACTTCATGTCTAATTCCGGTCCAATACGCAGGAAAGAAAATGTCTGGGATCTTTGTGGTTTTCGACTTTTGTTGTTAAGACACTTTCCCTTTTGGAGAATATGATGTGATTCACCTCCGCCCTCGTCTCCACTTTTTTACTCAGACACTTGGGCTTCCTGTGTGAAGGATGAAGTTCTGTACATACCATCAGCAATACTCACTGTCTAGGACTGGAGTGGCTCATCATATTATTATAACTATTATGCAAGGTGCCAGGGTAATTTTGTGTATCTGACAGGTGCCTGCAAATTACTTAGTTTTAAATTGTGATTCACTGTGTTCAAAATGTGAGTGATTCTAAAATGTTACAACAAGAAAAGTAAGCCTGCCCCAAGAGTAAAGCTGTCTAGTAATTAAATTAACCCAAACTATAATGATGACAGTAAAAATAACCATGTAACTAACAATAAGTCAAAACTAAACCAGATTCAGATGGAGTTCTAACCAAGACATAAGTACACATGCGATATCTGGGGTTAAACCAAGATTAAGTCACAGTAAGGTCAACAGGTTTTGTAGTTAGAGTTGTACCTGTTGAAAACATTACATTATGACAGGTGTCTGCAAATTACCATGAATTTTTAAAAAATGATTATATAATTTTGTATTTCCCTGGTGATAAATGATGGAAATAGCCGGAAAAGTCCCGATCACCACACTGTGGGTCAGGTGGTGAGGAGGTTGAGGGGGCAGAAGCCACAGTCTGGTCCAGACACACCCATCGGCTGTTCCTTGGTGTGTCTTAGCCTCCCTCCTCCTCCTGTTTTTGTGCCCCACGCTCTGGTCACAGTTACTCACAGGCAAAGCGGAAGCAAAGGATGAAGAGTTGAAGTAATGAGAGTAAACACTAGTGCCACTGCGATGAGGGGGCGGCAGGGCGGAGAGCAGCCGTAAAGCATGCATGAATCCACCGTTTGTGATGACAGATTTCCGTTCTGTCTGCACTAGACCTCAAAACGTCATCTTAACACTGAACTCTATTTATTCACTTATGTAGGAGTTCATGGCCTTCATGGCCCTACTTCAAAAATAAGATTTGGTATTCAGAGGGGAACTGCTATGGTTTGCAGTTATTGAAACCCAAAACTCTGTATCTCTTAAAACACAAAAAGATTAAATTTTATTTCATTGTGCCTATATCATAGTCATCTGTACACTATGTACATCCGCAGTGTTTAATTGCACTGCCAAATTGCTGTCGCTTTTCAACCTTACCCAGACTGTAAGTGCTTCAGTGAACCACCTTTAGTCTTTAATTGGTTGTTTACAAAGATTTGCTTTACGTAACGCTATGTCCTTGTGTGCCCTTTTCATTGGGGTTGGTGTCGTGGTGTATTTCCCGAAAGCGGCATTTAGGTAACCCTAACGTGTGGTCTCTAATCTGTTGCAGAATCCTTGTCCCGTGAAGGATGCCTCCTTCCTGTCAAAGATCCTCTTTTGGTGGTTCACAGGGTAAGCCTTAAACCGCTTATTTCTGATGAGTCACGGCACTATCACAACACGTCACTACAGCAACAGTTTATACATGTTTACAGCAATGTAGTGTTTTTATGTGGTAATTGAGGCGTTTGCTCTCTTCAGGCTTGTGGTGAAAGGATACAGAACTCCGCTGGCGGCTGAAGACCTGTGGACTCTCAGGGAGGAGGACACATCGCAGAAGATCATTTCAGATTTGCAGCAGGAGTGGACTGCAGAGTGCATCAAACTGCAGAGGTAATGTCCCCTGGATACCTACCCCTGAATATTACTGTTGTTGTTGTTGTTGTTGTTGCATAACACCTTATACAGCAAGTATTTATAGGTAATACATATGGGCCATTTTGGTTTGGCAGAACTATTTGTTAAAACTTTATAAATCAGCTCAGTCGTTGTGTGACAATCAAACATATAAGGCACAGGTGTCAAACATACGGCCCGGGGGCCAGATCCGGCCCTCCAAGACCTTTAATCTGGCCCTCGGCTGATTTTCTACTAAAATATTTTAATTATATTTTCTATTAAAACTTGGTAATTTTCTGTGGTGTTTATCACAGCAGCGTCTCCAGCGTCTCTGTACGTGGCCCCTCCCACCAGAGCAGCACAAATGAAGACTTATCCCTTTCCAGATGCTCTTAAAGGATGATCGTTTTGACTGTTGACCGTGACACACTCATCAACAAAATGTCCAAAATGAGAAAAGTGGACTTTGAGTGCAGGATTTTCCCCAAAAAAATTTACGTATTCTTATTTGTAAACAAGTTCATGTTAAAATGTTGAAACTGCATTTTTCTTAAAGTTTCAGGTTGTTCATAATATTATAATATTTTGTAAAAGAAAGAGTTCATCAATTAAAAAAGATTTCTGTAATAGATTTGCGTTTCTCTGCACCAATATTTGAACTTATTGGTATTTTTGGGGTTTATATGACATGAGTTTTCTGATCCGGCCCCTTTGGAATCAAAGTAGGTTGGATACGGCCCCCAGACCAAAATGAGTTTGACACCCCTGATATAAGGAAAACACCCGCACTCCCCAGAGCTAGAGTTTTTCTTTTTAACTTAACTGGACATTTAAATATTGTTTTGTGTGTTAAAATAGACCCAACAGTATGAGCTGTAGACTAGTAATGCCAAAGCTCAGACCATGTCATTTTGAAAGCTTGTTATTTGGTTCGCTGCTTTGAAGGTCAACAGTTATAACTTTGTGGACTAGAGAAATAATTTTCTTTATGGCTCTGGGTCAATTGTTGATCCCTCAGCAACAGTATAGAAAATAACTGCTTTATTAGGGCCTGTTTTACATTTAGGATTTGAAATCCATGTAACCCCAGTATTAGAGCTCCTCATATACAGAATTGCTACCTATAACAGTATCATTCTTGTCCCACGGCAGGCAGGAGAAGGCCTTGGCATCCGGTGTGCCATTGGGGAGCCGTTTGCCCGACCAGGCTCAGTTACTATGGAAACTGCAGAAGGAGCAGAGTTCGGGCTTCTTTCTGCTCAGGACCCTTGCGAGAAAGTTTGGTCCATATTTTCTCACAGGGACCCTGTGTATCATCTTTCACGACGCCTTCATGTTTGCCATCCCACAAGTTCTGAGGTAAGACCTGGACAGGGCCTAATCGTTTCAGTCCTAAAAGTCGAGCCAGTATCACTCATATATACTGTATGTACAATCATTGTGTAAATTATTAAGTTAAATAGTTTTTTGGAATTCTAAGTGAAATGACAAAGCCTTCTGTATATTGTATTACTGACAAAATTAGCCTATGCAATTTCACCATTTGTGTTATGTCAACAGATAACATGGCTTAACAACTATATTACTGTTACCTTTCACCAAGATACAAACAGATGTGTACTTAGAAACTGGAGGCAATGCAGTTAAGTGTCTTGCCCAAGGGGACAACAGCAGTTTACCACAGAGGGAGTGGGAATAGAAATAACCACCTTCTAGTGACTTACTGCCATTAAAATATAGGGCACTGTTTGTACTGTATATTGTGCCCTATATTTCATTTTTGGACTTCAAAATATAACTTCTTCAGTGACCACAAACCAAAGCAGACCCAATTCCGTGTATTAGATAATGTCCCCAGACCACAGCTTAGGCCAGAATTACCTGACAGCGATCTAGGGCAAAGTAAAAATATGTTTTATTGTGTTCCCTGTCAAGTTCAATTTGGAGATTTAGGGCTATTAGGTTTTTGTGGTGCGATAATGTGGGACAACTCACATTTAGTAGATTGTGACAAATGGACATGGCGCTGGGCTGGGAGGCGGGCAGACTCCCACTAAATCAATGGTTCAACATCTGTACAGCACAACAACAGCCACTGGCAGCAGTGAAAGCAGGTCGAAGCCACACTTGCCTCTAGACAGACTGGAATGTTGTTGTCGATGCACAAGACAGCATTAGTGGAAGTGTTAATTACGGACATGGAGCTGTGAGCAAGAAAAAAAAGTTAGTCGCGACCACAGCTTCTCTGGTCCAATAAAGAGCACAGCAAAGGACAGACAGGCAGAGGGGAACAGGGAGCCTCTAAATGGCAGAAATGCAGTCACACCACATTAAGGCCACCGCTAGCCTAGTGTGAGGGCAGTTTGGCCACAGGCTGAACGTTGTTGTGCAAGGAGCAGCAACCTAAACCAGTAAAACTAAACTGAAGCGGATACTACCAGATTCAATAGAATAATTAGATGTCTTGTAGAACTTTGACAATGGTAAGGGATGGCATCAAAGTAAGTTTGATATTAGTCTTGAATAAAAAAAAAATCTGATTATTCAACAAAGTAAGCAAAGCATTCTTTGCTTTGACTATTATGGGAATAATATTGATTTTCTATGAAAAAATATCATTTCTATTAACCATTCTATTTCAACCAAAACAACCAAAAAGGGGGAAGCTAAGGGTTTATAATATATATAACCAGTGCATAGTGCTGTGTCCTTGGGCAAGACACTTTAAGTACCTTGTCTATGAATATGTAAATGTACTTTAGCATTGTGGGTATTGCATGAAATTGTAAAACAATTTTGAGCTTTCAGAACAATGTTATACCAATTAATTACTTAATGAATACTATGTATGCTGCATATTTAATGACATAGTGCATATCAAATAAATTAATTTGTTAAAAAAAAAAAAAGATCTATGATCATATAATTTTCTGCTCCACAGTCTCCTTCTGAGTTTTATGAAAGACGACGATGCTCCCCTGTGGAAAGGCTACTTCTACGCCACTTTGATGTTCCTGCTCTCCTGTCTCCAGTCTTTGTTCAACCACCAATACATGTACACATGCTTCACTGTGGGAATGAGAGTCAAGACCGCCGTTATGGGCCTGGTTTACAGAAAGGTAGGCAAAACGCTGAGTCTTTGGCACAAACAAACAATTTATCTCCACTCCCAGACAGGGAAAACAGTGCATAGTGTATGATTAACAGCTTTTACCTATGATGAATTATCGTCTGCAACATTTTATGAGGTTTAAAATTATATTGTACGAACACACTGGAGGCCAAAACGTCTTTGTCTCTTGTGTCATCAATCCAGTCTCTGGTGATAAACAGCTCTGCCAGGAGGACATGCACTGTAGGGGAAATCGTCAATCTGGTCTCAGCCGACACTCAGAAACTCATGGACTTTGTGGTCTATTTCAATGCAGTCTGGCTGGCTCCTATTGAAATTGCTCTTTGTCTGTTCTTCCTCTGGCAGGTAAATTCAATTAAAGTGCTTGCATAATGTTGAATACACTCTTGCAATTTAGCCTTAAATAATATTTTCATTATAGCATCTGGGACCATCAGCGTTGGCAGGAATAGCCACTGTCATCCTTATCTTTCCACTAAACGGCTTCATTGCAAAGAAAAGGAGTAAGCTGCAGGTAACTGTCAGGAATGTTTCACACTTGGAGCCCCACATCTGGCCCGCTCGGCCTAGGATGCCACAGCTGGTTTAGATAGTGGCCAAAGAGGCGTGTGGGTGTTTGGCCTGGGCGCTACATTCTCTCTTCTGTCCTTTTGATGTCTGCCTCATATAATGCATTGAAAAACAATGACAGGAAAGGGTGGGCAGTAAGAAAGCATAATTTTTCATTTCTTTGGAAAAACTACAGAGGGTTCAGTAAAATTAGATGCCAGTTTAATCGAAGTAGGCCTTGAATGCAGCGACCGCATTCCTGGTGCTTTGTTGTTTCCTTGTCATAAAAAATCACTAAAATGTAACAAGCAATAAATTCCTTTTGAATTAAACAGAATTAAACTTGGAAAACTGTGGAGACACCCTTATAGACACAAATGCATGTATTCACTTTGTTCTGGTAATTGTCTGCGCCCCAGTTTCTCTTTATGGTCATTTTTAATAACAAAACATAACAGAGGATGTGTTTGATCAACAGGAGGTCCAAATGAAGTTTATGGATGGCCGCATCAGACTGATGAATGAGATTTTAAATGGAATAAAAATTTTGAAGTTTTATGCTTGGGAGAAGGCCTTCCTTGAACAAGTTTTGGGATACAGAGAAAAAGAGCTCAAGGCTTTGAAGAAGTCACAGATCCTTTATTCAATCTCCATCGCCTCTTTTAACTCCTCATCTTTCCTGGTAATTACTATATTAAGTTTGTACTGTCTCTTCCCATTTTATTAGTTTGGCTGCACATTAAACTTGAAATGATGTGTGCTTTTGATCCAGATTGCCTTTGCCATGTTTGGCGTCTATGTGACAATTGATGCCAGAAACGTCCTGGATGCACAGAAAGTGTTTGTGTCCATGGCTCTCATCAACATCCTGAAAACACCACTGAGCCAGCTGCCCTTTGCCATAAGCACATCCATGCAAGTATGTGTCCCTTCCCCTTTAATGCATGTTGACAGTCTTTTCCAGATGTATAGCCTGTTATTACATTTGAGTGTGCCTATATGAAGCATGTAGGTCAGTGTATTAACCACAAGTGTGTTGTTGTAGGCTGTGGTCTCCCTGCGCCGCCTGGGAAAGTACCTGTGTTCAGAAGAGCTCAAAACGGACAATGTCTCAAAGGCTCCATTGACTTCTGGTAGGAGCTCCACCCTTGTCTATATACATGCTATTACACTGAATGAATAAACTACTGTTCCAAGCTTTATAATTTCAACAATTTCCACAAAATCATACTTTATAAAAATCATAGGGTGCCATGATCAATATGAGATTGTGTTGTTTATATCTGCAGACTACCACAGCCTTGTATGGCTCATGCACGCTGTCACTTCCTGGGTCGCTGGCCGACTCGTAGACGGCATAATTATAGGATATTCCCGTTTAGTGGTTGAACATAAATCACTGCATGAATTCAGACATATGATTCATAGAGAAACCAAACAAAAAACTCCTTTCTTCTGTCTGTAATGTGTCAACACTATCTAAGCCATCTTGTGAGAGACAACACCTCTGTAATTTGTATGATTAGGCAAATTCACTTGTAATTTTGCCCTGGGTGTGCTTGGATGTCAAACTTCAAGGGGAAATTTGTTTATCGCTGGTGCTTTTTTCAGATGGAGAACAAGTTGTCATAGAAAATGGTACCTTTAGCTGGTCTGCAGAGGGTCAACCATGTTTGAAAAGGTATGACTAAAACATTAAAAATACAACAGATATATTTAGATATGATGTAATATACACAAACTTATGAAACAATCTCTGTCTTTGTTGAAAGGATAAATGTCCGTGTGCCACGCGGGTCTCTTGTTGCTGTAGTCGGAAACGTGGGCAGTGGAAAGTCATCTTTGTTGTCTGCCATGCTCGGCGAAACAGAGAAGAGAAGCGGTAGTGTCACTGTAAAGGTATGACCACAGTTTCCAGGTGGAGGTCTATTTAAATCTTTTAGTTTATCTTTAACAAAAACATTGACATCCTTCGGTCTTTTGTCTGTCAGGGCTCAGTGGCCTATGTACCACAGCAGGCTTGGATCCAGAACGCCACAGTCCAGGACAACATCACATTTGGACGAGAGAAAATGAAAACATGGTACAACCGAGTGCTGGAGGCCTGTGCCCTTCTACCTGACCTCGACATTTTGCCTGCTGGAGACGCCACTGAGATCGGAGAGAAGGTACCAGAGTATTGTAAACTCTTAACTTAAACTCACTAAAAATGGCAGTCAAAATGTTCCTTTCAAAATCACAATGACAGGACTAGTGGATATCTGTGTTCATGTTTTTAGTTCCTGGTTGGCAACTACTACATTTCAAAGTAATTTAAGGGTGCGTTCTTACTTGCTCTTCTAAATTGAGCCCATTTTAGTCCTGATGTGGATTTGGTTTGGTCCTGTTCAAGCCCTTGTTTAGTCGTGGTCTAGTCCAGGTTTAGTTTTGGGTTTAGTCCTGGGTTAGTCACAGTTATACTGTGAATGTGCAAATGTGAATGCAGCCTATGGAAGTATTCTTAGGCTGTCTTCACATAATATTCTGCCTACAACAGCTGCCAGTTTAATGGAAATGCTAAAGTAAATTGTACACCATACATATACAGTATATCTTTACATTGAGTAACATAGTATTTTTTATTTTTTTTTACAGGGACTGAATCTCTCAGGGGGTCAAAAGCAGCGCGTGAGTCTGGCCAGAGCCGTTTATAGAAAGGCTGATGTCTACCTCTTAGATGACCCCCTGTCTGCTGTTGATGCCCATGTGGGACAGCACATATTTGATAAGGTTATTGGGCCCAAAGGAGTTCTCCGAGACAAGGTAAGAGTCAAAACATGTTGCACTTACACTTAAAACCACTAACCCTGCACAGTGGGCTTTTTATGATATGTAAACCATGACTGGTGAAATCTTTGTTTTTAAAAATTCAAACTCAGGATCAGATTGTGCTTACCTTCCATTTTCATTTGTGTGGCTTGCTGAATAGACTCGTGTTCTGGTGACCCATGGGATGAGCTTCCTGCCGCAGGCCGACCTCATTCTGGTCCTGGTTGATGGAGAGATCACAGAGAGCGGGTCGTATCAGGAGCTCCTCAGCCGCAATGGGGCTTTCGCCGAATTCATCCGCACCTTCGCCACCAACACAGAGAGGAAAGAAAGTGTCATGCAAAGAGGTAATACTATACTTTAACAAAACATTTAATTTGAATAGGACTCAACTCAATTCTAAACAACAATATCTTTATTATTTCTATAGCCGGTTCTAGGAGATCTAACGCACGTCTCAGCATGATTGATTTTATGCCCTTTTCAAGAGACCTGTCCCAAGAGCAGCTCATTGGGTACAAAATCAGCATTATAATTATAAAGATTTCTTTATCCAGCATGCAAGCTTTACAGTACTGACTTGTTTCTATCATTTCTAGGGGAGACACCACTAATACAAACCTGCAGAATATGGAGCCTGTGTCAGAAATTGACCAGGAGCAGATACCAGAAGATCTTGGAAAATTAACAGAGGCTGACAAAGCCTTCACTGGACGGGTAAGATGGAGATTATGTGATTATATATTGTTAACCCAAAATGTGTTCATACACACGCTGCTGACAATTAATGAGGATGATAAACAAGTGGAAGTGTCTGGAGTCTAGACACACCATTTGATTGTGAGTTCAGGGAAAACCTAGAGATCCATGCAAAGGATATACTGGAAAAAAATCCTGTGAAAATGTACAAAGGCATGTGAATATTATTGTTAGGCCTATATAAAAAATACTACCGTACAATGATTAGAGTCACTAAGTAACAAATTAAAATATTTTCATTAGCTGCACTATGGATGAATATATTACATTATTCTTGCTTTGAATATTGCCATCCCTTTTTTACAGGTGAAATTGGAAATGTATAAGAAGTACTTCAAGACCATTGGACTGGCTCTCATCATCCCGATAGTGTTCTTGTACGCCTTCCAACAAGGAGCTTCATTGGCCTACAACTACTGGCTCAGTATGTGGGCAGACGACCCTGTTGTGAATGGCACTCAGATTGACACAGACCTGAAGCTGGCTGTTTTTGGAGCACTTGGTTTTGCACAAGGTTAGCTCCTACAAAAATACAAATACACTGTTGAATTCATTTCTCCATAAAGCTGGAAAAATAGCTTTACCTGCTCTTATAAAAATGCTACAAATTTTGAGTATGATTTGGTTTCACCTTGGTAACTGAGATGTGTTATATAATCAGTGTACCAACTGTAATAACTGTTGGGTATTGGACTACTGGAGGTAAATAGAAATTTGTCTGGAAATTTTTATAGGAAACATAATGTGTAATTTCAGACCAGATACCAAAATTGCAACCTTAACTTTGACTTTATTGGCTAATATGATGCTCTTCTAAATAGGTATTGCAATTTTTGGTACAACTGTGGCTATTTCCATCTGTGGTATCATCGCCTCTCGTCATCTGCACATGGAGCTCCTCATAAACGTACTGCGCTCCCCCATGTCCTTCTTTGAGAGCACTCCCAGTGGAAACCTTCTCAACCGTTTCGCCAAAGAGATCGATGCCATCGACTGCATGGTTCCAGAGGGTCTGAAGATGATGCTGAGCTATGTGTTCAAACTCATGGAGGTCTGCATCATTGTGCTCATGGCCACGCCCTTCGCTGCAGTCATCATTCTGCCACTGTCTTTCCTCTATGCATGTGTTCAGGTATGTACCATTTACTGTTTATTTATTCACATGTACAACATCTCATTCTGCTCAAAGTGCTTCTCAGGCACAAAAATATATTACAGAAAATGTGTACAGGACTGAAATAAAGCAGAAAATCAAAGCAGAAAATTAAATTAAAGTTCAATTTTCACAGTAATTAAGGTGCTTGTGACTCTCTCATTACTTGTTTGACTCCTTGGAGAGAAATTGCTTTGCTGTGCTTTGCCGGCCCACCAGTGCCAGGTCAGCCCTTGTTATCTTGGCTTAGGTCATCAGAGGTATGATACTCCCCACAACTGAACCTAGCCAGACTTGTTGAGCCTGCCTCTGATGATGTAGGCTAAGATAACAAGGTCTGAAGTGGCAGCGGTGGGCTGTTAAATCCTCTATCACTGTAGAGCATTCCATACAAAGCAATAGCCTCTCCATGGAGACAAGCAGGTGGCAAACCATCCACCAGAAAAGTTACTAGAGCACCTTTAAACAGTTGAATTTCCTGTAGCATTAAAATGTCTTGAAAAACTGGAGCTAGAGTTTCTGTAAAAGTGTTGAGTTTGTGGCTTCACTCTGTATTTTGTTCCTAAGACCTGCTGACACGCTGGTTATACAAACTTGATTTATGGGAAACTCTTAAGTGCTCCATTTTTCTCCGTTCATTAAAACATGTTTTACTTTTCCGTTTTGCCCAAAGAGCTTCTACGTTGCCACATCCTGTCAGCTGCGAAGGCTGGAGGCCGTGAGTCGATCTCCTATCTACACCCACTTCAATGAGACAGTGCAAGGTGCCAGTGTGATCCGCGCTTTTGGGGAACAGCCACGGTTTATTGTGCAGGCCAACGAGCGAGTGGACTTCAATCAGACCTCCTATTTTCCAAGATTTGTGGCTACCCGGTGAGTTAATATGTTAATGCTGAAAGATGCTCATTTGGAAGATAAGAGTTGCTTAACTTTGTGTTAAATCCACAGGTGGCTGGCAGTCAATCTGGAGTTTGTTGGAAATGGTGTGGTCCTAGCCGCATCTATACTCTCTGTGATGGGAAAAAGTACCTTAAGCCCAGGCATTGTTGGTTTGGCAGTCTCACACTCCCTCCAGGTATTACTACAAGTATACAAATGCTTTTTTTGCACAGTGAGATTGTGCAATGCATATACTATTTCAGCTCGAGGTATTTATAAAAATCTTTTGGTGGTTATTTTAGGTGACTGGCATCTTGAGTTGGATTGTGAGGTCTTGGACGGATGTGGAGAACAACATAGTTTCAGTGGAGAGAGTCAATGAGTACGCTGATACTGCCAAAGAGGTCAGTCTCTACACATGCAGTTTAAACAGAAAACAACTTTAATGTCCCGTTTTATTACTATAGTGACAAGTTAAGCCAAATTAAACACAATTTCTGTTTTGTTTTGCTCCTCTCAGGCAAGCTGGACTATTGAGGGCAGCTCTTTGCCACTGGCTTGGCCCCACAAAGGCATGATTGAATTCCAGGATTATGGGCTGCAGTACCGGAAAGGCTTGGAGTTGGCTCTGAAAGGCATCACTCTAAATGTCCAAGAAAGAGAAAAGGTGAGGACTAACATGTTCATAAGTGTTGATGGAATTTCCACATTACATTGTCACACTAGTGTCTTAAACATAAATAAATCTTTCCTAGGTTGGGATTGTGGGCAGGACCGGAGCGGGGAAGTCCTCGCTTGCCCTGGGAATATTTCGTATTTTAGAGGCTGCTAAAGGAAAGATCTTCGTAGATGGAGTCAACATTGCTGACATTGGACTGCATGACCTCCGCTCACGCATTACCATCATTCCTCAGGTGGAGCTTCAGTAATATTAACACAAGCAGTGCTCTGGCTTTTCTCACATAAACTGTTTACATAACTTTAAGTCAGAGTTAAATAACACTGTGCATTTTATCAAGTTTATTAAAATCTTCTGTGTTTCCTCCAGGACCCTGTGCTTTTCTCTGGTTCTCTGCGCATGAACCTCGACCCCTTTGATACCTACTCTGACGAGGAAGTGTGGAGCGCTCTGGAGCTGGCTCACCTGAAGAATTTTGTCTCCAATCTGCCGGACAAACTCAACTATGAATGCTCAGAGGGAGGAGAAAACCTCAGGTACAGATGTCTACAGTAGTATTATATATTGTACTATCCAGTGGTTCTGTAATGCCTAGAGGGCGCCAGAGACTGAAAGCAGTCTGAGGCAGAGCATTGTCTGTTTTTAATTTATAACGAGATTCAGACCATATTAAATCAGTCCAACAGAAACGTCTTGAACATGTCTTTAAATATGAAAGTTGAGGTTTAAGTATCAGACAGATAGGAGAGAAATGTAAACTCACCCACAAATGTGCAGAAATATCACTTTATAACCTTATTTTGAAGATATTATTATTTTTAGATATTCATTTATTTTGACAATAAAATATATTTTATAATAAGTCAAGCTCACACAACACACATATTACATATAGCCCCATGCTGTGTGCATTTGTACTTACCTCTAACTGTCTGGCTACAGTCTGGGGCAGCGGCAGCTCGTGTGCCTGGCCCGGGCCTTACTGAGGAAGACCAAAATCCTGGTTTTGGATGAAGCGACAGCAGCTGTGGACCTGGAGACTGACACGCTCATCCAATCGACCATCCGCACTCAGTTTGAGGACTGCACTGTGCTGACCATCGCCCATCGCCTCAACACTATTATGGACTACACTAGGTTTGTAGAATGCTTTTGTTCTGCCTTCATGAGCCACAAAAAGACAAAAGTTTCTAATAGCTTGCTTATTTCTTTTCCACAGAGTGATTGTAATGGACAGAGGCCACATCTCAGAAATGGATTCCCCTGCCAACCTCATTGCACAGAGAGGACAGTTTTACCGGATGTGCAGAGAAGCTGGTCTGGTGTAGATCAATGCAGATAGCCTTGCAGAGGGCTAAACACAGATGCAGGACATTATTTGTGTGTCCTAATGACACACGGTAAATAACCATTTAAAGCTACAGTATGTGGCAGCTCAAGTCGCCTCTCTGTGAGGGCATTGTTGAAGAATCTCAAGTAAACTGCACACAGTCTCTGTGCGAGACATGCTGTTTGAATTCAGGAAAAGACCTCTCTGCTGCTGAGAGGAGAGGATCTACAAGCTATAAATACTGTAAATACTGAAGTGGAGTCCATTTGTTCCATGAAAGAGTTAAACCAAGGGCTGGAATGAAAGAGTGCCACAAATTTTCATTCTCTTTTTTGAATGGCTGTAATACTATTTTTGTAGTTTTTATAAGTTTTATGAAGCACATGACATATTTTAAATGTTCATGGTTTAATGTCTCAGGCTTTTAATGATCGTGTTTACTCCTTTAACTTTTTATACCCAAAGTAAATGGTCTTTAAGTGATTTTATTGTTGTGTATTCTTGTCTTATAAACTGGGACAGGAAACCCTTTGACATACTAACCTTCAGAAGGGTCACCCTGGCACTTGCAGGGGAAATGAGGTTTTGAGCCTTCAAAATTTCAGCTTTAAGTAGCCAAATCTGAGTTTTTATATGTCAAGGCAAGAGAGAAAACACTGACGTGAGCCAGCACATTAGCGATGGTCCAACTATGTTGTGGCTCGTGTTTATTTCTGTCAAAGTAAACACATAAAGAGGTCCATACAAACCTTATTGGTTAGATTCAACCTGACACCGGTAGGAGAAACCGCCATGAATGAAGAGAATTCTCTTCAAAACAATAGTGATAAATCTATCTGTGCACAACTGTCTCCCTGCTTCACCACACAACTCAGGCCATGCACAAAATCAGTATTGTTGCTCTGGTGCTGACATGACAAACTGTAAATATCCCTGACTGACTTTAACACTTGTCAGCCGATGACTTTGAATGGAAGAGGCATTCACTGTTTTTGTCTTACTGGTTTAGACAATATATTCACAGAGAAATGCTATTTTATTTATGTCATACTTGGAAATGTATTAAGTGTCCTTAATGTTTTAAGGATCGTATTTATACTTTTTATAACAAGCTTGTTGATTTTTCATTGACCATTTATTTTAATAAACTGTACTTGCTGGAAAATAAAACTCATTTATATAATTTGTCTTGCATTGGTGATTTGTAAGATGAATGGGGCAAAATAAAATAACAAGACTAAAAGGTGCTCTATGGGATTATGACTCTCCTGTGAAAAGTTTCAGAATATATCATTATTTTTAGTGAAGCCCAACCATTTGTAGTTCTGACCACCAACCAGCAGGAAGCAGTAGCAAAAATTGTAGAGCGATAGTGGACCGGGGTTTGTGGTTTGTTTACATTTGTTACAATGGCGACCATCACGGAGCTGAAGTGTGGTAAGAAACATATTTCTGAGCATTTAAAGTAGCCCACATATAGATTTTTTGTTGTGTCCATTCATAATGAATCCATCGTGGCATCATTTTAAAGGTGCATTATGTAACCTTTCTGGTGGAGGGTATGCTAACTGGTAGTCTCTATGGAGATGTCTACCTTGAAGTGGAGCTGTTTAATGTAATTACATTCATTCAATTACAGCTCAAAAATACCTAGAAAAAAGGGATTTTGACTGTGAGCGGGTTGCCTCTCCACAGATCTGACCTGTAACTTGGCCCTGTTTGATCTCCATGAAGATGGAGGAAGAGCAATATGAGTTAATTAGTATCATTAATTAGTCCTTGTTTAAAATAATTAAGCTTTGCTGCAAATGTGTTACCCCCAGCGGTGAGAGAGACGCTGGAGTCCCGCGGGGTGCTGGGCCAACTCAAAGCCCGGATCCGCGCGGAGGTGTTCAGCGCCCTGGAGGACAAGCAGCAGTCCCCACGACCCCAGCTGTCCCATGAAAACCTCCTCATCAACGAACTCATCCGGGAGTACCTGGAGTTCAACAAGTACAAGTACACTACGTCTGTGCTCACGGCAGGTAAAGAAGGGATAGAAGTGAGATTTTACAGGATAAAAATGGGCTGTGGCTTATGTGATCATTACTGCATCAAGTGTCTGAGAGCAGATAACTTTGACAACCATACACCTAACTTCTCTTTAATAACACAAATTCGAATTAAGTACATTTGGCTTCTTGATTGCATAAATATTTAATAATTATTTCAATCCACTCAAATTCTAATCCATGCCTCTGTGTTACATTCCATTGACTTTAAAAGGTTATGGTTATTGGTGTGCTTATGCCACACCTCAGTCAATGCAACTTAAAAGTTAGATACCACACTATGCATACATAGTTTTGACATAGGTTAGATTTCTGTGAAAAAGCAAGTTTAATTTTGCAACAATAAAAACCATTGTAGCTATAATAAAAAAGAAACATTCAGAGTGAGGTTTCAGACGCCACTAGACTGATAGAGGTTTACATTCAGAGTAAAAAAACAAGTCATTTCTCAATATTTTAACCAGGAAAAACTCTCACCTGGGGATAGCTGAAGCCCTTGAACCGAATGCCCTCCGTGGTTGCATATTTTGAGTGTTTTGTGAGACTGTTACTCAGAATTCAAATTTTAGCTGTTATTCTAAAACCATACTGCTACAAAAGTAAATGATGTTTGCCTTCTCAGAATCAGGCCAACCCGAAGTTCCCTTGGACCGACAGTTTTTGGCAAATGAGCTGAATGTTGCAGAAGATGCAAGCTCCAAGTCTGTGTAAGTTTAGAAATGTCAGTCAGTTATACATAGAAAATGAAAACTTGAAAATTACTGAGTTCAGGAATATATATTTAAAAGTTTTGGGGTCTTGGATATGGTTATTATTAAATTATATTATACAGGATTGCCTAAATGTTAAACCAATGGAAATTTAAACATGCTAATTACTAAAGTTGCCTTTATTTAAACATTTTCTGTGATAAATGTATTAACTACTAGCAACTTAGCAGTTTATCAGGTTGTTCAGTTTTTCTATTGGAGAGCTAACAAAACATTCATATTTATTTTCATTTAAAATTCATTGTGTAGCATTCCACAATATTTGCTAATCATTGTATAATTTATCAAAAATTATCTTGCTTAGATTATTTCATGCATTATTTCTGCAGACCTCTTCTCTACGGGCTGGTGTCCCACTTTGTGAAAAATGGTGACAGTGGAGGCAAAGTCTTCCTGAGGGGTTCATCTCTTCCTCATGCCCCCAGCTCCTCCACGCATGGAACTGATGCTCAAAGCACAAAACACATCTGTTGAAGAAAGACTTGTTATTTTGTACAGTATTTGCAAATTGAATTAGAACGAGGCTTTGAGCTTTGTTCAAATACATTGGTTATATTTTGTTGTTTTTAATAAACTTTTTTATTTATTTTTAACAAGAAATCTGCTGTTTTCAGTAACTACCACAAGATGGCAGTCAAACAAGGGCAATGCAACAGTAGAGGCAACTCACAAAGCTCATAAATGTCCATGGTTACATGCGCACTAGAATCTGCTAAAAGATTCTTACAATTAATATTAAATAAAAGATCTGATTATGATACCTCTGATAGACTTTTGATGAGCTTGAACTGCAGCCAGTGCTGAAAAATCCAAAAGATGAATAATATGAAAAAAGTACAAGTACACAGTGCAAATGTACTAGATGAGTATTTGATACTTTTTGCCATAGCTTCAGTACGGTTTAAGAAATCGTTTTCATGTTGACAAATCTCTCTATGTCTCCATACAGCTAATCTATAGATTTTCCTAATAGATTTTTAACACTAATTCCAAAACCTTTTCTATTCAAATGATAAAATGAAAACCAACAGTGAGGTATTAACATTAAACATTAAAAAAATACTTGTAAATTAAAACATTGACACAGTTGCAGACACTTGCATAAATTGTCCAACGCTCAGTCACTGCTCTTTATATTCACCCTCCCAGACCTTCAGGTACAGCATCGGCCTTTATCGTCTTCTTAAACTTTTTCAGTGTTTTGATTAGTTTATTTCGGTCACAGGTATCATTTCAAAATCATTTTCAAAATCATTTGGGAACATGCCACTAGTCCGGTACCACACATGATCCCATATTCCGAAATCCTGACCATAATTGTTTTGCTGCTGCCACACACAAGCGGAGAACAGACATTTTAGCCGTGTAATTCTGTTTAACATTTTTGTCACACTTTGTATTTTACACAGTCAAGCCCACTTAACTGTAATGTTTATTATTACTGTGCAGGCATTTGTATCAACCAAACGTTTGTGTCATTAAGTTGAATAATCTATGCCTACTTTGACATGTTATCTCAGTGTTTAAGTGTCTGGCCTTTTAATCTTAACTTCATACTGTTTATATCTAATTTGAGCCATTCTCTTATGCTTCTGGGGCTTGTTTGAAAAGGTAAATCATCAAATATTTCATTGTCAGTGGCAAAAATGGACTTTAACACTGTAATGGAAAATATCAGTAACAAGTGTGCAACATTCTTTGACAGGAGCACATATTTTTGACTATCTGTGCATTGTATGTATTTACTGCTTTTCCACTTGGAGGCCCCTTAATTGCCTAAAATATACTGAAAATTGTACCATTAACATATGTGCACTATGGATCTTAGCCAGGAACATGTTTTTGACTTCCTCTCTCACCATTTAAGGGAACATGAGTTTCTTATCTCACACAAACTAAAACCCTGAAGTCTCTGGAACTGATTATGCAATGGGCATGTCACTTTTTCACAGGCTTGTACAAGCCACCAAATACCAGCAACATCAGTCACTACAAATGTACTGCGTTATTTTATTTACTCTTAACAATTTATTCAACTTTTTAACTGAAATATTTGGTTGACAAATCCATTAAATCTCATCATTATAATGCATATACACAAAATCATTATTCATACATTCAAAATTGGATGACGATCAAGAACAAATGTCTTATTTCTCAAAAACCTATACAGCACAATAATAGTGTACAGCAGCTAGATTAACAATTATAGCAATATACAATTAATTACACCTACTATGATTAATCCTAACCCTGAATGAACATAGTAAATTATCAGGAAAATGGCTGGAAAATTAAAGGTCTTAATTTCACATACATTTACACATATATTTGAGCTCAGAATACTCTGTACCAACTTATGATGTCATGAAGGGGTAGTTTTCACATTAACAGCTACCTTTTACCTTTTATTCAGCAGAGATTTGCATTTCCAAGGCTGAGGCCATACAAATAATTTTAGGTGTATGCAGTGGAGCACTTCCTGTATTACCACATGATGTCACAAAGTGGAACAGAGTTTTTTCTGTTCTACCTTATGATGTCAGAAGAACTCAGCCTTAATTTTGCCCTAGTTTTGTTCATGTGTTAAATTTTTGAATGAAACAAAACAACTGTATATGTATGTTTGTGATGAGGAAACAACTTTTATACACAGGCCAAAAAACAGCATAATATGGGCCCTTAGAATTAGGTTAGGTTAGTGCTTTTATCTCTAGGTACACCATTTAGTATGATATTACACTCCATGGTACTTTGCTGTGTAGTGCAACCACTGTGCAGATGACATCCCAACCGTTAGACTTTATTTGTGGGTGGCAAAGCTATATATGAGTGTCAGTGATAAGTAATGACATTTTCTTCTGCATACCTCATCTAAAATGTGAGTTGCTACAGTCTAATAACAAATATATATATATATATATATATATATATATATATATATATATATACTTTATATACTTATATATATATATATATATATATATATATATATATATATATATATATATATATATATATATATATATATATATATATATATATATATATATATATATATATATATATATATATATATATATATATATATGTATATAAATAAAAGTTTACAACTCTAAATATTTAGTTTGTACCTGACAATGAAGTTGTAAGTTGTAAAGTAATTGAAAACCAGTTAACAGATAGCTAAACAACAGGAAAACTGTAGACACATTTCTTATTGATACAAACTTTGTTATCAGGCACAGTTAAACTTCTCTACTTAAAGGGCTTATATAACACTATTTTCTGATCTATGTTATACTGTTTTTCCTAATCAAAAACATACAGTGAGTTGTGTTTTGTTTTATTCACACATGTTTAACACACAACCCCTGCGTATTCTCTCCAACTGTAAGCACAATACACAAAGTGCTCTGCTGTGTTCTTAAACTCCTTACACATTTCCTAGACTCAGTTGGATGAATTCAGGCCTGGAATTGACAATCTCCACTAAACTAAAGGTAAAACGTAGCTGTTAACTTGAAAACTACCAATTCATGACATCATGACTGAATGAAACAAAACACAACTCTGGATATGTTTTTAAGGAAGTAAAAACATTCTAACATGGCTTAAAGCTCACAAGCTCTCAATTTTGCATAATATAGTAAATATTTCTGAGTCTGTGTGTTGAGGAAATAATCAGGCAAAAGAAACAGACACAGACACACAGGCATATTATGAATGTTATGATGCCCATAGTTCTGCCACTCAGTAAGGATGTTGAAGAGCACTGAACTGAGGAAAATGATGTCAGTGCATGACCTATAACTTATACAGAGTCACAGTCTATGCACTTACCACAAAACTGTTTTATATTTGTTCCTCCTATCACTGTGAAGTTGACGTTTAGACAATTTAATAACTTCTAGTGTAATAACTCCTGCATGATGTATCTTTGCCCAAATTGTTGTTTAACTCATACAATAAGAGTAACATATTATGCCTGTAAAAAGTATTATTTGCTAAAGGGACAGCTGTACAAATAGTGGCGGCTGTAGTGGTCTTTATACGAGTGATGTTTGCCTCAGGCTCAAATTAGATTGCATTTGCATTCCTCTGGGGTCAAACATATCCATAAACATATTTTCTCTACATTTCCTTCTATGGCAATATTGGAAAAGAAATACACATTCAATTGTATTTATTATTTTTCACATACAGTAGTTTTAGCATAATTTGCTTTTGTCTGTACTTTGGTCTCATGGTGTCTACTACTGGTTATTATTTGATTATGTAACTCCCATATATTTTTCAGTGATGGCATTCTCCTCTTTGAGTTTTACAGTCTAATAATCTATGTTTTATTTCTGTACAGGAATTGTGTCTACGAAAAGGTCATAGTTTTATATTTCAACTCAATTACATGTTTATATTGGATATAAAGGTGTCCAAAATCTTAGCCAAGTTCTCTTACTAATGATCTCTAAAAAAAATTACTTTACTTCTGATTTTTAAACTTGCACTTTATAACTTTTCTGGTGAAAGGTCCACTAACTGCATGGCCACATCTTCTTGTTTTCCACCATATGCTGTTTGATCTTATCTATATCCATGGAGCAGGTGAATTGACAGGTCAAATCTGTGTTTTGCATGTTGTTTTGGGGCAATGAAGTGTAATTCAATACGTGCAACATAAAAGGTTTACTATACTGTGGAACATTTCAGGTATTGCACTAACATCTCCATGGAGACAAACATCTGGCAAACCAACAATCAAAAAATTAACATAGAGCACCTTTAACTGAGTAGTTTTAGTCATTATAATAACCGTGAGTTACTACAATATTACATTAGTGATGCCATTGGGAGCTGATTTGACATAGTTCTACGTTTGGATGTACTCTCAAACTGGACTGAACTCAAACCATATTTCTCCTTGCGAGTGTCCAAGTCTCAAGTTGTGTGACTGTTTCAGTTGTACTTACAAAAAATTGTTTCATTCATCAGATTCACTCCCTGCTCCGTCAGCCCTGCTCTTTAAGGGTGCAGGGGGACGTGCAGCACAGTATTTGGCTCAGTGCGAGTAAATAATAAGAGTGATTCCCATGGAGGCCACTGTGTTTGTTTGAACAATACTATTGCCATTGGACCATATTTAGTCACCAGCAGGGCCTGAGGTGCTGCCCGACTCCACTGAGAGTAACACAGAAAGCTGCAGAGATTCCTCACAGATCCCATTGTCCTTATATGGCACAGACCGCAGACTCTGTTCAGTATCTGCAACCTCACTCTCTCCACGCCCCCATTGGCCCCCCTCAGCCCCCTCGGCCCCAGCGCCCCCTATCCTCCCGTCTGGCTCTGCATCCCTCCCCTATTTACTGTCCCGGGATCTCCAGAGTTTTTCATAAAATGTTTCCCAAGGACGTAGAAAATGTTTAAGGACTCCAAGAGGATGAGGGGAGCAATAATTGTATATCTATTACAGAAAGTGGTCAGCCATAATAAACTAATCATATGATCTATATATATATTATCAAAATTCAAAACCAGCTTTAGTCATTTCAGACAGAGTTCATCATAGGATTTTTTTATGATAGATGTTTAGCATATGATCCTGGTTATATTTATCATTATTTGAACCTTATCAAATTCACCATTAGGATTTGTTCCTGATTTTAAATTATTTTTAGGACTTTTGCCCATTCAAAAGATTTATTTTTATTGGCATGGCAACAATCCCCCACTTGAAACCCATTGTGAACATTATGTAAAACAATACAATTATTAAACCATAATTTATCTTATCTGGACCCTCTCATTATCCTGTCACTCCTCTAAACGGTTTCAGAATCAAGCCACACCTCTGCAACATTGGCCATTTAGAGGTGGCTCTTTAGCAGTTACTGTGCAGGTCTTTGGTCCATCATCAAGTTTCACACACACATACCAGCACTAAACAGGCCTGCACTATCATCCAACAGTTTGATTTATTTCAGCAAATACAAGAGTGTCCTTATATAGGAAGCTCCAGAGGAGAGGAGAGGTACAGCTTCGGGAGGGTGCAGGATTTTGGGAAATGTGATAACAGCCAAAGATATGCCTGGGATGTATACGCACTTAAATAGACAGGTTTATTGTGAGAATAATGAGTTATGTTGTGGGGCTCTTTCTGATGTTTTTACACACGGGGCGACAGGTTGCCTTATGAGGAGTGGGAAGAACTTTGCAGTATACATGACGGCTCCCTCTGTTTTATGGATGTCCTGGATAATTTTGCAATTATTCACTTTGCAATAAAGAACACCTTGTATTTACTAGAAAAACTGTTAGGAGCAGGCACATTTTAGGTGAGACACACAGAACATGTTGCCTTGGTCTTTACCTCATAGCAGCCGTGCTATGACTAAATCTAGCCACAAAAGGTCAAAAATGTGCTCTTAATGATTGTCCCAAGCCTGAAACAATGGGTAGGGCTCCACACAGAGGACTCCTAATATGGCTTATGCCAATCATTTAAGCTACAAATCATTACACAGTAGATCACAAATTGTGTCTTTGAATTTTGTCAGACCTAAAATTAAATTCATGTCAGAAGCCAATTAATGAATTACAAAGACTCAATGACTCGTTTTCTCAACTAATAATGCAAATTACGATTCTACACATATCATAAGGTAGCTTTTGGTCTGCTTTGCCACTATTATTCAAATTATTCAAATATATTTCTACCAAATAATTATATCTTTAAATTAGTATTTTTGTACTACTGCACTGCATCCTATTACCCTTTTCTCCATCACTCTGATGTAAGGTCCAACCTGCTGTGGTCTGTACTGCGCATGTCCGCTGCCTCAGTGGATGCTTCTCTAGGACCTGCGCTCCGCACCACGCGGCTCCACCTCCTTCTCTCAGCGGGGCGCACTTTAAATGCTACGTCTCTGAATTAGACGAGGGTCATTTGGACTGTTACAGTTGGAGTACCTCGTCACAGCCTCTCCTCTCAAACCATCGACCTAAATTCATTACCCCAAATCGGATTTCCTGTCATTATGTAAGTACAGTGTTTTTCTACTTTTATAGCAAATGCTAATTGCCGCATGGTTTGTTATGGTCCGCAAAAACAACTTCACAGTAGCATCAGAACTTGAAAAAGTGTGGTAACATTTTTTTTTTATTATTCAGAACTAAATACGTGATCATTGTTAGAACTACTACAAAATGGACAGACAATTAAAAGGGAAGTAATAAGTTCAAAGTGAATGTCATCGAATTGACCACTAAGTTTCCTGTTTCCCAAATAAGGTCATGCAAGACTGTTCTGTGCATTAAGATACAAACAGAGGTCGGTTTGTTGCTGTTATTGCATAGCTTTTTCTGCGCACTCAGAGTTTAGTGCCATATGTTTGTTTAATTAATTATTTACTGAAGATTTTCCTCTTTTTTCCCAGAAACCTTCAAAAAGATAAGCATGTCAAAAAAAGGAATTAAAATGAATTTATAATAATTATGTGCTGCCCTGTTAATCTTAACTGGACAAAGTAATATTGACCTCACCATATTAAAAAGCCCACCCAAGACTGTTCTAAGAATCTTGTGGTCATTGCATTTTATTGTCCTAATTTGAACTTGTCACTATTCATCATAATATAAAGCTATTGAAATTACATTGCTCTGGGGGTTATTAGCACAATTATAACAGGAAGTATGTTAGTGAAGCAGCCAGCAGAGGAAATGAGCTAAAATCATTCACAGGACCTGCATGGCAACCGCAAATAGAAAGGTCATTTCGTCTCATGAGAAAATGGGTTTATTATTACTTGGAATATGCTTATTATTTCAGATGGGGACTCTGATGGTTTGTCCTATATTGGAAAGTGAGGTTATGTGCAAGTCACTCTTAAAGATGTGAACTTGTTTTATTGTATTATTGAGCTCTTTTTCATTTATAAGTAGCACCTGTAAAGTTGATGAGTTCATTCATCCATAAGAAAAACAGTGCCTCGTGGACTTTCTAATCTCTGTTTTTATCGACTTTAACGTTTTCTGCTTTGATTTGGTTTGCATGATCCTGTCAGCTCCACTTAGCAGCTCCACAGACAGAACCATTACAGAGATATGTTGACACAACTCTCAGGAAGAGGAGGGAGCAGTGATAATATTAAGATAATGAGCCAGGCAAAGTTTAAAGGGTTACCGGCAGCGTGGATGTGATCAGCCAGAAAGTCAGGTTACTCTGGGTCTTAACCTTTTCAGAAACACCACCTCCAAAAATATTTTATTTCAGTATTTAATGGATGTGAAGTAGGCCTGTCATGATAACAAATTTTGAAGCATGATATATTGTTACAGAGAAATACTCCGATAAACAATAATGTTGAACAACACACAAACAATAATATTGAAACTATTTTATATCACTGACACAAAGCAGGATAATCCTAGTAAACCAGTTTTAAATATACAGTATCATTAAAAGGTTTGAGCTGCAACAAATAAATAGCAGAATGAAGCCAGCTCAAATCTTATATTACAACAAACATAAGAAAAATCTCGCCATTATTGCAAAGAAAATTATTCCAGCTTCCATGTATTGAATGATAAATTAATATAGCAATTATAGTGACAGCCTCGATGTAAAGACATCCAGGCAACTTGAGTAACAACAAATGCTTTCACAAATAGATTTGTCTATTTAAACCATAAAATTAGTTACCTATTGTACCTCTTTATTTTAATAGACTAAAATTTAATAGTATCAGCTGACAAATGTAGGTCTAAGCTTGGATTCAATCAGAACCAAACCAAGATTAAACCAGGACTGAATCAGGTGTGAAGTGGGGATAGGAAATATTGGCCAAATGAATATCTATATACTCAATAAACTACAAAAAACAATAATTATTCTTCCCCCTGTAGTACCATTGAGAGTAATAGCCTTTGATTTAAAACATGCTACATTTCTTCAGCATACAGAGCTTGCCAAATGTTGTAGCTTTTATCTTTTAACTTCTTTTAAACTCAATATGTCATGAGTCCTTGAACGTCTCAGCTTTATAGATCCCTTGGGTACAATCACAGCCTTTCTCAAGATTCATTTTTCCCATAGTTCTGACTTCTCCACACAGTTTCACCATTGCCAGTTTTAAAGATTGAAAGCAGCAGCAGTTACAGCCTGAAGTTTGGAGTAATTGTTTGAAACCCAAGTGCCGAGCAATTATCCCTCATCTTTTCAATGGTAAATCCAAGATGGCAGATTATTACTGTATGACTCAAGGTTCTATTACAACCACTGGGCTTGAGTGGAGCAGGTGCCATTTCTGTATGGAGTGTTCTTATTGGCCTAATCTTTCAAACACTATATTCAAAAGAAATATCAAATAAGCAATTCATCACATTTTAATCTAATCAAGATGCACTTGTTTTAAATCATGATGAATAGCTTGTGTATATAGTGTATACAATTTGGACGTCAATACAAGTAATAAAATATTGCAGTGTAGTTTGATTGTAGTTGCAAAGGAGAACTAGTGATGGTTTTTATGAGGTTGAGTACTTGGCAGTTAGATGAATTTTGATATAACTTCTTTTTTTTTTTAGATGTCAGTCTCATCCTCTATCTACCCAGATCTAGTATGAACATCCCCCCAATACTGTTTACGATCCATACACATTACCTAATATTAACTCAAACAAAATATCTGTACATTAACAGAAAAATGTTAAATTTTCCAAACCTAATTATCATACCACTCAGTTTGTGATTCAAACACATAGGTGCATTTAAAAGTATCCCATGTAAACTACAGTATGCAAGCTGCAGCAAGGCCCCCCTCAGCCTCTGTGCTTTGCTGTTATCATTTTGAAGTAAACGGCAGAGCAGTCAGAGACATACTATTCCCTATAAGGCTTTTGTTTGGGACTGGACTTGCCGTGCTGTTTAGGTCCGATGAAAAGAGCACTGCTACAGAGAAGGAGCCCATATATGGTCATCACAGCACGAGACTCTTAGGGGGAGAGACAGGGAGGGGAGAGGCAGACATGGAAAAAAAAGATGTTGTCAATTACTGTATTACATAATGATTAAATTACTATAGACTATGTTGTCAGCATTAGTGTACACATCAAAGATAGCAATGTAGATAGTTTATTGTCATTAGATGGGGAAAAAATTGATTCACATCCTTAATTTTTGCATCTAAATCAAGGGGAGTTTATGTGTGTCTTGTGGAGTGTGTGAAAATGAAGTTTGAGGGTGGAGGCCTGTGAGAAGGAGCGTAAAATCCCCAAAGGATCAAATAAGTTAACTCTTCAAGGTACAACCAAAAGCATATGTCTTTCTAGTGCTTCTTTGACCATTTAATCCCATTCCCAATTAGGTTAATGCTAGTATTTTGTCATTGTCACCTTCTGTATTATTAACACAAAAATACGCATATATGCTTTACAGAGCTTGCATTAATCTACTATGGAAATATTTGAGGCATAAAAAAATATATTCTCTAGTTCAGGGTCAGGGATATATGCTTGCTCCATTTAAATTAGTATGGCTTGTAAAGAAAGTAATTTATACTCAGCGAGTCTCAAAATAGTGGATATTTACAAGGATCGAGATCAGAGATATCATGATTGATGATGAAATTTTAAAGTTATGAATTTTGTGAGAAGAAAAGTCACAAGTGAAAAGTTATTCACAATTGATATTAGCAACAGTGAAATTAATTTTACTCTATTATGTAACCAGCTTTCTGAATGATAACGTAAAAAAACAAAACAAAAACATGTTTAAACCCTTAAGCCCTACATTTAAGTTTACCTATTACTATAGATGACTGTGAAAGCACTTAATTTTGCATCTAAATGTTTCTGTTACTTTTATTAAAAAAATTAACTGACTATAAACTATTCGTGACATCTCTTAGATAATCAGGTATCACATAAACAACTATATAATCACTAAAATGTTTATGCAATATGGTTTCATTATTCTGTCCCTTTTGCAGCTGGCCCTCCACCCAAACCCAACATGTCCAAGACGGCCCCAGGTGAGGATGAGAAGTTCCTCTATGTGGACAAAGACATGTTGAACAACCCCATGGCGCAGGCAGACTGGGCAGCCAAGAAGCTGGTGTGGGTGCCATCGGAGAAGCATGGTTTTGAGGCGGCGAGCATCAAAGAGGAGCGCGGTGACGAGGTGCTGGTGGAGCTGGCTGATAATGGCAAAAAGATGACAGTGAATAAGGATGACATACAGAAGATGAACCCACCCAAGTTCAGCAAAGTGGAGGACATGGCAGAGCTCACCTGTCTGAACGAGGCCTCAGTGCTGCACAACCTCAGGGAGCGCTACTTCTCTGGACTCATCTATGTGAGTACAAACTATAGTACAAATATTATTACCCTAATATGACACTACATGTTTATGCATTGCACGCAGTGCAAGTAACACTGATAATCTTCTATGTAAATATTATATATTATAAATATTATAACTAATGTTTGAGATGCACCAATCCAACCTTTTCAGCAAATTGATTTTACACTATTGATGCTTTACTCTTTACTCTATTGTCAAATAAAGCTTACAGGACAAGTTTTTTAAGGTGCACAACTTATCTTTTCCAATGGGGGGGTCCAATACAATACCTGCTTGTCTGCATGGAGATGTTATTGCTCTCCTTGAGTATTCCACAATATGGACTTACTTGTCTTCATAGAGGCAAGCAGATGACATCAGGCCAAGTTACAGTTCAGATCTGTGGAGAGGCAACACCACTCACAGTAAAATGCATGCTTTTCAAAGGATTTCTTAGCAATACAAACACCTGTAATTGAATAAATGCAAAATAAACATGTTTACTGACATACTATGGAGAGTGGTGATATCTAGATGCAGACAATGGACTCAGGTGGACTCTCCTTCAGAAAAGTTACATTTCCATTTTAAATTAGTGATCAGTAAATAGTCTTGTACATATTACATTAATTCATGAGGGACTATCCTAAACTAAATGCTTAGTCTTTCTGTTGTTTATTTGTAATGATATATGTATTTGCAACAATAATACCACATAAATTAGGACTATATGTACATATATTTAAATTTTTTTTTCAAATGTGTCAGACATTTCCTCATGTAATGACAACATGTTACATTACTGTCAGGTTAAAAATAAGAGTAGAGTACAGTTTGGAAGTGGTCCCTGAATGTTGTCATCTCTGGCCAGGTGTTTTGCAGCAGCATGTCGAAATAATAAGAAAATAGAGTGAGTAATGCATAGTAATAAGAGCATAGCTATTGCATTATTTACTGTGTCACACATAACTTAACCTTAAAACAATTTATCAATACTCACTTGCATATTTCAGCTCTTTCTATTTTAGTTTATTCCAGTTGGGAAGGTAGAGGTCAGAAGTAAATCATTCACAGTCTGTGAATGTCACAATCAGCTAATGGGGATAAAATCTAATAAAAATGTCTGAATTGAGCCAATCTGTCTCCGATGTTGTGGTAAGTTTTGAAATCTCTCTCTTTCAGACATACTCGGGTCTGTTCTGTGTTGTGGTGAACCCGTACAAAATGCTGCCCATTTACTCAGAGAAGATCGATATGTACAAAGGGAAGAAACGTCATGAAGTGCCCCCTCACATCTACTCCATCACTGACAACGCCTACAGGAACATGATGCAAGGTACTCTGCCACCAACACCCAAATCACTGTAACTGCATTTATAAAAGCACTATGTTTGTACTTGAGGGTCTGCCACCGGGTTATGTGCCTGGAGCCAGTTCTGTTATCCTTTTACCTGAAATGTTTCCTCAGTAGGTTTCTGAGGCTTATCTGTTTCCATGGAGAGAAACATGTGACACTACAAGGCCATAAAAACTTCTGCATCTAACAAATACAAAATACATATGTTCAATTCCCTCTTTCTCCTGTTAAACTCTTTCACAGAGGTTAGTGGTAATAATCAATTTTTCACATCCAAGTTCACCCTAAGAAAATATTTGGTGTTGCTGTCTTATATAGCTGGTGCATTTGCCAGACTTTGTCCTTATATTAAATTATTTTCTGGGAAACCCCTCCTCAGTGCTGCGGTTTCAAAGCAGCTTATTTCCCATCGAGTGAAGTGTCTCCTCTGCGTCCAGTGGTCGTGCCCATGCGGTCCCCCGCTGACGTGACGATATACTCCCAGAGGAGGCTACATCTGGATGGAGAGATGGGCGGAGGGCAGTCAAACATTTCCTGTCTCCAAATGCTTCAGTATACGCTCTGCAAGCTCAGTCAAAGAGTCTTCATAGCTTTAGTGACAGTAGAATGGACAGAAGAAATAACACAAACAGTTGAACAGAAATGAAAAATGGACTTGAAGTACTAGGGGCTGTGACATTAATCATATTTAATCTGAACTGTTGTTTAAACTGAAATGTTTCAAAGAGAAACTAGTAGTGGCAAAAGAAGAAATTCAATTTGTCAACTGGACAAAAGGTTATTTGGTCGACTATGCTTTGCAACTCATCCAAGCTGCTTCTTCAGTTCTGGTCAGACGCTGGTGGACACAGCTTTATATCTGTCTGAAGGGAGGAGCTAACTGCACTGAAACTACTCTGAAACTAACACCCTACTTGTTTACAGTTTCTGTTAGTTAGCTAGGCCTATTGAGCTGCACTGAGTGTGGGGTCATACTAGCATAATCTTTTGAACTAGTAGTAAAAATATTCAGCTTAATTTAGAAAGTAAAAATTAAAAGTTATTTTTTATTCATGATCAAACTATTCTTGCGGTGTGACCCAGTTAAAATCATTTAACATAGCACATTTATATAGCCAAAAAATGAATGCACATTTAACAAATGTTGCCTTCTTGTCATGTCTTCAGCTATTTTTCTCCTTGTACAAACACTCTGGTTCTTAAGCATTTTTTAACCCACTGCACTGGAGGGCATTCCCTTACATAACAATTGCATCAGTCTGAAATGCTATATCTATTACTGCTGAGGATAGCCAGGATGTTGCGTGTCAATATAAGCACTTTAAATCCAGCATAAGCCCCACAAATGTAACTGTATGTTTCTCTGTGTGTACGTTTAGGCTTTATTAGCAAACACGCACACAATTGTTTTGTTTACTATTTCTTCCATAAACCATAAACATGATGGAGACAGGCTGTGTGTATGTTTAGACAAGCTTCAGTTAAGGTTCAGATTGAGAAGGGATACAGCTGTGATTTCATAATGATTAGTCTTAGTTTGTGAATATGCGTGGTTGACCCCAGACTATACCTGATTTTGATTACATGTGTTATTTTGCAATGTGGTTGGATTTTTTGTTTTGTTTTTTGTTAAGCAGATAGCAGCACAGGTATGTCCAACAACTTGGACAATTTGACAGTTTTATCAGACTTTTTATGCTTGGTGGGTCCTGAGGCAGCTCAGTAGATTAGTTTGGAAGTCTGTGTACAAATACATGATAAAATTTACCGTAAGTACCAAAACCAACTATGCACACTGTGGTTTGTATTATACTTACAGTTTATAGTATCACATGTGTTGATACAAGATATTAAATCCAAAACTAAAGCATCCATGAGAAAATGGAAGAGATGAACAACATCAATTAGTTGTCTAACATTCTTCCTGTTGTTTTGGGTTAAGTCCAGCTGTTTAGAAAAAAATAAAACCAGGCAACTCCCGGAGTAATTTGTTTTCACATTTTTGTATTTCACAGTGGAGCCATTTGCACTTTTGGGACTGTATCGTAAATATGTTTGAATCTGTCTGTAACAATGTTGTTTTTGGATATTAACATCTATTTACCCCACATTGACATCTGGTTCTCTGCTGCCTCAATTAGGAATTACAGAGAAGAAAGAAGTCAGTTTCTACATGTGGAATTACATAAATAACAAAATTGTTAGGTTGCAATAAAATGAGAATTTATTGGATTTAATAGTTAATTTTTCTGCTAAGCCAATGGGGTCTTCTTGCAACTGTAAAAAATAAGATAGCCTTCACATTTTATTATGTTTAAATTCAGTGCTAATTAAACAATCCTTCTGTGTTGCTTTATATGCAGTTATAAGCAAAATGAATAGGAAAATCTCAAAATGTGCTATATGTACTGTCATTATGTTAAACCTTTTTTACAAAGTTGCTTAAACAGTCTAACCTTCCAAAGGCAGAGAAAAAACTGCTCTTGAGTTCTTACATTGGATTATCTGAGCAGCACAGGTCTGGGGTAATGTGATAGATTTTAATTAAACTTTGAACAATGTTATCTTTGTGGCCCCTCTTACTCGATGAAGGGGACTATTGAATTTAAGGATATATTTAACTAAATGGCCTTACTCTGAGCGGAGTCACTACTAGAAGCATTTAAATCAGATTTTAAAGCATCAGAAGGACATGTTTCTTAGACAGCAAAACAACTTCATATGAGTCCAAATTAAACTTTAAAGGTACACTGTAACTTTTCTGATAGAGGGTACTCCACTTGTTTGTCTCAGAGGAGATGTTGTTGCTTTGCCTTGAATGTTCCACAGTAGGACATTCAACTTATTCATCTTTCATTTATTCAGTTACAGGTGTATTTTTTGCTTGAAAATACCTGGTAAAACATGGCTTTTTAACATGGCTGTAACTTGGCCTGGAGTTGTCGCATTCTCCATGGAGACTGATAAGTGCAATACTGTCGTCTACATAGTGTGTACCCTTTGAACAGAATGGTTATGTAGGCTAGGTTATGTAATTTGCCATTTATTTTTTTTAATAAATATTAACATATTTTAATATCTTTTACAGATCGTGAAGACCAGTCCATCCTTTGCACGTAAGTAACAGGGATTTCCTGTCATTTTTTCATACTATAATCAAGCCTTTCAAGTCTTAATGTGCAAGTTATGTAACATTTTCCAAAACACTAGCCAGTTCATAAGACTAATATAAGATGTAAGAAGATCAGATGTATAATTGATAAGAACAACACTTCGATCAGATGGTAAAAAAGTTTTACATTGACCTTACTGTATTTTAGCATTAATCAAAAGATAACTTGGCCATGATCCCAGTGGACTAAGGCCTTGGTTCCTCTCAGACCCGGGTCAGGAAGTTGGCTCTGCATCCTGATGTGAGAAGCAGATAAGCTTCCTAAATGTTTGCACTCCATGTTGTTTGTTTATTTACTTTGAACGGATTATTCAGAACTATGATTCAGACATCAAGTATCTAGGGACAGATGTCTCCATGTTGACTCTCTATTGAGGGACAGTGGGAGTGAGGATTGAATGCTTGCACACTAACGACTCAAACCTTGCTCAAAGCATATGCATGTTAGCTCTGTGGACAAGACAGCTAACGCAATATTGGACACTCCATTCATAACCTGAATAAAGTCATGCACGAAAGACAAAGCACTGACTCACAATTTACATATTAAGATTTAGTTTAAGATTTATAGCTACCAGTGCAAATATTAATTACCATGCAATAATAATGTTGTGTGTGTGATATCATTCTAACTGTAACTTACAAAAGAAGGAAGGAAGTAGCATTAGGAAATGTGTAGTGGTCCTTGATATGCCAATGTTTCGGAAAGATTAACTGTGCTCCTTCTAGGACTAGGCCAAACGTTTTGTTCATTTTAAGCCCATGCATTCAATGTTAGTTTTTCCTCAATGGAAAAAGTTCACATTGGTCAGATTCTGCAGCAGCAGTAGTTTGATAAATGATAGGAGTAATTTTAGTCATGAAAAAGTTATTGTTTAATTTTGGGTGAGAGTTAAAATTTGGTCTGCGCTTCAGCTGGAGCCTTATAAGGCAGAAACGTTTGAGCAGAACATGGAATGTCATGTATGAGCTACTGTGTGTAGGGAGAGGGGCTGTCGCCATCTGCTCAAAGATGTTTGTCTTTACACCATTTTAGGACTAATGTGGTAAATTGACATGGGAACTGACCTATATTCTCAAGTAAAAGGTTTTACAGGGTCCTGGATGCACTTGAGCACTACAATAGCTTTAGTCAGTTGACAAGGTGTTTTGTTGGGTAAATGCAACTTGTTATACCCGTGAACAAATATTAATAAAACATGCTTACATACTACTGCTGCTGAAGTCTTACTTACAGTCAGAGCCTGAATGTGTGGTCTGCTTACAGTAGCAGTCTAAATGTCATCTATTGTCTTTAGAGCAGGACATTAGTTTGAGCCTAAAGTGCTCAAAAGAGGGACCATCCCATGCCTTTTATGGCCTGTGTCTGAACTGTACAGGATGGATCTATTCGATTAGATTTGTTTTGTCTGGTCAACATTGGAACTGTTGCCTGGATGGAAAAATATCATTAATGATGTAATGGCACTGGATACTATATCAGTGTAACAGAGTAGGAATGAGGAGGAGTTCTTTAGCCCCATTATGGCAATCCTGAAAAAGGTCACTAAGGGTGTATGAAAATATAGGACAGCTATATTGAATAATACTATAGCTGTAAAAAAAAAAAAAAAAAAAGTTTGTGTTGAAAAAATATTGCATATATTGTATAAAAGTATTCAAAAATAATACAAGATATACAAATTCTTTTCATCATCTATAAGGCTTGCCAAGCCTGATAGATAATATACCTAATATAATTTTATCCCTGATGTGGTGTTGGAAGAAAAAGTTTCATAGGCAGTCTGGCCACTAAAAAGCTCATGCCCCTTTTACAATTACCCATTTACTTTCTCAGTGGAGAGTCTGGTGCTGGTAAAACTGAAAACACCAAGAAAGTGATCCAGTATCTGGCTGTAGTGGCGTCTTCACACAAAGGCAAGAAGGACAGCAGCACGGTAAGTTTCTGAAACACATTATCAAACACTTTCCTCGCTCTTACGAAGGAGGTGATCAATATATGCAGCAGAAAAGTGCCCTAAAGTTTAACACTGTATATCGCCATTTCCTCCAAATAGCAACAATCAGGATCACAGTTTGCCTACGTGAGTAAAGGCCTGGCGTGTGTGTTGTGTGGTGCTTACGTGTGTCTCTCTCTAGGTTCAAAAAGTGCATGAAGACAGTAGTTTTTACACATATACGGTTAACTGGAGCTCCATAGAAAATAGTCATCTTGATATCTGACACCACTGTAGTTTTGATTTCGACTGCATGCTTGTTATTAAACACATTACAGAGTGAGAGAGGGCCTCAGTTAGGTCTGGCCTAGTCCTGAACTTTGGTTTTCCTGACACACTTCCACTGCCAGTTGAGGCGGGACGGGGCAGCGGGAGCAGGAGGGGGCCTCTTTGACAGTGAAAGTGTTCTTCACAGATCAATGCACAGTGTGAGCATGAAACAACTCCTTTCTGAAAAATCAAACATCACTGACCTCATCTGTTCCTCTTTACTTAACTTAATATCTATATAGACTATATTTGAACCTCTCATGTTAAATGGATGTTACTATGCTGTAAAGTGGACAACTAAATATATTTTTCTTAGTACAGGAATGAGTCATTCTCAAAACATTCCTCTCTTAGTTTTAAGCTGATGTTATTTCTGGTCATTTCACAGACATCCATTTTAAGTATGAAATTGAAGAATTCTGAGCATGATGTTATCATTTTAGATGGAGGGCAGGGACCTATGTATCTCTATGGGTAATTCTAACTTTTTATCAATCTTTATCTTAATTTTGTTGTTAGGAATTGGGTCCACACATATGCCTTAGGTTGTGGCTTAAAATTCTTTCAAATAATAACAGTTGTATGATTATGAATAATAGCATATTAAAAACAAATTTTTGTTTGTTTTGTGTGGGTAGGCCTAGTAATTATTGAGATATTAACCTTAAATCAAGCCCAAACAGTTAAAAGCCAAATTCTAACAAGAATTTCTGACCCACAGCTCAGTTTTAAACTATGAGCAGATGTTGTGGTGTGATGTAAACCCAGCCTATTGCCTCCAAATTTAATTGCTAAAATAGTAATTTTTCAAATTATTGTGCTCACAGAGGTGCTAAAATATTATCATATCACATACCTCATTGGGTATGACTATGTCACATGTATGGATACTTGTGTAATGTAAGTGCAGTTTCAAAATAGTGACATGTCTTAAGTAATAACTCAACTTTTTTCTCTTTTCACATTGTCCATGTATTCTAGTCATAATTTCCTTTTTCAACCAAGACAACTCTTCACTCTGCTTTGCCAACTCTGATCTGCCGTCATCTGCTGGTCTGTACCTGTCTGTCTATCTATCTCTCTCTTCTTGAAAGAAAACATAATGGAAGATAAACCATATTGTTATCCATGTTGCTTTAGCTTTATCACACGTAGCCTTCGTTGAACTGCTGAGTCTAGAGTATTTGAGACAGAGGAGATTTGAGATGTTCTGGTGTCCTGTACCTGACCCTGACTGCTTTGATCCAATGGATTAGCTCAACTCAAAGTGAAGGAGTAGTGTACCAATGTAATTACAGTATGCTTAACCTGGTTTTGATGGTGATAATATAATACAGTCAGAAGTCTTATAGTTTAAGTTAAATGAAAAAACAAATATGATGGGTCTATACCTCATGCAACTTTAATCTTGCTAAGGTTTCTGCCAAGTTCTTCTTATTTAACACAAACATCTGAATATTTCCATGATGATCATGCTTGCTCACTGTTGCCACTAGGGGGAGCTGGAGAAACAGCTTCTGCAGGCTAATCCTATTCTTGAAGCCTTTGGAAATGCGAAGACCATCAAAAACGACAACTCTTCAAGATTTGTAAGTTTTGTGTTGTAATACTGAACACAAAAAATGTGATTAGTAAATATTAGCAATATAATATATACACATGCTTTTGATTTTTTGTTGGCAGGGTAAATTCATTCGTATTAATTTTGATGTGACTGGCTACATTGTTGGAGCTAATATAGAGACCTGTATCCTTTGTGAATTTTTATGTGACCATAATCTGAAAATTTACCTTTTGTTGAGTAACATTTTTGTTTTATGTTAGCTGGACAAATTAGAATTTTTCTTTTAGCATTTTCTTTAACTCCTTGAATGTCTGCAGACCTGCTGGAAAAGTCTCGCTGTATCAGACAGGCAAAAACTGAGAGAGCTTTCCATATCTTTTACTACATGATCGCTGGTGTTAAGGATAAACACAGGGGTAAGACTGTCATCACTCGCTGAGATGGAGCCAGTATTCACTGTGCTGAGTATATGTAATTTGTATCATAGATGTCAAAAAGGGAAAACCTTTTTAGATTTCATCATACTCATCATATCATATTTAATAATTTTCTTTTGTGACGTTGCATTATCAGAGGAGCTTCTCCTGGAACCGTTTAGCAACTACCGGTTCCTTAGTGCGGGACACGTGCAGATCCCTGGACAGCAGGACGACGAGATGTACGAAGAGACAATGGAGGCCATGGACATCATGGGCTTCACGGACGAGGAGAGACTTGGTAACACGCACTACACACAAGTTTAAATTTTATTTAGAAATGAACCCTTTTGTGACCATAAGGTCAGTTTTACTGGAGTTCCAATTGTTGAAATAACATAATTTCTGCAGCAAACAACAAAATATATCAGTGTTCTTTCAAATGTTAATGCTCTTTATGTGTGTTATGCCCTTAAGGTGTACTCTGAGCATAATCCATAATCCTACTGTTAAAACATTTTAAAAATCACATATAGATATTTCTCCATAACTGCTCAGACCCATTATTTATCTTTTATTTCATATATCTTTAGCCTTTGGATTTGTTTTTTCCAGACATCCTGAAGGTGTGCTCCACAGTCATGCAGCTGGGAAACATTAAATTCAATAAAGAGAGGAACCAGGAGCAGGCCACAATGCCAGACAACACAGGTAAAATACAGATAGATACTATTAAATCATCATAAATTATACTGATTGAAAGCTTATGACAAGTTTAACTTTACTTTGTCTCCATAGCGGCCCAAAAAGTGTGTCACTTACAGGGAATTAATGTGACCGACTTCACTCGAGCAATTCTCACTCCTCGCATCAAAGTGGGACGAGAGGTGGTGCAGAAGGCCCAGACCAAAGAGCAGGTAACACCACTGCCCCTCACAGTGAACTAATATACAAGCTTTAAAATGTATAAATATTAATTAAAAAAAAAAAAAATACATGATCCTGGGCCTTTACTGAAAACTACTTGAACAATATTACTGCTATAGAATCAATTTAAGTAGCCCCAGAGTTGTAAGAGGGGGCTGGGATTTTGTTATTTGTACAATACACCTCCCCTCAGTATTGCAATAAATACCATTCTATGAGCTTAATTAAGTAATAATCCCATAAAGAATGAGTTTCATAATGTACAACTCTATCTGATTGTAGACATTCCCTTTTACTCACTGTTTCTGTGCTGTCTTCTCTTCCAGGCTGACTTTGCTATTGAGGCCTTGGCTAAAGCAATCTATGAGCGTCTTTTCCGCTGGATCCTGTCCAGAGTCAACAAGGCCCTGGATAAAACCAAACGTCAGGGAGCCTCCTTCCTGGGCATCCTGGATATTGCAGGATTTGAGATCTTTGAGGTACTGATGCATAAATAGTACATGATTCTTTCCCTTTTCCTTTTTAAATGTTGGAATAAAGTGCTAATCTACAAAGAGTTCAAAAAGGTGACATAACTTATATGTCATATTCTTATTTTCATTTAGTAGTTTATTTGTTTTTGTTTAGATTCTTTACGTAAGAAGTTGGGCTTTTGTACATCTATTTATTGGCACTCAACTATGTTTTTAGTTTATACAGTTATTATTCAGATTATCTATTCTTGCATGAATATTGCCTAAGATTTTTTCCCTGCTTGTAATTGTTGCATTTTTTGTTTCAGGACAACTCATTTGAGCAGCTCTGCATCAACTACACCAATGAGAAGCTGCAGCAGCTTTTCAATCACACCATGTTCATCCTGGAGCAGGAGGAGTACCAGCGAGAGGGTATCGAGTGGAACTTCATCGACTTTGGCCTGGACCTGCAGCCCTGCATTGAGCTCATCGAGAGACCAGTGAGGAAATAAGCTTCTGTGGGGGAGCCAATGTTGACAATACGTTTTTTTTAGAAGTTTTAATGCCATACTCTGGAACAATTCAGGCAGTCAATCCATGTATACAAATGATGAACAAAATCTGTGTTATTTTTTTCATAAACAATTACAGCATTATGTTGTTGACAATGGTCTATGCATAGCACAAATGTGGTAGAAAAGTGATATAAACTATTGTTTTGATTTTGTGTAGAACAACCCTCCTGGCATCTTGGCCCTGTTGGATGAGGAGTGCTGGTTCCCCAAAGCTACGGATGTGTCCTTTGTGGAGAAGCTCATAAAAACACAAGAAAACCATGTCAAATTTTCCAAAACCAAACAGCTCAAGGACAAGACAGAGTTTTCACTGTTCCATTATGCTGGCAGAGTAATTATTATTGTACCCAAACAAAAGCTACATATAATATTTACTTTTTATACTCAGTTTATACTTTACTTTATGTTTGAAGGTGGACTATAACGCTACTGCCTGGCTGACTAAAAACATGGACCCTTTGAATGACAATGTGACAGCTCTTCTCAGCAACTCCTCCAGCCAATTTGTTCAGGAACTATGGAAAGACAGTAGGACTTTCAATCAGCACTTAAATATGCACATCCATAGCTCCAGTTATTAATAAGTTGATACAAGTGTTGGTTTAATAACTCACTGCATTGTGAATTTCAGCCGACAGAGTGGTTGGTCTGGACACGATTGCCAAGATGACTGACAGCTCAATGCCCAGCGCCTCAAAGACAAAAAAGGGCATGTTTCGAACTGTTGGGCAGCTCTACAAAGAGTCTCTGGCTAAACTCATGACCACTCTGCATAACACACAACCAAACTTTGTCCGATGCATCATCCCCAACCACGAGAAGAGGGTAAAACAAGAAAACTCTAAACAAACCACTGACATGTGAGAAAGGAATTTTTTTTTTTATGTCTAAATGGTTGTGTTTGGTTCAGGCAGGGAAGTTGGATGCCCACCTCGTCTTGGAGCAGCTCAGATGCAATGGTGTTTTGGAGGGGATCAGAATTTGCCGACAAGGATTTCCAAACCGAATTGTGTTCCAGGAATTCCGTCAGAGGTTAGTTAATCTGTATGGACTTTTGAAGTTTGTCTTTGTTTTTATAATAAGATAATACTTGCTCAACTTTTAGATATGAGATCCTAGCTGCAAATGCCATTCCCAAGGGATTTATGGATGGGAAACAAGCTTGCTGCCTAATGGTAAATTATAATGATATTATATAAATATATCGTATATTTATTATAAAATAAATACTTATAATAGCTATACTTTAATTAGCCATAAACACAATTAACAAATATTTTTCACAATTAACATTATTATTATTATTTTTTTTACAATGAACCATTCTCAGTAAACTGTTTTGAATTAAGTCTTTCCATGCTTTATTAGAGCTAATTAAGGTGTAGTTCTTATATAGTGGTACCAATAAATACATATGTTTCATTTACTATTGTTTGTATTGTCTGTGTGTAGATCAAGCATCTGGACTTGGACCCAAACCTGTACCGAATCGGACAGAGCAAGATCTTTTTCAGGACTGGAGTGTTGGCACAGCTGGAGGAGGAGAGGGACTTGAAGATCACTGTCATCATCATTGCATTCCAAGCTCAGGCCAGAGGCTTCCTAGCCAGAAAGTAAGACACACATTATCTTATATATTTTATTGATCACGATCCTACAGTGTCTTAGAAAAGGTGCTGTATTCGTAGTTTGTGGAGTTTATGTTTATGGATTTTATCTGTTAAATGTTGAATGTGCTGTGCTGAGCAAGGGTTATGAGACCAAGACAAATTTCTTACTTGTGGGTCAAGTTAATTTTGAAGATGTCAGGAGAGCTAGAGGAAGATCAATATGTTAATGTAAATAAACAATATTTGCATTTTACTTGAATCCTTTTTATGTGTATTGTGAAGGGCTTTTGCAAAGAGACAGCAGCAGCTCACAGCCATGAAAGTGATTCAGAGGAACTGCGCCGCCTACCTCAAACTCAGGAACTGGCAATGGTGGAGGCTGTTCACAAAGGTCTGACCAACAATTATTATCTGAATTCAATACTTTATAATACAGATTCCAAGTTCATTCATTGGTATTTCAGTTATTAATATTTTTGTGCTTATATTTGACCTACAGGTTAAGCCTCTGCTGCAAGTGACCAGGCAGGAGGAAGAGATGAGCCTGAAAGAAGAGGAGCTGCAGAAAGCCAAAGAAGTTGCAACAAAATTTGAATCTGAGCTTAAAGAAATATCACTGAAACACACAGCGGTAAGAAACAGAAAATGTAAATACTGTTTTTGTTCACTGACTATTAAGGGTTCTAAAATATTTAATTTTTTTTAGGACAGAATATCAGTGATTTTTTTAATGTACCTAAATATTTGGCAGCACTTTACACTTTAATTAGACTTATAATGACCAAATAGTTTATAAAGAATGGTTCAAGCTTAATAACTAATTAAGGGGTAATTAAGGAGTTATGTTTAAAGTATTAATTAAACAGTTAAGCCTGAATCATTCTTAATAAACATTTTTTTCATTATGAGTTAAGTCTTTCTTCATACTTTATTACAGCTAATTAAGGTATAGTTATTATTGCATGTTACCAAATATTTTGTTGCTTAATTTCTGCTAAATGATATGATTTTAGGTCCTGGAGGAGAGGAATGCCTTACAGGAGCAATTGCAGGCAGAGACAGAGCTGTACGCCGAGGCAGAGGAGATGAGGGTCCGTTTGGCTGCAAAGAAACAGGAACTAGAGGAGATCTTACATGAGATGGAGGCACGTCTCGATGAAGAGGAGGAGCGGGCCCAATCACTGCTTGTGGAGAAGAAGAAGATGCAGCAACAGATGCAGGTCAATATGATAAAAATGTAATGATGAGAACCAATAAATATATAATAATTCAACGCTGCACAATATTTTGCAGCTAATAGAAATGCATTTTTACATTTGAATAGAATTTATTTACAGACCAAAATTCTAAAATAAATTAAAAAATGCTGTCAGTCTGGTCAGTTGTGTGAAGTATCCCTTAGTCGTCCAGGTAGAATCCATGGCAAGGAGAAAAATCAGGTTGTCAACTGGACAAAAGTTTGTTTGGTCGAATATGTTCCACAGTTCATCGAAGCTGCTTCTTTAGTTCTGAAGAAGCAGCTTGGATGCAGCTCATCCAAACTTTTGTCCAGTCGACAAACTGATTTTTTTCTCCTCCCCAAGTCTGGTCAATTCTTAGTAAATCTGTAGAGAAGCAGAGTTTAAAATATTGAAAAAAAAAGGTAGTATTGAATTATTTATGAGCCCTGTAGCCAGCACAATTATGACATTGTCAAACTATATAATACTTGTACTTTCTTGATTCATTTTAAACAATTGAAAAAAAAATCTTATCTTAGCTCTACCGCTTTACCCATTTTCCCAAAATTGGTGCTATGATAAAGAAACAAGAACTGTCAGTGGCCATAATGTTATGAGTGATAAATGTACACTAAGACTTATTTGTAGGAATTAGAGGAGCATTTAGAAGAGGAAGAAGATGCACGACAAAAGCTACAATTGGAAAAGGTGACCTGTGAGGGAAAGATAAAAAAACTCGAGGACGACATCTTAGTAATGGAGGATCAGAACAACAAACTACTGAAGGTAAGTGCTAATGTAATGCTGTAAACTGAATCTGAGACTTCAAAAATCTCACTGTTGGATATTGATATTTTAGGAGAGAAAATTAATGGAAGAAAGAATTGCAGATTTCAGCGCTAACTTGGCAGAGGAGGAAGAAAAATCAAAGAACCTCACGAAACTCAAAAACAAACATGAGTCTATGATCTCTGAACTGGAAGGTAAAGTTGTTGCTACGTTAAAAGATAAAGCCAACAAACAGAAATAGTTAATAGTAGAATAAGAAGATAGTAGATCACTAGATTTGTATTGCTGTTGCATGTTTTCAGTTCGCTTGAAGAAGGAGGAGAAGAGTCGTCAGGAGTTGGACAAGGCCAAGAGGAAGTTAGAGGCAGAGTCTAATGACATGCAGGAACAGATAGCAGACCTACAGGCTCAAATCGCAGACCTCAAAGCACAACTCGCCAAAAAGGAGGAGGAGCTACAAAATGCCTTGGCCCGGTATAGACCACATGCTGTGTGATAATGTTATAAATTACAGATATGCCACTTAGATTTGTAGTATCTGTGATGGTGATATATCTTGATATATATGCCCTGCATGCTACTACCAGGGTCTGTAGAGTCTGCTGTATCTTACATTTTTATTCAACTTATTGTACGCCAGAGTCTGAATATAGAATCATCATATTGAACACTTTTTTCTGAGTTCAAAAGACTAAAGCATTATTTTTATTTGCACTTTACAGTTTTTCAGGTATGATTCTGATTTGGTCATTAGACATATTTTTTATTTTAATGTATTTTTTATGCACTGATCTTAAACCAGGCTAGAAGATGAGACAGCCCAGAAGAACAATGCACTGAAGAAGATCCGTGAGTTAGAGGGACACATCTCAGATCTTCAGGAGGATCTGGACTCAGAGAGAGCCGCAAGGAACAAGGCTGAGAAGATCAAGAGAGACCTGGGGGAGGAGCTAGAGGCGCTGAAGTCTGAGCTGGAAGACACACTGGACACCACCGCTACACAGCAGGAGCTCAGGTCAGTACAAACCAACATGAGGGAAAAATAAATGAGCTGTTTATTCAGTAATTTATTAAGCTGCATGGGATAATGCACTGTACTGTAATGTGGTGTATGTATGATGAACAGCAATCTCTAAACCTCAAACTCATAACAACAACACTTCAATTAAACAGTTTTAAATAATGAATATTTCAAAGCTTTGTTTTAAATATTTTGCTGTAAACTTAAAGTAATAAATGATCTTCTTTATTTTATTTTGGAAATCTGTAGTTAATTTTTGACTAACTTACTTGCTGTTTCTTTGAAAATTTACAATTTACATTGTACAGGTTGAATTATGTTAAAATTTTTAGGTTTGATCTTTTGAAACAAATATTCCAAAAAGTTGTAACATTTAAATGTGTATACTATATTTTCACATTTTGGTATCGTATCCACTAACTTACTTTATGTTCAATATTTGTGGCCAGAGCTAAGCGTGAGCAAGAGGTTACTCTGTTGAAGAGAGCCATAGAGGAGGAGAATCGGACCCATGAGGCCCAGGTCCAGGAGATGAGACAGAAGCACACACAGGCTGTGGAGGAGCTGACGGACCAGCTGGAGCAGGCCAAACGAGTGAGGACTATCAGGAAACATCACTGTGTTTATAGTTAAGAATACCAGCAGGCATGATAATGTAACATATTTAAAGACTAGAGGCAGGGCTTTATTTTAGCACATATGGTGAATTGTGACTATTTACATTTGGCTTTTAGTGGCAGTACAGGAGGAACATCAATGCTATAGCCATATAAAACAACACTAAATGAGGAAACAAAGCAAGCATTTTTACACAATGTCTACTCAATTCAATTCACATCACACAACCTAACCTCATCTACCCAGCTACAAGACAATGGTAAAAGCCTTGAAAAGTGTCTAAATACATTACTATGAAAGAAACATATATATAAACTAAACTGAAGGAGCTTTATAAATATGTGATGCAAATATAATGTTATGTCCCTTTTTTTAGGTCAAGTCAAACCTGGAGAAGGCTAAGCAGGCTTTGGAAAAGGAGACTTCGGAATTGACGATGGAGGTGCGCTCGTTGTCCCAGGCCAAACAGGACGGAGAGAACAAAAGGAAGAAGCTTGAAAACCAAGTGGCAGATTTGCAGTCACGTTTCAGCGACAGCGAGAAACAGAAAGCAGAGCTGTCAGACAGATGTGCAAAAACAACAGTAAATAAAAACGTATCTTGTAATTAACATGCAATTATGTGATATATGAGTGGTATTATTTTGCTTTGTTATGATTTAGGCTGAACTGGAGAGTGTGACCAACCTATTGAATGAAGCTGAAGGCAAGAACATCAAACTGAGCAAAGATGTCACCAGTCTCTCCTCTCAACTCCAAGACACACAGGTACCGGCCGTTCCTTGAAAGAGTCCTGTTTTATTTCAATTTGTTCATTTACGCTGCATTTATCTGCATTTCACCCCTATACCATATCCCAAACCATATCTTTCTCTACATCCACAGCTCAAAATCTCTGTTCATGTTCATACCCTAAACTTTGTAACAATAACATCTACCATACTGCCAACACTACTACTTTTCTGCCTCATATTTTTTTCATATCTCTGTCTCTGTATCCTTGGGGTAGTTAGTATTGATTTGTATTGGTTCGTGTTGTATTACTGTTGTAGGAGCTTCTAGCTGAAGAGACACGACAGAAACTTCAGTTGTCAACAAAGTTACGGCAATCAGAGGATGACAAGAACAGTTTACAGGAGCAGCTTGAAGAGGAGATGGAGGCAAAGAGGAATGTGGAGAGACACGTGTCCACACTCAACATCCAGGTAAGTCATTTGCATGAAATAGTAATGTACATATGTGTTGGTTATTTTTCTGATACAGAAAATTTAACTTTATAATAATGTATAATATCATAACAAAAGTCAAATTTTATTGAATAAAATAAGATGCAAGATTAGTCACAAATGTTTGAATCTCAAAAATATAACAAATAAGCTTATGATGGGGAAAAACATTATAACATAGTTAAGCCATGAATTACAAATGTTTCCTTAATAAAAGTACAGAATATTTTGGCATTCTTAACAGCTTTTAACTAAAGATTTTTACATTTTAAAATAAAATAAAATCAATGCAATGTCAGCCCTCACTTGTGTCTGTTAAATGATATTGCATGAAAACATTCTAATTCGATAAATGTTGTTTGTCCAGTTGTCAGATTCAAAGAAGAAGCTTGAGGAAATGTCTAGCAACATTGAACTCCTGGAGGAGGGAAAGAAACGCCTGCAGAGAGACTTGGAGTCAGCCAACACTCAGTTTGAAGAGAAGGCCTCAGCGTACGACAAACTGGAGAAGACCAAAAATAGACTGCAGCAGGAGCTGGAGGACACCCTTATGGACCTGGACAACCAGAGACAGATTGTGTCTAACCTTGAGAAGAAGCAGAAGAAATTTGATCAGGTGAGATGACATTATCAGGTTTATTTATTCTTAGTAACATTCAAGTCAAAATTTCAGATAGATGGCACAGTTTTTAAACAAAATCTATAAATGTTGAAAGTCCGTTCCAGATAGGGTTGGGCCTACAAACTCTTTTTCGAGTCGTGAGCTCTAGAATAATGTCGATATGTGTATACATGAATTTCACCAAATAACTTTCACTTTCAGATGCTTGCTGAAGAAAAGAGCATCTCCAGTAAATTTGCAGAGGAGAGAGACCGTGCAGAAGCAGAAGCCAGGGAGAAGGAGACCAAAGCCCTGTCTCTGGCCCGGGCTCTGGAGGAGGCCCAGGACTCTCGTGAGGAGCTGGAGAGAGTTAACAAAGCTCTGAGGATTGAGATGGAGGATCTGATCAGCTCAAAGGATGACGTCGGCAAGAACGTAAGAGCTTAATTTAAAATGTATTCTTCTTAAGCACTTAGGCACTTTGTTATATGCTTTTTAAAAAGCTTTGGAATGAAGAAAGCACAAATCTTAGTTGCTGTGGCCTTCTTGATACATTTATTTTGACATTCACTAGCTAGGACCAACAACGACATAGTGCGAAGAAGTTTATTGATAATGTAGGAAGCGAGGCAGAGAGGGCTGGGTTGAGACTATGGGTGGGGGCTCCATCTCAATCTACAATTGGCCCAGCCGGAACGGGACCCCCGTGTAGGGGTCTTATGACTCAAAGACAAAATAGGGGATGGGAGGGTGGGGTCGAGTTAGCCGAGACAAACTGGGATGATGGGAAAGGCTGCTACATATAGGCTTCTGGGAAATTAGAGGCGTGGTCAAGGTGAGTTGTGGTTCGCTGGTGAGAGGAGAGGGTGGCTGAGGCGTGGTCCTGCTCCTGAATCTCATTTAATCGTATTAACTACATGTATTGGTATACCCATTAATATTGTCATTACTTTGCCTTTACATTCCTTTATAATTTTGTGTGCTTTTGTTTCAACCTTTTGTAAATCCTCTGTTTCGTTCTTTTAATGATTTTGTTGCACATTTTCCAATCATGGGGACTTTATTTTGTATAAAGAGGTGCTTTAATATCTGAATATTTCTGCCAAGACATAACTCAGTCTAAAAAAGAAAGGCCCAATGACCGTAACTATACCTCAAGATCTGTAAGGCCATCTCCTCCTGATAGGTTGCCTTAGGTCAATATTTTTTAGGCCAGGGACCCACAAATTGATGCCACGCTGGTGCAGGGACCCCCTACTATATATGGCATACAATTGTGTTTTATATTAAATTGGGCCTAATGTCATGTATACACATAGGCTACGTTCAGACTGCAGGGCTTAATGCTCAATTCCGATTTTTTTGTGAAATCCGATGTTTTTGCGAGGTCGTTCACATTTCCAATTAAATGCGACTTGTCTGTGACTTCAGTGTGAACGGTAAACGGCCCGAAAGTGTCCCGCATGCGCACTGGAGGACATGATGATGTCAACCGCATGCGTCAACCGCAGCGAGCGTGCTCTGCGTTTACGGAAGTTGTCCAAATATGGTCGCGAGCATTGAGCACCTGGCGATTTTACAGTTCCGGTTTCCGCCTGCTTCAGTGACGTTTGTCGCTTGTTAATGACGTGTAGGTCGGATGGATGCGCTTTGGCCGTTCAGACTGAAGTCGCATGTCAAAAGATCGGATATGTATCGGATTCAGGACCACATATCCAAGTGGCCTGGGTCGCATTTGAAAAATTCGGATCTGTGCCGTTCAGACTGTCATTAAAAGATCGGATACAGGTCACATAGAAGCCAAAAAATCGGATTTGGGTCACTTCAGGCTGCAGTCTGAACGCAGCCATAGTTACTCTATTATTGTATATTCAGTACTAGGGGGGTATTGTTGCGATCCTCCTGTTGAAGACCTCTGCCCTGGGCCATTGATAGATTGGCCAAAAACAGAGGACAAATAACCTTTTATGGTCATAAAGTACTGCTATCCTAACCTTAATGTTTTTCTATTTCTTATTCTGACCCAGGTACATGAGCTGGAGAAGTCTAAGCGTGGTCTGGAGGCTCAGGTGGAGGAGATGAAGACTCAGCTGGAGGAGTTGGAGGATGAGCTGCAGGCGGCGGAGGACGCTAAGCTCAGGCTGGAGGTGAACATGCAAGCGCTCAAGGCCCAGTTTGAGAGGGACCTCCAGGGACGTGACGAGATGGGAGAGGAGAAGAAGAGACAACTGGTCAAACAGGTAACACCACACAAGTACAAACAATACTAAGAGACCATTGCAAAACCAAGTTAAGTGTGATATTTATTTATTTTTCATTTCACTACTACTATGCCATACAAATTTTTCTGATTGAGTGTAGAATTTTGGGGGTGATTGTGGCTCAAAGATTATAAACAGTTGCTGTTGTGAACCCTTCTTGGCCCAGTGCATACTGTCATTGTGTCCTTGAGCACACTTCACTCACTTCGTTTACATGGCTGTGTCTCTTATAGTATGTCCATTTACTAAAGGTGTATACATGTAAATGTCGACTGTAATTGACTGAGTACTGTTTTTTAATATATAAAACTGATTTTGCAGTCATTTGCAGTTTTTGTATATTTGTACAATAAACTGTAGCATTTTCAGCACAGGTCCATCAGTGTAACAGGCTGTGATGTATTTAATAACTGAAGGTACGTGAGCTGGAGACAGAGCTGGAGGATGAGCGTAAGCAGAGAGCGAGTGCAGCTGCCGCCAAAAAGAAGCTTGAGACTGACATGAAGGATCTAGAAGGCCAGATCGAGACCGCCAACAAGGGACGAGAAGAGGCCATCAAGCAGCTCCGCAAGCTCCAGGTGCGGGAGGGGGAGGGGTGTGTAAGCATGTGATTCAACAATTATATTTAAATGATGTGTACTGATTGTGCGGACTTTAGGCTCAGATGAAAGATTATCAGAGAGAGCTTGATGATGCCCGTGCCGCTCGGGAGGAGGTTCTGACCACAGCCAAAGAGAGTGAGAAAAAGGCCAAGAGTCTGGAGGCTGAGCTCATGCAACTGCAGGAGGTAAGTCCTCAAAAAAATAAGTATTATCTAAAATTGAAATTGAAAACACAATTATAACTTACTCATTATTACTGTATTATTTTATCTTAGGAACTGGCTGCAGCTGAGAGAGCTCGTAAACAAGCAGAGGCAGAAAGAGATGAGCTGTCTGATGAATTGGCAAGCAATTCCTCTGGAAAGTCAGTTGAACTACCGTCACGCTCTTTTGTGTAAAAAAAAAAAAGAGGTATGGTTTATTTTAGTTATGTGGTTTACTCTTACCAGGTCGGCCTTGACAGATGAGAAGCGGCGACTGGAGGCCAAAATTGCTCAGCTGGAGGAGGAGTTGGAGGAGGAGCAGGGCAACATGGAAATCCTCAATGACAGGCTGCGCAAGAGCGGACAACAGGTAAAATAGTAGATAAGTGTGATTGTAGTGACTGTAATAAAATACTACTGTGTTCCCAGGTGGATCAGCTGAACAATGAGCTGCAGATGGAGCGTACCACCTCACAGAAGAATGAGAGCGCTCGACAGCTGCTGGAGCGACAGAACAAGGAGTTGAAGGCTAAATTGCAGGAGATGGAGAACCAAGTCAAGTCCAAGTTCAAGTCCTCCATCACTACTCTGGAGGCTAAAGTGGCTCAGCTGGAAGAGCAGCTCGAGCAGGAGAACAGGTGAGGAGTCAGAGCAATACAGGTCTATCCTAAGTCTGAATACATTTCAGACATGCTCATTGCATTTTGACCCTGTATATCTGATTAGGGATAAGCAGGCCAATGCAAAGAGCATCCGTCAGAAGGACAAGAAGATGAAGGACCTGATGATGCAGGTGGAAGATGAGAGGAAGCAGGCAGAGCAGTATAAAGACCAGGTAATTAAAATTATCTTTTGTGCTTTTCACCTCATGGTACCTTAGACCAACCCTCTTGTTTTTGCTCCCATGATGAGGCTGAGAAGGCAAATGCGCGTATGAAGCAGCTGAAGCGTCAGCTTGAGGAGTCAGAAGAGGAGTCTCAGCGTGCTACGGCTGCTCGCAGGAAACTGCAGCGAGAGCTGGATGAGGCCACTGAGGCCAATGACGCCATGAGCCGCGAGGTCAATACACTCAAGACCAAACTCAGGTGAGAGGGTCATTGCGATACTTCTGTTACAGACCACATAATAAAGATAATCAAATAAGAATAGAGAAGTCAACATAAGAACAGTGCACACAACTACTAGGCCCAGAAAACAAAAAGGACAAAGTTACAATGATAATAAAATAAACTGTTATTGCCTAAATGTCCACATAGAAAACATTCATGTCCATGTCTATTACAGAGGCAACCCTGAACCCAAGGAGTAACAGCAGGTACCGCTGTAGTTCAGAGCTGCTCATCACTGTTTCCCATTTCTATCACAGTCTACCTGAGACAAAAATGGCTCAAACTCATTAAACGTTGCTCTAATTCACAGCTGGGGCCATCTTTTTCTCAGTGCTTGGTTTAACTGCCCTAAACCAAACTCATTGTCCTGAAACAGGACTCAAATGAGTTACAAAGATAACCAGCGTGCTTAACCCATAACCAAGACACATTTTCTACTGAATTCCTTCTTCTAGAATAAACCACGAGTGGTTTTCAGAAAACATAAACATGTCACTTGCTCTCTGCACTCACAGTCTATTATTTTTGTCTGTGTTTGTTTCTGTGTGTTTTTGTGTGTCTATGTGGTGTTGTAGGCGTGGAAACGAGCCCTCCTTTGGCAGCACTCCTCGTCGGATTGGAGGTGGGCGGAGGGTGATCGAGGATGCCTCAGAGGAGGAGGTTGACTCCCAGGGCGACTACAATGGAAAGTCCACAGAATAATGGATTTGATACCCATCACATAAGATTCAATGCCTGAAATATCATCTTGCCCCATTTACTAATTTTTATTTTTTTTTACCTTTTACAGTTGTTTATGGAGCACATTTTTTTAGCACAAACTAAAACACTTGATATCAGCTAAACAGCTGATATCAAGTACATCAATTATTTTAGTTTGTTTATAAGGTCCCGCAGAAGTGTGATTTATGGTTCAATGTTATTTTCACTGTTGTAGTTCACTGACTCATTGAATACTTTGTAATCATGCAAGGTTTTGTACACAAAAGGTGCCTCTAATTATCACGCTACTGTTAATAATGGAGCCTCAAATCTGCACAATAAGTCACCGTTTCCTTCAAAAAGACACATTATGTAAATCTGATGTATCTTTGATCGTCCTATTGCCTGTTACTGCTGTTACTGATCCAAAGCTGTACTGTAGTGGACCAACCTCCAGTCAGTGCTGCTGTCTGTAGCCAAGGACATATTTAGCCTCTTTAGTCACCTTTAGGTAATTTTTGCACCTTTGATGATGAGTAAAATATTTTAAGCCAAGACAAGGTTTGGGGATTCCTTAAAATGGGAAGCCAAGTCACTTAGGAGTCATTTAATGTTCACAATTTATATTGCTCATTATTGCCCCTTTTCTTAGACTTACTGTAGAGTTCTATATGCACCCCAAACCGGATATTTTATATAATCAAATGATGTTTACATGACACTTTATTAACTGTTGAAGCACCTGCACTGAAAATAAAGAGAAAGTATATCAGTTTGACAAAGTTTTTAATATTTGTCTTTATTTCACTATTTGAATTATTTCAACCTAAAGAAAATGCTAGTAGGTCTTAGGCACATAGTCAGATATAGAGCAGTTGCATAGGTGCTTTAAAAAGCACCCAGTACACAGTGGTCAGAGATTACAATTACAGTAAGCTCATTTTCATTTAAGAAAATTGTAACAGCAAGAAGCAGAAACTTGCAATCATTAAGTCCATCCAGGAAAGATATATAGCATTCATTTGAATGGCAGTAATAAAGCCACTCACATTTCACTGAAAAAAGTCACATTACATAGTCTACATTTTCATTTTCTCTCCCTAAAACAATAATCTACAAAGAAAACAAAAGGCTGTGCTTATCAGTGAAATCAATTATTGCTTGGTCAGTTGGACAAACATTGGTCACTACATATTCAGTACTGTACATGTGCATCTAAACAGAGTAAAATTAAAAATGAAAGACAATAACAGCAATATTACTTATATCTATGAAAATATTTGTTCTTCTATTAGGCAGAAGCACGAATAAAACCAAAACTTCAGATGACTGGAATGAGTTAAATTATGTGCATTTTGGTTAGATTTTAATGAGTAAAGTCAAGTTACAAGACTAAGTAATTTCTTTCATTCTCATATTGCTACCATCCTAAACCTGAGGCAGTGAGTGATGTATTTTAATAAATGGGAGGAGGAAAAACAAATTTTCACCTAACCTCTCGCTTTACACAAAATCCAAAGTTTTGTTTTCTGAAAGGCCACTAGCACATGACATGGTCATTAAAATTCAAAAAAACATTCCCATGTTTTGGTGGTTCAGTGCTAGAAATAAACTTTGGTTTCGATACAGACTAGGGTTTTGAGTTGAACTATGAAAAAAGCATTTCATCACATTGTTCCAACGTATTTCAAAATCCTAATCTCACAGCTATTTGGGGTCGCTACTGCTCCACATGGCAGGGCATTTAAATGGACCAAATTTTTGGACATGACTCACCATAAAGCCAAACAAATGAGCTGCAGTTCTGTTACTTTATGTGTGATATGAGCTTCAGGCAGTAGTAGTCCATGCACTGATTATGTGGAGCAGATCAATCCTATGGGACACATAGTGTCGAGAGAAATAAGTCAATCGAATCACTGCATATTTTTGTAGAGCAGATCAGAAGATCAAGAGGTCAGTTTCTTGCAGAGGCAGGTGTCTGTCTCATAGCAGGATCTTCACACCTCCCTGTGGTGACTGGGCACCTTGGGAGAGGCCTCGTGGAGGAACTGGTCCAAACTCTAACTGCTTCACTACACTAAAAAGAAAACCGCTATTAAGTTTTTAATCAAAACAAAAATCTTAAGAAGCTAATCACATGAAACACAGCACTTACCTGTCATACTGTGGTGGTGGGCTGCTTACTTGGCTTTCAGAACCTCCTAAACCGGCGGGACTGGCATGAGCGGCGAGGAGAGCTGGTCGGTTAATGGACGTGTCATACACAAAGTCTCGACAAGATGCCAACTTGGACTCCAGGTTCTGATGAAGTATGTAAAATAGATTGAACATATAGGGCCGTATTTTGCCCCCAGTCTCAGCTGTGGCGCAAGTGTGACGCGTGGAGTTCTAAACAAGAGGTGTGCCGTGCCTGAATATCAGGTGGAGTGGAGCAGACTGAGGGCGTGGTGTGGTGCGTTCAGTGAATTGCCAGAATCGTAAAAATAAATATCAAACGAGTTCACTGAAAAACAACATGGAACATGCTCAATACTTCTTTTATTTGGAAATATATTAGGATGATAAATACTTAACATTCATAACATTTGTGTGTGATGTGTGGGAGTCGTCCGGATGCCCTCCCGCAGCAGAGCACAGCCCCTCGCCCGCTCCCTGTATCGCTCAGCTCTGCTCTGTTTGGTCTGGATCTGTACAAAAGCTGCTCATTCACATGTGGCCGTTTACAGCGATGTCCTAAAGTGTGTTTTCATACTCTGTCTGTGTCCTAATGCTGCGATGTCAATTTCCTCATATTCTCGCGGGCAGACTCTGCGCGCGCATTCACTGACAGCTCAGGGCTGTGATAGCGGAGCAGACGCACGTATCATCCGAAACATTTATATGACAATAAACGTATTAAATAATGCACGAGACTTCCACCAGTGTGGGAATAAATGCAGTGGACCCGAGAGACGAGAATGTTAGCGATCAGCGGTAGCAGAGGTGAACACTCGTACCTCAGGTGAGTCCGTGGGAGCGGACTGTCGGGACAGCCGGGAGCGGGAGCGAGAAAGCAGCGGGTCTGCTGTGGGATGGGGAACACATGAGACAGACACACAGACACACTTTAACGCAATGAAAACTATAAAAGGTTGATAGGTGCGCGCGTGCACAGGCTTACAGCGGTGCGCCTGCATGAGAGGGGCCCGGAATGTTCGGAACACAAACACTGTCAGTTCTGTCATGGCCCACACAAAATTCTATATTCCTGGTGCCTCTGTTGGTGTGTACTTGCAACGCGGGGCTCCGGAGCTGTTTTATTGTCACATATATATAATTTTTCCCCACACTCCTCTTTGCTGCCTGTAATGAGGCAAAGATTACAGACCTTACCCACATGGGCAGTGCTTTTAATGCCACAGTGGTCACAGATTGGTTCAGATGCCGTGACCATATATGTACTTGTACCGTCCCGCTCCAGCCTCCAGCAGTGAAGTGCAGCCCCATCTGGACACGCCCACTTGCGCTTTGCGCTAAGACTGGGGGCAAGATACGGCCCATAATATATTTTTTGTTCGTTCAACACGATCAACTTTCTTACCCCAACTTTTCTCAGAAGTTCTCCAACAATATTAAGGGCAGATATCCGAGCTGATGTTGTCAGTGGTGTGCCTGTTAGCCCATCACCTTCAAAGGAGACAACATAGCACTTTTATTTTACCAATCCATATAAAAGAATATAGTTCAAGTACAATTCTAAAAGGAATTATTTTCTATAACGAGAATTATGATAACAGGGCATCTTCCATTCTGATGATAATGACAGGTGACAGCAGTAGCAGCTAATACTCACCTCTACGGATACTTGAGGCAGGGGGCGTGTCAGATAAGATAATCAGTTTAGCTGGTGTAGCAGGGAGAGAAGGATTAATAGCAGAGGGGCACTGCATGTCTCGCTCACTGTCTCTGCCTAAGCTGCTCGATGGTCGTCTCTCTACCTGCCGTACAGCCAACTCTTGACGAAGATCTGTTATACAAAAATTATACAATTTAATTTCATTTACAGTCAAAAACACATCATGCAAGGCTGAAAGCGTGTACCTCGAGCTTCATCCTTAAGTCTCTGGACAGACTCCAGGAGGTTTTCTTTCTCATCAAGCTCACTTTCAAGAAAAGCATTTCGCTCAATTACTTGGTTCATCCTCTGCTCAAAGTCCTCCAGCGACATAATAGTTGCCCTGTGATAAAAACAGTAAAAAAGTAATTGTTTTCTTCTTGTGAAACAGATTTTTTTCATTAACCAACCTTTTAGTCCTTTCCAGGTCATCATTGGACTGCTCTAGCTCCCTGATGTATTTCTGCAGGTGATCTCTCATAGCTTTAGTTTCTAGCAGCTCCTCCTCCAGTGTAGAAATGTGCCTCGAAGCTTCTGAGTGCTGAGTCTCAAATTTCTCCTGTTAAAAATACATTGTTTTGATAGTAAATGTTGGCTGATTTGATACAGAAGGGTGGATAAATTATATGAACTTGTTTGTACAGAGCAGCCTTTAAGCAATGTGACATTATGCACAATTTCTTCATTCACTTCAGTATAATTAATTTCCCTTTCCAGCCCTTTCTTAAACCATCAATCCATGGTTCTACAATCCGGAAAACAATATAACTTGTGGCAGTAACATGTTAGTGTGAGACTCAATAGAGACCTTTATAGGATGTCATATTTAAAAAACATCTGTTACAACTCCTAGAGCAGTAGAGCACATGGCAGTGAGAGGCAGGATCTAGTTATGAGGAGTGGTACCTTCACGTTTTCCAGCTCCGTGCGCAGTCTGTTGTTGTCTACGAGAAGATCTTTGTTTCGCCGTTCACACTGCTTCAGCTCTGACTCCAGCTCAGCCTCATAGTCACGACTCATCTGCTGGAACTCCTGCAGCTCCTCTTGCACCTCGTCCGCCCTAAATACCACAAGCACAAACTATGAAACTATGCTAGCTACGCTTAGAATGTACAACAAGATTGCACATTCCCCTACCTTTGTTGATGTTTCTCTGCCTGCTCCTTCCAGAAGCACAGCTCCTCTTCCATTGATGTAAACTTGCGGGTTGGCTCTACCATCTCTACAGATCTGACTGGAAATTTAGCACAACCATACAGTCTATGAGCACAACAAAAAACATTTGTAAGAATGTTTCAGATCCATTGTAAATGTAGTGCAATGTTAGCAAAGCGAATCCACTAACGTTAGCTATTTTATAAGATTACACAAGAATACATCATGTAATCGTGTACATTTTACTGATCTTTAATCAAAGACTAGGTCAGATGCACATAAAAAATAACATACGTGAAAGGCCAAATGGTTGCATGGTTTTTGTTACACATAACTTTAGCTAACCATTAGCTAGCTCTTTAGCAATTTCAGTCCAGCGCCCACGGAGTTTTAGTAACACTTGGTCTGAAAGTGAATAAAATAACATAAGATAAGAACCAACCTGCATAAAACAGATGCTTTAAAACCTACTAATAATAAAATATCCACGAGCCTACTCTTGCTCGGTGCAGTTTAGTCATAGAAGAGTTTTGGTGGAGGAGTCCCCATACAAATGATCCAAATACAAACGGAGCAGTGCAGCTATTGGTCCATCAGAATGACGATTATCCCGGATTATCCAATCAGATCACACTGACAGGGCGAGCTCAACCAATCAGCGTCTCCAGACCATGACCGTACATCACGTGTGCTGTTTTATACCATAGATCTAGTGAAGATCGATATTTTTATAGAGGAGTTATAGCCTCCTGTTGGTCACTGTCACTGTATGTCAGCTATAGACTATGCAGCCTATGATATCAACATGTTTCTATTTCTAAACGTTTACAAGTAGGTAGCTTGCGCAGTGAGCTGAAACAATTCAGTGACAATTGCACACATATATTTTATTTGCCTTTATTAGTAGGAATAAACCAAATGTGAAAGTAATATGAGGTAGTCGGAAGTAATTGAACATTGACAGTATTAGCGAGATCTTTTTCATTGCTGAATATCTTTACATGAATGAAGATTTGTTATTGTTATAAAATGCAATAAATGGCAGTGACAAAACATGTGCAAAATGTTATGTTGAAATATACAGAGTTTGCACCATTTACTGAGTTATTGAGATAACATACTAACATGCAAAACTGTCCCAGACAAGTTAATTAAAGTTGTGTTAGTATTCCTGAGATAATATTAGTATAAACCATTAAATTGATGCTTTTTGCTTTTAAGGATCTGCATATGAGAAAACATAGAAAATTCATTTTCGTAAAAAAAAAAACCAAAAACATTGAGATAACAAAAAACATGGGAACAATACAAAAATATCAGAAAATATTAGTTAGAGTCTAACAATCTTTCAATCAAACACAATCAAATCAAGGACTTCATTAGTCTTGTTTCAGCATACCAGAGTTGTCTGCAAAAATAAATATATTAATAATTAGATGTTATAATTTGTACTGTATAGTATTTTAGATATTTTATGTCTACTTACTTTTAATTTTCTTCAACTTTTTTATTGTCTTTCACTTCATTCTTGAGCATACACATCCCCTTCTGACTGTCAACCACATCTGTCTTCACTTGACCCAGAGTTTGCAACAAGCACATGGTGTCAAATCCTTCATCGCTTGATTTTTGTAACAACTCCAGTACCTGTAATAATATGCATAATAATATGCAAGAGAAAGAGTGCACACATAATAATGTAAAACACAACCACTGTATAAAATTATTATAGTTTTTCTGTCAGACTAGCTACACAGATTCTGAACACTTTCACAAGATGCTCTGACCCAGTTCTCTATCCATCTCAGGTTACTTATTTTTCTTTGTCTGCCTCAAATACATCCACTTTAAGGACTAAATGTTCATATTCTGATATGACAACAAATTATTATATTGCAATTATTGTAATGTAAAAATACCAAAAGTCTAAAAACATTTTGTCAGTGCAGGCAATATGTACAATATTTTGAAATATGCTGATAATTATGCAGAAGTCACTATGAAGAACATAAATATATGAGTCTACACTTGCAATATTTCTACTGTGATGTACTGTGAAAGTGGTTTTAAACTGTATTACATCTCTATTCTAAGGTATGTGCCACTGAAGAAAGCCCAGCAGCGCCTCTACTTCCTGAGAAAACTCAAGCAGGCAAGTGCCTCACCACCCATCATGACCACATTCTACAGAGGAACCACTGAGAGCATCCTTTCCAACAGCATCACTGTGTGGAGCAGAAGCTGCACTGACTACAACAGAAGAGCTCTGCATAGTGAACAGAGTCAGGAAGATCATTGGTGCACCACTCCCCTCACTGCAAGACACATAGACCACCCACCTCACCCACAAAGCCATCACAATTGTGTGATGCAAATCACCTCACACACAATCTGTTCAGCCTCCTGTCCTCCAGGAGGAGGTACAAGAGCCTCCGTTCCTGCACCACCAAATCCACCAACAGCTTCATCCACCAAACTGTCAGGATATTCAATTCTCCCCTTGGACTTTTCCATTTATTATTATTTATTTATACACTTAGAGGTGAGAAACACAATTTCGATTCTTCATATGTTTCATATGAAGAGTTGACAATCAGCTTTTTTGAACTTTGAACTTGAACTTTTTGAACTTTGCTGACAGTGAACAGTTGAATTTCAGATTTATATTTCAATGCAACCTACCTGTAGACACTTATATGACTTCAGCTGGCTCAGATTCTCCTGCAGAAATAGTAAATATATGCTCAGATCATTGTAAACTGGGGTAACCACTCCTAAAGAGCCAAACCCAGGGAGCATATCGTAAGGCTGGAGGAAGCCCGAACTCTGCCGTGCTGGTCCGATTGCAGCATATATCACCAGAGGAGCCAGGAGGATGTAGACTACCAGGTTGATGTAGCTGAGTAGCCTGAACACACCCACTGCCACAAGCTTGCACTGCACTGCTGAGGGTACAAAGCTGTCATTTTGAAGTAAGCCTTTTCTCAAATCACAAGGAAACTCATCTGTGAGGGAGGCCAGCTGGATGTAGTAACCGAGGTAAATGCAGGCTAACAGCAGAATTAGCAGGGTGAGACCACGGCAGGCCAAGTATCTGACCACAAGGCAGCGAGAGAAGCGCTTGGTCTTGAGATAATGCTCCACTAATGGGTATTTGAAGCAGCCTTCTGTCAGGTCCAAGGCACTGTGGTAAAAAAAAAACATACATATCATTGTAAAGAACTTATGACAGCTGGAAAAATGTTAAATGAAAACTAGGGATTAGGATGTTCTGGTACTATGCAAATATAACATCACACATATAGGCTTACTTAAGCACATTCATATGAAATAGATGATTTATGACAAGTATTACACATACAATATGGTCAGTTAGACAAACTTAACACTTGAGTTAAGTAATAACAATGGTAAATTGTGAATAGATAACACTAATAACTTGCAAAAAATAAGCTTTTCATATTTTAGGATGTGTAGAGTCAAATTTTGCCCCAGTTTAGTCCAAATTTTGATGTAGTGAGCAAATATAAATTGAATATTTTGGTATATTAAATCTACATGCACATTTGACTAACTTGAATGGATACAAATATAAAAATTTGATATAGATTACATAAATCACATACATACAAAAAAAATCGTATGTTGTATTGTTGTTTGTTTTATCTATGTATGCAAATTGATTAAACATGTCTACACCCTACCTTTGAGAGTCATCAGTTCCCTCCTTGCCATCTAAAGAAGCAAGATTCTTGGCTAAACGAATTGAGCGATTATAAAAACGGTCCAGCTCCTCCATGATGAAACTGAGGTCTGAGGAAAGGTGTGGTGCAGCTGTGAACCTCCAAAACAGAGCAGGGATGTACATGAGGACAGCAACTAAGAGCAGGATGTATGGGAAAAACTAAAAAGAATATAAGAAAACAATTATTATTATTATTATTATTATTATTCAGTTGTATTACAGTAATGCGTTTTTAATTATTTCAGATGTAGTGATGGCAGTACCTTATGTAACCATAGTGGAGTGCTCTCAGATTGCTGCTGTACTGCTGCCCAACAAAATGAGTCAACATAATATGCTTGTCTCCAGGAGAAGTTTGTTGGAGCAAAGCAACTGATCTGTGTACCTGGAAGATGCAATATAAACCAATACATTGATACTATCTTCTTACAAAATTCTACATTCCAGTGCACAAGGTAGACAATTTACTTATGCTGTTTTTCCTCCTTTCTTCTCTATAAAAGAGATTCAATCAAACATGAATAATTCAATCATGACTCATGTGATCATTGTTGTTGTGAGTTTTTGTCAGTAGCAATATAGAGACTTACAAATAGAAAATAACAAGTCATATGACCATGGACACAACACATACCAATCCTGCTCCACTGCAACAGCATGACCTAGTTTGTACATAAAGAAATAGTCAATACTCTATAGCAGTCTATTTCTGATTCATGGAGAGTTTGAACTGACAGAGTTGCACATTCCCCTATGAACTTTAAAAATATATAGAGAGAGATTAGTATTGTATTTTGGTTAAGTTTGTTTGATCAGAAGAAGTTTTTAATGTGGTTGTTATATGCAAGTCATAATGTCACTTATTTCCCCATCATACACTGTTAGAAGTGGTTCTCCTCAGAGAACAAAATTACACTTTGACAATAACAGACAGGGTGGCTGTAGTTTTAAGAGGATTACAGATCTCCAAATGAACAACGAACCTATGCGCATATGTCACCAGTTACTTTCAGCAAAAGCTTTTGTGTTTATGTGAACCTGGTATCATCTTTATCAACATCAGCAGCGGTGTCTGTCTGGGTGTGATGCAGTGAAGGGTGGAGTCGCGCATCAACTCACATGTCCATGTCCTCAATGTCCACTATGTCCTGTTTGGCCATCCCAATTTGTAGTGTGAATGAAAACATAAGTATTTCTATTGACATCCAAAAATAAATTGTAAACACAACTCACCCACGGACACCTCTTGAGCAAAGGCGAGAGAGATGAGAAATAAAGGTAGCCCCACGGAAAGAAACGTGACTATTTTGTCCACAGCGAGTTCCAGGCGCACACCTTTGTATTTGTTACTCTGTCCCTCTGTTGGATCTTTCAATAAGAAATCGCTAAAGACATATTCGGTGGCTACGTGCGCGATCGCCATGCCAAGTATGAACAAAAGCCGGCTTTTTTGGTAAATTGAATAAAGGGTTAACTTGTGGTTCAATTCACCATCTCGCAACTAGCCTATATTTATAGTGATAATTAAATAGAAAGCCTCCGACCGCGAAGACTAGCAGAGTAGTGATCATTCGCCGCTGACAAAGACCATGATAGTAACCCTGCTGCTGTCCCGTCAGTCACAGAGCTTTGGCAACAGGGGGGCGCAGTCTCCCTGTCGACCACTAGGGGCTGCCATTGTTCTAAACCACGATATATTTTAGACGTATTTTGCCGTCATACGTCCATGTTATTTACATACACAAATTTTTTTTATCAGGTTATTGGACTCGATAGACTAGAAAAAATTGGGGGTTTGCACATTTTTCCCAGACCATAGGACAAATAGTTAGCTTTCATTTGTTTTTGTATACTCCTTTACATTTATAATAAAGGTAAATTAAATAAGCTAACTGAATTTGGATGTTTAAGGTTATATTATGGTGTTGCGGATGATTTATTACATTATTAGTAATTGCAGTGCAACAGACTGGCGCTGCCAGGCTCAATATTTTTTCGACAGCTGCGACTCATTTGCGGCAGTGTGTAGGTTACAAAAAGATTCGTGTTTCTGGGGACAAACAGAGGGAGACGGTCCATGGGGGAAATGTAACGACACCAGGTAGAAAAATATTTCACAGTTTTAGATTATTGTCGCTTTAATTTTACTAACTGACAATCAGATATCTTACTTCGAATATCTGTAAAACAGTGTAGCTTAATTGTTGATGATGCCTTTGGTTAGCTTCGAGCTTGTCATGTAACCACGGCGAGCGAAACGTATGTAATTGAAGTATCAAACGTTAGCGACTTTTGCTCATCAAAGTAAACATTTGTCAGATGTAAATTGTACTCCGTTTGTGCCTAGCTACTTGATGCAAAAGACATCAATAATCCTGTAACGTCAATTGGCTAAAAGACAACAAACAACAAGTTGACTGACCCAAACTGAGAGGTCGATTGGGCCACCATGTAAAAGTCTTGTTTATTGATCGACTGTATGTTGTGCTTTTGTATTTTAATGAAGACATGAGAGAGAAGAGGACCGAATTTGAGGAGAAGGACCGTTTTGGGATGAATGATGGAAGGACTGGGAAAAGAGGGATCCATATGCAGCTCTAGACCCTACCCATGGCTTGGCCCGAGCAAAACAGAAGCCTCAACTTTGCTGTGGAAACTCAAAGACTGCTTTTCCTATAATGTAACACCATCTACCAACACTGATAAAGAAGTGAGTTGGAACATCAAGGATGCAGCTTCTCTCAGTTTTCTCTCAAATTTTATAAATATTCATGTTTTCCTGTTTCCAGATGTGCTTTATTTACTAAATACAGGGACTATATCTTCAGTGAAAATGCACCTGGACATGAATCAAATAATTTGTCGGAGCTGAAAAGTGCTTCACTTTTAGCATTCAAGAATGTTAATTTCTGATGTAAGCATCAAAGAGCACCATAAATCTGAAATGTAAAGTCAGAAGGATTTATTAAGTCTTACATAATTAAAGTAACAGCTCAACTAGTCCAAAGAGCAGCATAGTTACAGGGTCTCTCAGGAAGGACAGGGGGAGAGCCCTGAGATGTGTGTGTTAACAGTTTTTATAGTGTGTGTGTAAATGTATGTATGAGGGAGGATCCTCTTCTGGTCAGCATAGCGTTATCTTTATGAGCCCCCATGCAACAGCAGGGCTGCAGGGGCTCACAGTCTCGCCCGTATGTGTTCTATGTGGCTGCATTTTACCCTGTCCCTAACCCAGAGAAATAATGTGATTTAGATGTCTGCATATCACTGTTATTCACTTGTTGGTAACAGTAGCATTAACATCAAGATACACATTTAAAGTAGTGCACATTGCTGAATGTGACTACATTATAAGAGTCAAAACATTGGTGATATGAACAGGGACAAGGCCATTGCTTATGATAAGCATTTATCTAAACCTTGCTTGTGTTAAAAGAAAATTGTCTTGTCACTGAGTTGTCATCATGAATCCTTGGAGATTTATTATAGTAGACTTTTTTTCTGACCAAAGTTTAGTTGTTTTCATACCTGACAGTTTTCACTGATCACTCACAGTCTTCCTCAGACTCAGAAACCAGACAAGTCATGCTACCATTACATGATCATAATTTATACTAATAAATTCTTTAAAAACCAAATGAACCTCACTGGACTATTTGAATATATTATTTTTACGAAATATATTTTTAATTCTGTCATTACATTGTGTAATGATGATTATAAAAGTCATGGCTGTATTGTCTTTTTCAGAGAAGTTACATGGAGAGCAGAAAGCCTGTGCTGGATCTAAAAGATGTCCCTCCTCCTCCTCCTCCTCTGCATCACAATACCTCTCCCCAGCCTCCCCAGCGCTTCTCTCTCGCCCCTCTCCCCATTCCTCCACCTTGCTTGCCTCCGCCTCCTTCGATTCCTCAGCAGCCAGCCCCACCACCACTGTCCCAGCAGCAACAGGGATCTAGCCCCAATGTAAGCACTTGCTCCTATTGTGAATATTGTGGCACAGGGCGCTATAACACTGTAGGTGGTGGAGCTGGTGTTGGCAATAGCAGTAGCATCGAGGGTCCCCTCTCCTTTTACATGGCTTCAAGCTCTTTGGGAGTACACAGCCCTAACAGTAAAGTTTACAGCTCTGGGCCTTGTTCTATGCCATCATCTGTTCAATATAAACTAAATTTAAGCAGTGGAAACCATGATGAATCTTTAGCTACGTGGAGCAGTCATAGTTACACATCCCAGTTACCTTCTTCTGTTGCTACCTCACAACCTGTATCATTACATCCATATGCACCTGGCTGTTCAGAACTGCTCCACTCCTACCCATCGCTACCTCTGTCCTGCAGCCAGACCAACCAGTTTCCCTCTTCAACTCCTCCAGTCTCCTCTCTTCCCGCTACTTATACACCTTTGCATGGCTCCTGCTTGGCTTCTTCTGGCTACTACCCCTGTGGTGTAGACTGCAGCCCTTTGACCAGGAGAGCCCAAAGAAGCACAAAACTGGGTGAACATACCACCACCACTATATCCACTACCACCACCTCATCACACTTTTGCTCTATACCTATGCACCTAAATGTAGAACGCACGGTTGGTGTGAAGGGGGCACAGCACTGCCAAGAGTGCTTGCTGAAGGTTAGTACATTTTCATACAATTTTAGCTGTAGCTCACAATGGTATTAGTGAATATTGTGTGCAATAATGAGGCTTGTGGTGCAGATTGTACTAGCTGTTTATTGGTGTCATACAAGTCCACAATGCTCATTGCTTATTGTACTCAGATGCCGCATGGCTTTTGTATTATTCAGTTCATTTTTATGATTTTTGCTTCTTTGTTAGACTGCAACACATGTAGTGCCTGAATCAGACAAAGGGTGGCCCAGTGTTCCTCTTCCCCAGACCACTCCCATCCCTATTTGTAATGGTTGTAGTACATCTGCAGAAACGGGACAGAAATATGGTCAGTGATGTTATTTGGATTTACTGGGTAACTATTTGGGCATATGTTCCTTATCTATTTTATTTTTATCTTTCAGGTTCTCCTGAAATTGGTGGTCCTGAAAATATCCCTCCTGTTGGGGTATTCTGGGATATTGAAAACTGTAGCGTTCCCACTGGGCGCTCTGCAGCTGCTGTGGTGGAACGAATACGCAGCCGCTTTTTCCAGGGTCACCGTGAGGCAGAGTTCATCTGTGTGTGTGATATCAGTAAAGAGAGTAAATCTGTCATCCAAGAGCTCAATAACTGCCAGGTACAACATGATGCACGATTCGCCCACATAACTCCTGATCTTACCATTTTATGTGCTTGGGTTAACAATTAAATTTTCCAGGTCACAGTTGCCCATATTAATGCCACAGCCAAAAATGCTGCTGATGACAAGCTTCGTCAAAGTCTGCGACGCTTTGCTGAGACCCACACTGCACCTGCTACAGTTGTATTGGTATCCTGTGAGTAGCTTGTAGACTAATATTTATTGAAGTTAATAAACCTTTGACATTGTGCTGATGTTTGGTTTTTTTATTAGCTGATGTGAACTTTGCCAGTGAGCTGAGTGATCTGCGCCATCGCCATGGTTTCCAGGTGATCCTTGTCCATAATCATGCCTCGCCCGCTCTTCTGCAGCACGCCAACTGCCACGTGGCCTTTCAGGAGCTCAGTGCCGATTTACCACCTCGAATGGTCAACGAAAAGGTATGCAGTAGTATATTTCTATTTAATAAAATACAAGTTTTGCACCAGATTGAAGCAGATGGTATGCTGTTGGTTGTTTGATGCATTCAAGTGCTGCTGCTGTTATTGCCTGATTGAAAATCATACAAACCAGACAGAGTTTTCCTTCCTTCAGCCCACTTTCAGCCTCCTCTATGTGCACAACCTTCCCATCGCCCGTGACAAGAGTCAACTCAATGCTGTGAAACTGCGGCTCCGCCGGTTATCTGCTAACTGTGGTGGCAAAGTGCTGGGTGTGTCTCACGGTACAGCAGTCCTGCGTTTTGGCAGTCCTGCCGCTGCCGCACGTGCATCTAAACGAATGGAGAATGAAGATGTCTTTGGCCGTCGCATCAGCGCGTCCTTCTCACCTTGGCCTGGTCAGCCCAGACCTGATCACAATTTTCAGGCTTACTTCCATCAAGTTCTTCAGGCTCTGCCTCAGCCCTTCCCAGTCCACAACCCATTGTTTGCCCCACACTTTTCCTCCTCACCTTTTCTATCCCTGGAAAAAACCAGATCACCCAGGAGGCCACGCATCCGAGCCGCCCGCCCGGTGCCTGAACAGCCCTGCAGCCCCAGGAGAGGGTGCAGTGGGCCTCCCCATGGTGCACCATTCACAGCTCTTCAGGTCAGGACACCCGCCAGTGCCTGCTTCCCCTTCAGCTTCATTGCGCTATGTTCTTATGTAGGCTGCAGTTTTTTCTTTTTTTTTTTAAATGCCAATGTCTTACTAAATGCGGCTTAACTAACTATTTGTAGCTCTATTGCTCGCCCTCTGCTTGTGCTTGCATGTAGCTTCAGTAGTCGCTGTATTGTCTCATTTTTCTGTGTCATTTGTTATGCTTAGATCAATGTGTAAATTAACATTCATGCTTTTGTGTTCTGTTTGTTCATCATGTGTGCCATGTTTCCATGTACATTATTGAGGAAACCTGTATGTGGGTAGTTTTGAGAGTGTGAGTAAACTTTAAACTGGGCTGTAGAACCTTGCAAAGAGCTGCTGCATGCTGCATGGGCCATTATGTCTTATAACCATACCTTGCACTACACAAAACAGAACAAATTAATGGTTTTTTAAAGTGTTGATTGATTCATATATTTATATATTCATATATTCTTGCTTAGGAGGTGAGCTGTGTAGATGGTAAGCCTGTCTTTCCAGACAAAGGCCCACGTGCCACGTCTTCCTCACCTCGTCGCAATGAGGCAGGAGCGCTAAGTCAAGTCCCCAAGCCTGCCCTCGCTGGAGAGTCTATGTACAGAAGGAGGTATGGGAGAGAATTTTTATACAGGATGTGTTCAATAACTTTTACCAAAAATATTACTCTACAGAAGAGATGGTTCAAGCCCTCGAAGCACAAATGAGTTCCCCATTGAAAGGGAGAGGACCATGGGGGAGTTTCAGATCAGCACACCCTCAGCTTTCAGCAAACTGAATCTGCAGCGGAGCTTCAGTCCCCTTGTGCTTTCACAGGGATCATGGTCTTCAAGGTGAGTGTTCATTAAGTTCCATATTAAAGGTAAAATAAACCGTTCCTTTTTTACCCACTGTATCTTTTTATAAAAGGAGTGCGTCTCCCTGCTTCTCAAGCCGCTCTTCACCCTTGCTTGCGCCTCCTCGTAGTCCGTGTTCTGAAACTTCTCCGGAACCTTTCTCTGATGGAGCTGAGGTCCAAGCAGCCAATCTGGATTATAGGATGTCTCGTAAGGATCTCCAGCAGACTCTTCATGACACATTCTCTAGATATGGACAGGTTTGTGACCGTAGGTTTCACCTTACTTATATAATGTCCTAATTTAATCTATGCCTCTCACTTTCAATACCAGGTCAAATCGGTGGAACTGAGCCCTCACACAGATTATCAGCTAAAAGCCACAGTACAAATGGTATCTTTACAGGATGCCATCAGTGCAATTAGTGGTCTGCACCGCTATAAAATTGGAGGCAAACGTATTCAAGTGTCTTTGGTCACTGGAGGTGGCAACAAGTCTCTGGCCATGCTCAGGTAAAAGTACTGGCATAGCACATTAATTAAATAAATGTTTCTCTGGGAAAATGTAATTTTCTCCTTTTTTTGTGCAGCAGTGAGATTATAAGTATTCTCCAGGATGCACCTGCCAATTGCCTTCCACTTTTCAAATTCACTGAAATCTATGAGAAAAAGTAAACTGTCTTCTCACTATAGAGCCATTTTTCCTCTGGTTTGAGTGTTTGTTGTGTAATTTAAAATATTTTCTCCTCAGGTACACGAAAAAGCTCATAATTGGAGATCTGTATAGACTGCCTGAAGTGGTTTCTGTACGTGAACAGGGAGGGTCGCGGCTTGTTTGCCTTTTAAACAGCAGCCAGATGCGTCAGAGCCCACTGGGGTCCTCTCAGTCTCAGGAAGGATCGTCCTCAGCGAGTGGCAGTCCCGTTGTGTTTGAAGAGCTGGAGTATCATGAGCCAGTCTGCAGACAGCACTTTGCACAACAAGACTTCAGGTTAGTCTCTGCAAAATGTGTCCTATATTTTTATACTAATTCATCTAAGTAATTTTTTTTGGTTTGTGAATTTTTAGTGAAGCTGATTTTGATCCTGATGCCTACAAAATCCCATTTGTGGTGTTATCTGTGAGCACTTTAACCTCTGATGTCCACACTTTGTTGCATTCTCATGAGGGCACCCTTCCACTGCTTAGGTAAAAGTAATTGATCAAACACAGTACAACATTATATAGACCTATGCTTGCAAAACACAATTGCAAGGATAATTAAAATAAAAGTGTTTGTGGAGGAAGTGGTTTTGTAATGGGCCAATGTCTCTTTACATTGTACGTCACAAGGTCAGCTGTTACAAGCTGATATCATAATTGTTTTGTACTTTCCAGTTTTCCAGATTGCTATGCTGCTAAATTTGGCCACCTGCAGTTGGGAAATGAGACACTAGAGGGGGGTGTTTCTTTGGAGCATCTCATAACCTGTGTTCCCAGTATCACAATAGTCACAGCTCAGAATGGCTTCAAAATCATCAAGTGGATTCATAATAAACCACCGGTGCCCAACAGTGGTATAAATTATACATCACTGGTTAACATCAGAATGCTGTGCTGTTTTTAATCTGCTGTCTTTGCAGAGCCATGGATACAGCGCTGCAAGAGTCCAGTGGGTAACCCTCAGCTCATTCAGTTCAGTCGTGAGATAACTGACCTTTTAAAGAGCCAGGCGTCCTGCATTATGCCCATCAGCAAGTTCATCCCCTCATACCACCATCACTTCGCCAAACAGTGTCGCGTCTCAGACTATGGTTACTCCAAACTGTTGGAGCTGCTTGAGGCAGTACCACATGTGCTTCAGGTATATTTCATTTTGATGAATATATTAAACATGAGGTGAAGGTTCCTTTCTTTACAGTGTTTGTAAATGTTTGTTTAGATTTTGGGCATGGGAACAAAGAGGCTGCTCACTTTAACACATCGCGCTCAAGTGAAACGCTTCACCCAGGATCTACTCAAACTGCTCAAATTTCAAGCCAGCAAACAAGTGGCAATCAAGGACTTCATGCAGGCATACCACTGGTCCGTCCTGTCAATACCGTAACTTTCTTTACTTGAATTTTTTAAATGGATTTGTAACTGGTACCTCATGCTCTCCTAGGTGCTTCTCCAGAGACTGGCGGGTCATTGATTATGGTGTATGTGATTTGATGGACCTCCTAAATGAAATTCCTGACACAACCATCACGATTACACACCAGGACCCAGACACTGTCATCTCTGTTCCCAAAAGAGGTACCATGACCTACAGGTACCAGTGATAAAAAGTGTTGTACTTTTCATTTCATCACTTTCGTGCACTTTTTTGTTAGAGCGTACTTCTGAAGAAATAGACCGCACCAAGCAGTTTGGGAAGGAGGTGGTAGATCTGCTCCGTCACCAGCCTCACTGCAGGATGCTCTTCAGTAAATTCATTCCCACATACCACCATCATTTTGGACGTCAGTGCAAGCTCAGCTACTACGGCTTTGCAAAACTCGTGGAGCTCTTCGAGGCAATTCCTGACATACTCATGGTCAGTCATATTTATACACTTTTTATGGTGTCCAAAGCAAATAAGAGGTTGATTTCATAAGAATAATTATTCCTATTGGCTTGATTTTATCTTGTCTTTTGTTGTTCAGGTGCTAGAGTGTGGGGAGGAGAAAGTGCTCACACTGACAGAAGTAGAGCGGATCAAGGCTCTGGCTGCACAGCTTGTCAAACTGCTCAGAGTCCAAAAGAACTCCAGTCTCCCTGTGAACCAACTGCTGACAGAATACAGCAAAACCTTTGGTTATGGGCTCCGTCTGCAGGACTATGATACCAGCTCCCTTCCTGCTCTGCTTGCAAAGCTCTGCCATGTTGTCAAGGTAATGATCAATAACCATTTAAGTTAGAGTTGCTGCTGTTTTGTTTTAAACCTGCACCTTATTTCAAGGTGGTGGATGGGCGTGAGGGGCGTGAGGTGCAGCTGATCAACAGGAAGTCCCTGCGTTCACTCACCTCTCAGATCCTGGCTCTGCTCATGTCCCAGGAAGAGGAGCAGGTGTCCAGGGGTCTGAAGGTGGATGAAGTTAGCAATCTGTACATGAGTGTGTATGCAGCGTCTCTCAACCCATGTGAATACGGGTTCCTCTCACTTAGTGAGCTCCTTAAGAGCCTGCCTTATCTCGTGGAGGTCAGTATCTCAGCTTTTCTTTATACTTGATGAGTCTAGTGCCCATCACTAGACACTAGGATTATCTGATTTTGTTGCCATAACAGTTGTATAATGAAGAATGTGAGGACAGCAGCTTGACTCAAGAGAGAGTGAGACTCACCAGGCTTTATCAGTTTGCACGTGATGTTCGAGCTCTGCTCCAAACTTACCATTACAACCAGATCTTCCTGACTGAGTTTCCTGGGGCTTATCACAAATTTACAGGCTGCAGCCTTGAGCCACGGTCATTTGGATACAATAACATTGATGAGCTGCTCAGTGCCATCCCACAGGTAGAACAGATTTCATAAAGAAAAGTTAAGGTAAAGTATCACAGAAATAAAGATTTCTTTCACTGTTGTCAGGTGGTCTGGATCAAAGGACACAGTCACAAGAGGATTATAGTTTTAAAAAACGATATGAAGGGTAATGGTAACATGTCATCAATTTATTCTGTGAAGAAAAAGTGCAATTTGAACTGATATCTTTATGTACAGCAAGAGTAAGTACATCAGTCCCCAGCAGCCCACAGCCCAGTGACAACACAGAAAGTCCAAGGGAGAGTCCTGTCAGCAGTGTGATTTCAGACTCTCACAGTTCAGGTACTGTAGCCTAAAGGGTACTCCGGACTTTTTGAGCAGTGGGTGGCTGGTGAAAGGATTGACACAAGCATGTTATAGGATGTTGAAGGACTTTTGCTGGAGATGTCTGTGCAAATAATGTTATAATGGTTTGAATATCTGATGAACTTTTATGGTGTTACATCCAGTGATTTAACACAAACAAGTTTGGATTTTTGATCTAGCACTAAGAGAATAGGCCTTGGCAGTTAATTTAGTCTAGACTAGATTCTAAATTACAATCAGCATTTGTGTTTTTAAATTCTTACCATGTTTTAAGTTTACTGTAAAATCTTGGTAATTTCACAGGTGGTGCTGAGCTGTTGTCTTCGATCTCCCCACTGGATCTCCTGTGCGGACCTGTACCGTCCTGCCTCCCCTCCCCTCAGCTACACCCTGACCCTGTTCTTCAGTTGGACTTGATTCATTTTGAGGAAAAGCCACCCACAACTGGTAGCACCTGTGATTTGGATTATCTGATGTATAAATAAATAAACTGACTAATTACTGTCTTTCACCTGTTTGTGTATCAGAGAGTTCTGAAGCAGCAGCTGAAGGGACATCTGATCCACCTGAGCCAGGGGACACACGGGACACACGGGACACAGAGGACACAGTCCCACCACAGCAGCCTCTCTCAAAGGGAGCCAGCAGCCCCCGGAGAGTGTCCCGCAGCAGGTTCAAGCTTGCAGCCAATTTCACCTTCACCACAGGGCTCTGAGTCCTCCTGGCAGATCTACACTCATTAAAACTGCCAACATAGGTATAACACTGATAGATGAGTTGGCTATATTAAATACCATAAACAAGTGCCCTAAGAATATTGGAAATGTGCTCTGTTTACCCTCCATTCTTATTTGGTTCCTCTTTGACTCAGAGTCCCTTGATTTTCACTCTATATGCATTTTCTTTTTGCAGATTTTCTGCAAGTGTTCAATTTGCCGCAGCCTTTTAATGATGTTTTAATGCAAAATGTGTCAAAACACATGTTAAAGAACAAAAAAAATCTAAAAAAAAAAAAATAAGTTAGTTGTCACTGCAATGATCAGTGTATTAGTTGGTCTTTTAGAGCAAAGAATGGTTTCCAACATTATCAGTTTAAAATGATAAAGACATTTTCTAGTTAAATATGTTTAACATATTATATATGACAAAACTAAGTTGAATCAATCTGTTCTGTTTATCATTTCCTTTGAGAGGTGAGCATAGATTTGTCAGTGAAACTTTTCAAGTGGTGCCTTTTCCCTGGTCCCAGTCTTTTGGGGGGCTAACATTTTGTGATTGTGTTGAGGTTTACTTTTCTCTTACATTCTGGTCTTTTGTCTCTTTCAAAAGACTCAAGACATTTTTTCTATTACTGGAGTAAGAATATTTTATGGAAGACTTTTGCCTCAATACTTGGTGTATCTCCAGGAGCAAACCGATGGTGCCAAATACTCATGACTTCTGTTTTATTACTGGTACAAAAGCTCATGAGTTTTAAGTGATTGGAAGCATTTTAACACTAGTGCTGTGAACATTTAGATCTTGACCCAAAGGTGTCTCAATTGCTACGTGTGTCTGCTCATGTTACTGAGGTCTGTTTTTCGTCTTCAGTTGCAGCCAACAGAAACTTGTTTTAAATGCAGTTTGGGGCTGACACTGGACTATGGTGGTGTGAAATATGCTGAGTGCATAACAGTGCTTATGCATCGTGTTAGTCCACAGACTTGATGTTTTTTGGCCCAGGAGATGGCGCTCTTATGGCTGTTTTTGTCAGTTCAAGGTTTGAGTGAACCTTGTCACTGGGAGACGCATCTTTTTAGATGGCATGTCGATGGCAGCAGAGGACACTCCTGGTCCAGTTTTATTTAATAAAAAGGTGAATGGGTTTTTGGAGGAGTACAGTGGGGGAGGTAGGCTGGCTGTAGGGGTAGGTGTCTATGAATATGACTATTGTGCCCACAGTGTACCCACTGTGGTGCGCTGGGATCTGCCTGGCTTTTACAATGGCTTGTATTTGCCATGGTGCTAAAAGAGATGCCATGTACCTCTCTGTCTCTCACTTTAAGATTTTACCTAAGCATTAGTTTCTGTTGGTCATAATGTAACCCTGTTGGCTGTTGAGATTGAGCAGGACCCTGATACCACCAAAGTTGGCACAAGTTTGATTTTTAGATGAAAACTGCACAAAGTCCATTGAGCCGGATTCTGTATAGACTTTTGTTCCCTGAGTTTCCTTTTGTAAGACCTGGTTGTACTTGGGTGTTTCAGTGATGGCCAGAAGGGTAATATTTTTAAAATGGTCTGCTTTGGTGTACTTCACCTGCACTGCTTTACTGATAGTCTGGAAACCTCTTTTATTAAATTAACTTGGAGCTAGGTCTTGTGTAGATTGAGAAGTAATGATTGATAATAAAAATACTAAAATTACTCATTTAGTGAATCAAGTTTGAAAGAAACAGTGACAACTAACTTAATTAGATTTTTCCTCTGGGTAAATCGGGGAGAAACTACTGCTTTGGTTAAATATGCACTCTGCATATTCTATAAAATGTGTTATTTTAGATGGTTAAAAGTCTCAACCTGCTCTGCCATAAGTTTGATCACATTGTTTACTATTTTAAACATTTGACAAGCCTGCACACTCTGTTGTTTAATGGTTTAGTGCTACAAATGTGGATTTACTTAGTCATCTGTCCCAGACATTTACAGTCTGCCTTTTTGTTTAAGTATTACTGATGTGCAAACGTTCCCAACCATCCCAAACAGTTGCTGTAACAGTTGAACATTGTTAAAGGGGACCAAGAGGAGTAATTTCAATAAACATCACAAGCATTAACTGTCTGTTTTACCTGTTTTTACAACATCACGTAATGCCTTCTTGAAAGATGCTCTTTATTTAAACATATATGTACAAGTATTTCAGCTTATTCTCTGCGTATAGTTAAACAATCACACTCAATGTCACTACCATTACAGAAAGCTACTGAAAGTGACAGCAACACCTGCCTCCACATGAACTACTGGTCCTTGATACACTCAAACATGTACGTACACTGACGGCATTTACAAGAGGTGCATTCGTTTCCCAATAGTTAATCATTAAAAATGCAGAACAAATGTAATGCATTGTGGATTACTCATTGTATACATCAACCTCTATGCAAATACTGAAGGCATGGCGATATACATTTTTACATCGCACATAACTGTTGCATTATATTCTGGTGTCGAGCGAGAAACAAATGATAGGCCAAATAGTAACACTTAAGAAATGTGACATCAAAATCTCAGTCCATGACTTCTCTTGGATATGGTGGAGTTGAGCACTTTTTAATTAAACGTTTTAATCTCATAGAAATTGAATAGTAGATATGCCTCAAAGACAAAATTTTAACAAATGTTTAAGGTTAATTTAAGGAAATTAGTCAAATTAAGTTTGTGCTTGTATTACTTAATGGGCATCTATACATTTATATGGTTTCACAAACTAAGAACGTTTTGTACCACACATGCAGTATTATCAGAACTCTGTGTGGTTGAATTGAGCATAGATACTGGAGGTCTCTGGTAGTATAGAGTGCTGCAGTTGCCTTGTGTCCTGTTACATGATGGCACACTGGGTCGCTCCGCAGCAATCCTTGATAATGGCCACTCCGGATTTTGTGATGGACGGTTTATTGGGAGGAGGTTCTGGGATTAATCTCTTGGACTTTGGGGGATCCTCTGGTAAAGAAGAGCAAAAAGGTGAGCATATACAAGCTAATATAAGTGTAATATGTTTTTGTTAGCACATACCCTGTGCTGCTTTGAGTTTGTTCTCCAACGGCATCAGCTTCAGTCTGAGAAAGTCAGCCATTTCTTTGTCTTCTTCTCGCTCCCTGAAGAGACGAGATCCAAGTTCAACTGTGAGTATTTGCACTTTTAGTAAAATGTATAAGACGGTGTGACAAAATATGTATAGCATGTTTAGATTTTGAAGTGTGAATACTGGAATTTGTCCTATAACTGAAAGGATGGCCCTGAATTCATACTGTCATTGTGTTTTTTGGCAAGACACTTACAAAGATGCAAAAAAGTTGCTACACCCTCTGGAGAAACTGGCTACCAAACAAGCCCTTGCCATCAAATATGAGTGGAATACTAACTAAATACACCCACAACTAAACCAGGACTAGGACCCAACAAGTATTCGTATACTCTCTGTAAGGTTTAGACAAGACTTTACACATTTGACATACGAACCTATAGTGTAAATTAACCATGACAACTATTGGAGGCAGTGGATCCTGTTGCTTAGAAACAAAGACTTCTCTTTAGCCTGCATCTTTTTCATTTTTTCACCTCTATCATGTGATTTATCTGTGAGTCACACTGTATGTTAGTTTATCAGGAGCGGAGGGGTACAAAGCAGGTTTTGTCTGTCCCACACCCTCGTCCCCTGCCTCCATCACAAATGCAAACCCACTTTGTACTCTAATACTCTAATGAGGGTTCCTTCTGCAGTTTTTTTTTTTTTTACCCGCATATCTGATATCTATGTGTTGTTTTTATTTGTACCTTAGTCTCTCCACCTCCGCATCATCCACCAGGAAGTCCCTCTTCTGAACCAGTTTATGGATCTTCAGGATCAGCTCTTCTTCCCGCTGCCGATGCTTCTTGGTCTTTTCTTTCTCTGCAGGAAATGAGGTAAAGAAGAAATGTGTACAGATGAAAGATTAAACGATCAAATAAAGAATTTATCATAATAACTTCTTCTCTATCTTGTTTATAGCTGATATGTATTACTTAATTTCTTTATTTTTATTTTTACATGTACATATATACATTTATGTAATTATTTCTTATTTGACAATGATCTCTTTACTGTTTTTGCTAATTATTTAGAATCATTACCATTTATATATATTTTTCCTCTTTGTTATTATAATATGATGTGTGAGCTACTGTGTAAGTTGCCTTGTGGAGCAATAAAATTTGTCTCAGTCTAAATAAAAATAATGATTAAAAATCTGAAGCCTCTAAACACTTGTCTTGATTCAGTCCTGGTTTAGCCCGTCTTTAGTGCTGATGTAGACATAGGCTGATTTTCTAGTCCTGGTTTAGTTCTGGTTTTGATGTGATGCTTGTGTGTACACACTTTGACATTTGTGAACAACAATAGCTATTATTATTGGTTTACAAAATGTGGACACTACGAACTGTACATGCATCAAGTAAAATATCCTAATCAATAAAGGTGTGAACAATTTGAATAAGTTAACAGGTCAATTTTTCAGTTTTTAAGTGCAGTTTTGATAATTAACTAAAAAGCTGCAGGTGTATCATAGCACAGTATTAGTGTTCAGCAAGGGACATTTCCATGAGTGGAAAGTGTTTTTGCTGCAGGCTTTGGCTAATATGACAGATATTTTTATTTCAGTAATTCTTCATCTTGAACTCTTCTTTAAATCCTGCCTCATGTATAATTCATGGCATCTAATCCACTGACTTCATTATGTTTATACTTTAAAGCTCTATTCATTTCATTGCACAAAGATCTTACTATCAGCATAATGTAGTCCACTTCTGTCTTTTTAACCTTGGTCATCAAAAAATTAAATAAATAAATGAAATGCAAACTTTGGACTTTCATGTGAGTCTGTATTCAGGGCGTTTATACAAGTATTTCTGCTAAGTCAGCTTTTTTCCTCCTACAGAAATAAGTGGAGCAGTGCAGTTCTACCCCCAGGGGCCCAGGGCAATCTAACCAGAAGGGTGTCCCACGTAAATCTTAATGTCAGAGGATCTGGGAAGGTCCTGTTGTAAGGTTGTGTGCATTTTAATATGAACTCTTGCAGATCCAAAAGAATGAATGTAAATATAGAACTACAAGATTTGATTATTTGTACCAATATGCAAAATCCTATAATTTTTATTATATGTATTTAATAACACCTTTAAAATAACACCTGAAGGGTAGACTGCACACTACTTGGCAGTTAATATAAAATGTAACTGAAATAGATGCTCATTACTCCTAATCATAATTACTCTTCCTGTGGCAGTTAGTTATAGAAGAGTGTTGTTGTAGTCTCTGATAAAAGTATTATGTGCAGTGCATTTCTGTTTCCATTTTAGATGGTTTATAATTAACAAAACAAAACAAAAAGTCATGATCTTTTGTAAAAAAACAAAACAAAAAAACAATTGTCTTTAACTAGTGTGTGTTTTTCCATTATATATTTTAGTCATTCAATTTGAGTAATCTCGTGATGTATAGCCTATAATTTATGTAGGTCATGTCTCCATTTTGTGCCACTAAAAATTCCTGATTATTGTTGTGTTGATGCTAAAATGAGTTATGTATTACAATGAAATGTTTCTGTTCGAAGTTCAGAGTTCATATCCAGAAACAGCTGACATGTCCTTGCCCACGACTGCCACCCGTCCCTGTACAGTACAAACAGGTATGTACAGTGACAGGGGCCGGATGACTGTGTGTTACTATGTGAACAATATAATTTGTATGACAAAATTACAACGGCCACATGAGCATACAGCACTCTGTAAAAAATACTATGTTCTTATTAAAAGCAAAATGAACATTTTCTTGGATGTTAAAAAGGAACCAAGAATACATTTCTAAAGCTAATCATTGTTCTGGATCCATTCAGTATTTAAAGCCCTCAATTAGCTAACAGCATTTTTCACAGCCATCTACAACTTCAAGCCAGTAAAAACTATTGCACACATAAATCAAGACATAACCAAGACTTTGGATCAATGGTGCGTGTGGTTTAGAGCAACAGCCTGTATGAATCTGTATTAAAGCAGCATTTTATAGGATCCAGTGAGAATGACGCAGACTGAAGCCAAATATCTATTTTTAGTCCTGGGCCAGTTGTGAAGGACATCTCTCTTTCTCTTTACTTATTATTTCCTAAAAGTGTGTGCCTGTTCACATGTATGTACTTGTAGTGCTTACCTGGTACTGCCACTATCTGCCTCAGCTCCTGCTTCAAACTCATGATGTCTTTGCAAAGCTGAATGTCGTCCATCCTGGAAACATAAACAAAAGAATCAACTAGGTTGCATTACAGAAGGGTCCGGTCAAGCGGTAACGGAGGGAAACGGGCAGATTTTTTACATTAAAATAGCTCTTACTCAGAAACTAGAGGGACTATTGAAATAAGTAAGGTATTAGAATGTAAGAAAGAGTTAACACTCCAACAGGGTAAAGTTAACCCTGCGATATTCTTTCAAGTTGTTGACAAAACATTTTAAAACTCATGTCGGTAACTGAGGGAATGAAATATGCAGCACATTTTGGGCAATAAATACGAACAGCAATAACTACCGGTTCTCACTTACATATCCTTAACAAACTGGTTTGAATATTTGCTTAATATAGTTTTCTACCATATGGTACAAGATTAGGTTGAAAAACCTCTTACTTTTTGAGTAAGGAGATTTTTTTATTAAGAAAAAGTCATGGTAACGGAGGGAAAAGTAATGGAGGAAAAATTGTGCAAGCAAGTAGAAGGTGCATGGTTTTGCATAATTTGTCAGCTTTTTCTTCCGAATACTTTAATATTACTTCAAAATGAAAGGTCACAATTTTCTATAAAATATGTCAATCCTTCCAAGCAAATTTTTATCATTTTAAATTTTTTATTTTTTTTTTAAATCATGTACCTTCATCAACAGTTCAAAGATGGAATAACACAAGATATGATGAAATACATCAATTTATTTACATGATTTGCAGGTCTTTGAAATTTGGGAAATAATTTTTTGTTCCATGTTGCATACATAAAACGTGTGCAACTTTAGAACAAAAAATGGTACAGAAAAAAGGTAAATAGTTTCATAAACTAGAGTACATATGTGATCTGTTGAATACATTTTTATATCAGATGCATTAACTTGAATTTTTGGCCTTGCTGTATACTACTGCTTGACCGGGCCCAGAACAGAAAGTGCTATAAGCACAAAAGTTTTTAAAAGTATAAGAATAAGTCTGTGAATGGAAATTAAGTCTTCCTTTAAAAGCATATACAGCAAGTACACTAAAGAAAGATTATTAATAAGTACATACATACATACATACATATATATATATATAGCATAAATAATTTGGATAGAGAACAAAGACATGCACATTTTAAATCAACATTTCCTGGTCATTTCTTTTTATATACACTCATAAGATTGTTTTCGTCCTGTCAATATTAATTCTATACTTGCAAAACATCTCATACCAACTGACATTTTGATCAAATCTTATCACAACCATCACATTCGCTTGCAATGGAACTAAATGACAAATGTATTGAGGCCAAAATAACCCTATCAGGCAGACCTAACAATCAATGCATATGAGATTATTTTTAAGAGATTAATCAATACTTCATTTAATCTGTTTTGGTAATATCTGAAAGTGCAGAGGTAACGCTGTGCCCTGACCATGAGCCTCTCTTTGCCTCGAGAGCAGGAAAAAAATAAAATAAAATAAAAAATACACACTGTAAATCAATCTGTTGTACTCGCGCCAATCTCCCACAGCCCTGACATGTGACCTCCTGCTCCATTACTCTGTTACTGTTCATCTCCTCTTCCCCTTTTCTCCTCTCTTCTCTCCTTCCTCTCCCCCATCTCTTCCTACTGTACACCTCTTTCTCTCTCTGTCCTTCCTCCCTCTGTCCTTTCTTGCCCCCTCTTGTTTCTTTCCTACATCACGCTATTCTACCCCCTTTTCCTCTTTCTTACCCCCCTCCTCTCTTCTCCCCCTTACTCCCTCTCACTCCCTCTTCTTTCTCCTCCTTCATTCTTTCTCCTGTCTTTCTCTCTCCCTTCTTGCCCCCCTCTCCTCTACCCCATCCTTTCTTATTCCTCCCTCCTATCCCCTCTCATCTTTCACCTCTTTTCTCCCCTCTTTCACTCTTATCCTTTCTCCATCTCCCTCATCTCTCCTCTCTTCTGTCTCCTCACCCTCCACTCCTCTCTTTATCTATTTTGTTGTTTTCCTTCTTCTCCCCTCTTTCCCTACACTTTCCTCCCTGTCTCCCCTCTTCTCTCCTCCCTCTCCCTCTTCTCCCCTCCTTTCCTCTTCCAACGCCCATCTCTTTCTCCTCCTCTTTCTCTTTCATTCTCATCCTTTCACCATCTCTTCCTTCTCTCATTTCTCTTCTGTCCTCCTCTTTCTCTCCCCATTCTCCCCTACTCTCCTCTACCTCCATCCTCCTCTCTCTCCCCTCTTTCCTGTTCCTCTGCAGAGAAGTGACAGTGAGCACAGATTTAATTCAGCCTGTGATGGATCAGGCCTGATGACTCATGCACAGCCTCCTCCCTCTGTGACCCGTCCTCCCTCTGTGACCTCTCCTCACCACTTCACACTCCCAATGTGTGACATTGGGGCAGCGACATATAACAATGCTCCTGATGTGAGTCCATGAACTAACATTATCAACTCTCTGCCATCACAGACATTTCCAGCAAGTATATTTCTGCCGTTAATACAGTGCTGCCCAAATTTTTCACAGCATCTCAGACATCTCCACCTGTGCTACACAAAACTAAAAGATTCAGTTGATCTGTGTTGTTCTCAATACCAGGACCAACCTTGGCCAACTAGTCGGTGATTGTGTAAAAGATAGACTGGTGTGGGCAGAGTTGTGTTTTAGTTTTTCCTCAAGTGATGAAAGTGATGAAAAAAAGATGGTCACTGTCTGTGAATGTTCATGTATGTTAGCTGTTTAAAGTTTGACAGTAGGTCCCCCAAGACCTCTAATCATTTGCTTTACAGGATAAAATTGCGAGACATTCAGTGCCTGCGGTCCTGAGGGAGACTTTGGAAGGAACCAGGTCATATAAATGTGGCAAGTTCTCTTTTTATATTCAATCTACATTTGTCTAAACCTGAATTTCACAGTGGCCAATATAACACATGTACTGTATGTCCCACAAGATTAAATACTTAAACACAAATGTACAACTTCTGAATAATATTCTATTGAATGCTTGTGGCCTTTACCACAGTTTGAGAATCACTGATGTAAAACATGCAGTAAGTAACTTAATTTTTTGTTTCTAAAGTCTAACTGTCAATATCGGACAGGGACATTTCACCATCATTGCTGCACCAGGGTGTAAACAAGTTCAACTGAGCGGTGACTCACTCTGTTTCTATTTATAACTTTTGAATAATCTGTAAATAGTGACATTTCGTGGAAAGTTGCCAGTGCTTATCACCAAATGCGTCATAGCAGAAAACTCTGACAGTGATCTCCGCCTTTAGACCACACCAATAATTAGATCTGATTACCCTGATTAGAGCGATATGGAGTGGACTTACATGAAGCGCAGTTCAGACTCCCTGCGCACCAAGACCTCCCTCAGGCGCTGGATACGAGCCATCTCCACTTCGATTTCCTCTGGAGACATTGTGCTCTCGGCCATGGACACATCCGAGTGGCCTGTGCAGAGAAGACATAGACCATGCAGAATATGATGACCACTGACAGGCAAAGCATGTAATGACTAATCTGGCCAAATGGCTGGGCTCTTTGTAAAATCGAGACTCTGTAATGTTTATCTCTGCTGTATGATCTACTCTCATAAGTGAGTTATGCACAGAGGAAAATCAGATTTTAAATGCCACCTATATTATTGGTGCCTGAGGGATGACACTAGAGAGAACATTTCTTGGGTTTTGACAATTCCCATGTCAAAGCTGAAGCACATATCATTAAACATGAAATTTAGGAGCTTGTAAAAAAAAAAAAAAAAAAAAAAAAAAAAAAAGTCTAGGCAGAATTCCTATTAAAGTTCTGTTTTTTGTTGTTGTTGTTTTTTTTTTTTTTTTTGATTGTTGATTTGATGGAAAATAAGGAGTTACAACTTTCCCCAGGAGGTTCACAGTTTCATTTCATCAGATGATGGACAAAAATAAGAAAGTAAGAAAATTTTATACTTTAATTACCATCATTGCACTTGCTGATAGTATATTTCTTGTGATATATAAGGCATGATAAGATTTTTGAAGCTGGTGTTTCAGAAGATTGAAATTTGAGAAAGAATTTGAGTGATATGTCTATTGGTACAGAGCCTCACCATAAGTGCAGCTATGAATGTATTTTAGCAACAGTGCAAAACATAAAAGACGATAACTGTTCTTTTTTGTATAGTTTGCCTGCTCTCCAGTAAGATTTTTTAAAAAAAAAAAACAATACTCAGATCCTAATCAGTACTAAAACTAGTATCAATATTAGACACTATTTTGAAGTATAAATACTGAGAGAAATAGACACATGGCAGCATCCTTTACTGAATAGTTTTAGCATAGTTTTGACTTATATTAGAACAACTAGTTTTCAAACTGTATTGTGACAACACTATTCTCCACCAGAATTAAAAACAAAAATTGCACTGGCTACTGTCTGCACTGATAATCAAACATTTTTTACAATAAAAAGGCACATATTTTATAACGGCTGGTATAACTGTGCGATGATTTGAAGTTTGAAGGCACTGCAGCTGTTCAGCCACATGTGTGGCCATGTGAGTTTTCTATCACTATCACAGACTCTGATGGCAGAGGAGGTGCTCATTTTAGCCCAATTAAAGCAACATGAACACTTAACACAAATTCAACTCATCACTGATCCTACAGAATGAGTAAATGATTAAACAGACACAGACTGACTGCATCTGCTCTCAAAAGTAAAAACCACAGCCACTGCAGAGAACAGAGGGAAGCGCTAATTGCTGTGGGCACAACCTCCGCAAATCTTGCAAGGGCCAAAAACATTCATCAGATTCATGCTGCTGAGGAAAGAGCAAAAAGTAAAAAAAAAACTGCATGTACAGTGTAAATAGGAAAAACAAGACCATAACAACAAGACCATAACACGAAAATGTACTTTATCTGCCACTGATGGGAATTTTTGTGAGCAGATAAAGAGATATTAGGGAAGCGGTTTATGGCAAAACATTGTTAAACAGGAAAGCACCGGAGATCAATCTCTTACAGCTGGCAGATTTTCACAAATGTTGTCCTAGTCAAAAATATCTGTACATCTGTAAAAAACAACAGTTGGGAACCATATAGCCTAGATAGAATTAGCAACATATGGAATTTGTGTCTTTTAGGTGTCAAATGTCACTGGTTTCATCCAAATCACAGACTTCATACTCTTTACTACATTAATTATTTACAATGTACAGAAATGCACCATCTAGACAAAAGGGTGATCTTGTATAGCTGATTGAGAATATTGCCTTTGTTCAAGGCACATAAATACCTACACAGACTGGAGCACCTGACAACAATAAACAGTCCCTTGCTGTCATTTTGAGCACAGCCTTTCTGCAGTGTCTGGTAATATTAGAGGAGTATTGGTGGATTTGCAGTAACTTCAGCTGCAGTAGACCTTTACATATGAGGATAGCTGACTCACCACAGCAGACTGGAGCTGCACAGGGGGCCCATTTGTTTATAACCATCTCATATTGAATCATCGCCCAAAGAGGTAGAGCTAAGTAAACAGTGACAAAACAAGAGTTGTAATTTTTCCAAGCAGTAAATTTTTTTTTCCCCCTTCCCCCCATCAATCAGGGAAAGCAACATTAAATCTCAATGGGGCAGTAATAGTGGCAAAGAGCCAGCTTAGTGATGTCTGGACAGCTCACTCTGTTATCCTTGTGTGTCTAAATTATTACAAGTGCAAATCGCTTAAACACTTTCCTAATTAAAAGCACAGCATCCACCTGGGAGCCGACACACTGCTCCTTAAATCATCCATGATTGTAAACCAGTCTTCTCGTTGTCATTCCTAATAGATTTCATTATAATTAAATGTCCAAGAACATTGCCGTGGTGCCGCGATAGGGCTTGACAACTGGAGACGTCAGCATCTGTATGACAACCAATGCAGATGGAGTGACATGCTGCAGTTACACTCAGTAAACATGGAAAAGCCCTGCTCCACGCACCTCCAAGCAATAAAAGCAATACTATGTGGGGGAAACGGTATTGCTTCTATTGTTCTTTTATGTAGGCTTGTGTTTTGGGTGCTCACAAAGAGACAGGTGTTTCTATAAAAATCCAGTGCTTTTATGAAATTTCTTCACACCTCCCTTTCACTTTGACATGTTTTCAAAGGGTGCAGTTGTTTTGACTTCTGCACAGGCATTTACAAACCACCTGAAAAGAAGTTATAGAATTAAAATAATTAATAATAATGACAGCCTATTACACTTTAGTTTCATTGGTGAGCTATTTTTGGAGCTGAAAAATGGTCTGAAAAAAAAAAAAAAAAAAAAAAAAACTAAATATTTCTCAATTATGCTGGAACACTTCACTGTGAACAAAAAGTTCCCTGTTCTTTTTAATGTCTCTATAATGTCAGCTGCACTCAAATGCAAATGTTTATAAATGTAATTTAAGGGCAAAACATTAACAACAGAGGTTGAAATCCTATGTTACAAGTTTGAATTAAATCTGTGTTTATCATTTAACTGTCTGTACTATTTGTATTGGTGTCATCATCATTCTGCATTATTCTGTGTCTCATTCATTGGAAAAATCGCCTGACGCTATAGATTGAATATATGTGCACTGATCATAGGCCCTATAGCTCCAAGGAACAGCGCCACTCCAGGGCTTTGTGATCCCAGAGCTGCGTGAGTCACCGCTGTTTTTGCGCTTTCTAAAACCTGCCGACGCTACGGGACAGGCTTCCTTCATATCGCTCACCTTTGTCGGTGGTCCACGCCGTTTCAGACACGGCTCCGTAGCTCCTCAGTGCGCGCTCGGTGTCTGAAATGGATTTCTTCAGCTCCATGCCGGTGCCTCTAAATGTATTCCCTGTCTTGATAGATGTGTTTTACTGTTCCAGCGGTGCTTCAGGAAAAGTTCCGTTTCACCCAGTGACGAGGCTGCGGCGACCCGCGACGCTCTGCATCTTTATCCGAGCTTTGAAGTCTCTGGACGTGGTGTGGATGAAGAGGATTCAGGGAGCATGCGCAGTAAGAACATAGATGTGAGAGACTGGGAGTCACCCACTGACACGGACATGACGTGAAAAAACACTAAAAACACCACAGCAACAAAGCAGTAGTTTACACTACAGAAAATAAAGCATATGAATAACTATAAAGGGTCCATATTATTTTCTGATTTGTTATAATGTTGTTTCCTCATCACAAACATGCCCAGGATTGTTTTGTTTCATTCACGTTTAACACTCAAACCCTGCTGCATATTTAGGCTGATTTCTTCTCTCAAACAGAAAACACTCATGTCATACAGGAAGTGCTCCACTGTGTTTTTAAACTCAATACACCTTATCATTTGCATGATTTACAGATCTGGAATTGCCCATCTCTACTGAACAAAAATAAACTGTTAACTTGAAAACTACAGCTCTATGACATCGCAAGGTTGAACAGAGCATTTTCACCTTTGGAGATAGGCAGACTAATAATGCAAGACATGCGTGAATGAAGCAAAACATAACTCCAGGTCTGTTTTTGATGAGGTAACAACATCATAACATGGCTAAAAGCTAAGAGCGTGTAATATAGGACCTTAACTTCATGTTGAATCTCAAAGGAAATAGTTTGGCTTAGGCCAGACTGTATAGACATAATTACATTTCTAACCAAAAAAGAAGCCTTTAGAGGAAAATTTCAGAATTAATTTGTTCTTCAGTTTTCAGAGATGACTAACGGCCTACATCCTGGGATGAAAACTAAACACATATACTACCCAAATACCGCCTTTTAAATTTTAAATGTGAAACAGTTGTAAAGCATTTCTTAAATAAAGACACCTCACAGATCAACACAATTATAGCATGCTTTATTTATGAACACAAATAATTTAATTCAACTGGACACCATCAGGATTTACCAGCATAACATTGCATTACTACTACATCTATCGTACCTTATAAATAAGAGTATTTATGTAGTGAGTGATAAAACAAATATTCACACTGTATCCATATATTATCAGTTATATAAACACAATCCACTTTCCTATGTGCGTATATATTATATCAAATATGATTTTCACAAGTTAATTTATATACAAATTATAATGTATTGGCCATGTGCGAGTTTGTATGCTGTAAACAACCAAATGCACTCATCTTCACCAGTGTTCATGCACAATTTCAGGAAAGCACCTTTTCATTTAGAGCAGTAAGTCATTAGCTGCCCCTCTACATTTGTTACCACTAGTTTTGTACCACATAAAATATGAGTCATAATTGTCCAGTTTCTAGACAACATCAAATCCTTGAACTTTCACTTTGTTCTGACTGCCATTTATGGCTCCATAGACTTTTCACTTTGCCCTCTTGAAATGCAGTCACGTTGCCAAACAGGAATGATCTGGGAGACTCTGGACCATGTTTTCTGGATTTTTATATAAGCAATTCTGCATCAACTGTATGGTATTTTAATAAATGAAATTAAGAGAAATATGAAAATGTTGAACCTGAGCATTTATATTAGTAAAGTGGTCCGTTGCACATCATGATATTTATGCAACCACAGTGCAAAATTTGAAGAAAGGCAGTAAATATCCTGACTGCCCCCTTCGCAAATGCAGGCCTATAGAATGTAATGCTGTCTTAAACCCAGCAACAAGTTTGATATGGTCAACATTCTACGACCTCATACCCCACGTGTTGTAAGTTTTCTTTGACACAGAGCAAAAAGCAAAACAAATTAAAAAACACCAAGAATAACCACAAAGTACAGCTCCAATTAGTGTTACAATAGTTGTTTTTTGTAAGTCAGTCAACTTTTAGGTGTCAAGGACATTATATGTTTAACTGACACATTGGAAGCACCTTCATATATTTAGCCCAAGTCCTTATGCAGCATGTGTTTGCAAGTTGCTGACAAACATTCTTTAGTAGCTTTGGCTGGTTATTTTTCCTCTTCAGAAGCACTGACCTTGTTAGTAGATTTATCTCGGTTCTGGGTCGTTTCATCTGTGGTGGGGAACATCCGTGAAATAGCTGCAGCTAGAGTGCCATCTCCACTTTGCCGCGAGAAACACAAGAAAGTGGCCCAAACAAATGCACAGCAGCCAGTAAACACAGTCCGCACATACAGGGGCACCAAGGCAAAGTTCAGGAACTGGAAAAAATATTTTAAGAATGAAACTTGCATTCAAGTGAAACATTACAATGATTTAAGCAATAATGATGTGGTCACTACTATGCTATGACCCCACATAAAGCCCATAATGTAGGCTCTGTTGTAAGAGCATCTTACCTGCACAAAAGGCCAGAACATCAGTCCTGTCTGAAAGATAAACTCTGTTAGACTTGACCCAAACAGACAAAGTTATTAATTTATTACACTGTATTATATGCACTTGCCTTGTATGTATTTACAAATTTTTCTCTCCAGTCCTGTGTTATGTCTTCTTTACCCTCTAGAAAACTCACACCTGCAATAAATGGGAAACATTCAGAGATCAGAAATAAGGAATTCAACCAATTAAACATGAACTAGCTTACATTGTTCAATTAGTTTCAACCATCTAATTTGTTAAAAGCATGAGACATTCCTGAATGTTTTTGATACTTAAAGTCATTTACACTACTCACTACTAGGGATATTGACAGAGAGCCAGTGAATGTCATATATACGGTGTTTGTTTCACTTGAGAAACTTTTGGGATAGGGAGGCAATTGTATTGGGGTGATAGACAAACCTCATTTTGTGTTTTCCATGTAATGGTCTCACTGTGTACAGTGTGCCTTCAGTGTTGGGAGTAACGCGTTATAAAAGTAACGAATTACAGTAATGCATTACTTTTTGCTGTAACGTAATGTAAGGCATTACAGGGGAAAAAAATAGTAATATTTTACTCGGTACAAATGTGAGTAACGCGCGTTACAGTGTTTTTTTTTTTAACCTGGATTGAAGTGGTGGGTTTTTCTTCATACAAATTCGCTAAAATCACCTCGATATCAGCAGCGGTGAAACGCCGGAGATGCGCCCTCATAGACCTTCAGGTAACCGCGGACGAAAGGACTGACAAAGAACTCCACGCTGTTTAGACCTGGGTCAGTTTTGGTTTAGACCTGGTTTAGACTTGGGTCAGTTCTGGTTTAGACCTGGTTTACACTCGTCCCTCCCTCTATCGCAGTTCACTTTTCGCTGTCTCGCAGATTTTTTTTTTTTTTTTTTTTTTTTTTTGTGCAATTTTGCATGCCCTGTTTTTTGTTTTTTTTTTACATTGTATGAATGCGTATTGCGTTCCTCCCGCTGCGTCCTGACTGGCCAAGGGACTCCTGTCTCCTGTACAGTACAGTACAGAATGTGTTCAGCTGCCAAATTTAAATACATGTTTAATCTCTAGCAGTGTGATTCTGAAGTGCTGTACGGTTGCAAGTTTTCTCCCCGACGAAACCCACAACGTCGACGAAACGTTCTGCACCGACAAAGTCTCCTGCGCTCGCACCCAAAAGGCAGAGGAAGATGCAAACCATCACACAAAAAGTTGGACTTCTGGACACGCTTAAGGAAGGTAGAAGTTACGCGCTGTAACAGAGTCTTGCACCGGCTCGGGTACCTGCAAATAGTTGCTGAAATCAGGGTCGCGAGCCCGAGCATCAGGGTCCATAAAGAGCGATCGGGCGACAGCAGCTCTTACCTCCGTGAGGTGCGGAGCAGAGCCGCTCCTTTCTCCTGCGGTCACCTTCGAGCCCGTCCCTACAGTGAGTCCTGTTTTAGTCCTAGTTCAGTTCTAGTTTAGTCCTAGTTCACTTCTGGTTTAGTCCTGGTTTAGACCTGGTTTAGTCCTGGTTCAGTCCATATACAGCGCAAAAGTTATTTTGGTGAGAGTAACTTAAAGTAATGCAATAGTAATGTAATGCCTTACATTTTAAATGCAGTAATATTGTAATGTAACGAATTACTCTGAAATGACAGTAATAGGTAATAAATAACGCATTACAGTTTCAAAGTAACTTGCCCAACATTGTGTGCCTTACATATTAGAACCAAAACCCTTTTTAATGTGGCATCAATGTCAACATTCTGTGGGTATAAAAAGCTGGTATTGTCAAGTCATTCCAAGTTCACAATTCAAACGGCCATGAACACACGACGTCACTTAACAGATGAGTAATGCCACCTAGCCATACCGCGCCTTCAGGGTTGGTGGCAGGCAGTCAGATGTTGCTCGTGAACTTGATGTGTCTCAAAGTGTCATCAGCAGACTTGCATCAAGACACAGAACTACTGGCAGAGTTCCTGACGGACCCAGGAGTGGAGCCTCATGAGGGACAGACCGCAACGATGACCAGTAACTAAAGACCTATGCACTCAGACATCGTTATGCAACTGCCACACAGCTGCAGGCTCGTTTTTGAGATGTGAGGGGTACTAGGGTTTCCAGACAAACCATTCGAAACTGACTCGAAACTGACTTTGGTTTGAATGCCAGACGACCGTTGCAGGTGACTCCACTGACACCAAGACACCGCCGTGAATGTCTGCAGTGGGCACAAGACCATGTGACCTGGACAATGCAGCGGTGGTCCACCGTCCTGTTCACTTATGAGTATTGGGTCACTTAGCACAGAAATGATGGTCGTCAGCGTTGCTGGAGAAGGGGAGGTGAGCGATACGCCGAGGTCAACATGGGTTCGCTTTGGTGGAGGAGGTGCAACAGTCTGGGCAGGCATCACCAGTCAGCGCAAAACAGATGTGGTTACTGTAGATGGCTCAGTCACTGCATGTTCTTACCTCAGAGACATCATTGAACCCATCATCATTCCCAATTCCGCCAGCACCCCCCCAACTTTCTGTTCATGGATAATAATGCTCCACCACATCGTGCCAGAATTGTCACAGCTCGACTTCAGGAAGTCGGAGTGCCTCATATGGTACGGTCAGCAATGTCCCCTGACCTGAACCCCATAGAGCACATCTGGGACCAGCTGAAGCAGAGACTGGATGATCGTAGCCCAGCCCCACATGACATGGTGGAACTGCATGTAGCACTGGTGGAAGAGTGGAACACATTGCCTCAGAACAACATCATGAGGCTAGTGAGGAGCATGAGATGTCACTGTCAAGCTGACATTTCGGCAAAAGGTGGAAACACCCGCTACTGACATTGTTCATTTTTGTTACTTGGGGTTATCCTTGTTATTGTCTAAATTTTGGGGGTAATAAATATTAAACTAATGAAAATGGTGTTTCTTCTCATTCATTCTTAGTAATATCAAAGGGAACTTTTACTTATTTCATTAAAATTCAGACCAAATAGGAAAAGCACTCATGTAAATAATAATATCCCTAACTTATTGTGAGTAGTGTAAATAATATAGCCTAAACTACCACTAAATTCAATAGCCTGAAACTGCATTTCACTGTCTCAAAGTATGTTATAGTATTATCCTTTAAATGCCTTTCATGTGGCATCTGACCTGCAATAATCAATGTGAAAAGGCTCCACGTGCCCTCTGTGTGGATATGCTCACTTTACAGATTGACCCGTACACTAGTGCGCTATTAACTACTCTAAAACATATTTCAAACCACTTGAGGTCACTCAGACGGCTCAGCTGTCCTGTCCCACACTGACCTGTGTAGAAGACACTGGTGGCGAGAGGCGCTGCTGTGGTCTGGTCTAGGGCGAGCTTGCGCAGCACCATCCCGGCGGAGTTTCCGGGGAACGTGCGCTCCAAAAACCGCATCCAGAAGAAGTTGAAGTTGCCATGGAAACTGAAGGCTACTATGGCGACGTTCCGCGTTTGGGTCCAGTTGATCTGGTCGCTCCGGGAAAGGCTCTGGTGCATGAAGTCTCCCCCGGCGTACAGGCACCCATACAAGGTGACATTTGTGACCCATGGGAAACGCCGGATAGTCTTAAACATCATCTTACACACCACGGTAATAAAAACAACAACCTCTCAACACACTTAGCTCCTATTATTCCTGCCCAATTCGATCATAACGTATTCTCCGTTGAAACGTCTCACAAACATACGCAGCGACTGTCGCCTAGTCTTTCGTGTACGCCTACCGCTGCGAATGATCTCGTATGAAGTGCATCGCTTCAAAGTATGGACATGGCAATGGCGAAGAGTCTATTATAAAGTACTCTGTACTCTTTGACCGGCTGCTCTACTGTCCCCATGGCTGATGGTGCACCCCTATGCACTGCTATGCCTCTACAGCGAGACTTGGTGGGCGGGGCCCCACGAATACAGTAAAACTAAACCCTTTCTAGCAGCTTCCAACCTGTTTTCAACAGAACTGGCATTGAAAATGTTGTAATGCACAGCAAAAGACTAACTTTTGAAAAAAAAAAAAAAAAAAAAAAAAATTGTATGGCGCAAATTAATAATAATAATAATAATAATAATAATAATAATAATAATAATAATTAGGGCTGGGCAAAAATTTAAAAATTTAATCGCGATTAATCGCATGAGTTCGAGCGATTAATCGCGATTAATCGCATGTTATACGCAAAACCAATTAATGAATTAAAAAGTAGAGAATAGCGCTCTTTTATTGGAAATGTAAATGAAAGAGATTTGTTGTGCAAACAGAATTTCTTTCACAGGGGAACCTCAGAGCCTTCAAGGTATTCAGGGAAGGCTCAAGAAAAAATATTGAATGGACGTATGGACTACTAATATATTTATTGAATATTTTTTATGCTGTGAGTAATGAACACTACACTAGTAATAATTTCTAGATCAGTGTTATAAACTTGGACTGATATTTCTTAGAAAACAAAGGGTTAATATAATGGAACGGAAATGGACCAATCACATTTTTTCTTCCAATTTTATCTGGGTAAATCAGTTACTCCAGCACTGAACTAAAGAAATAAGCTCCGCTCAGAGCCAGTGACCGCGGCTGAACCCGCGGCTGAGTCCGCGGCCGAAGCCGGAGCCCGCGACCAGAGCCCGCGGCCGGAGTCGAAGCCTGCGGCCGAACCCGCGGCCGGGCTCGCGGCTCGCGGAGGCTCGGGCACGTTGCATCTCACGTGGTCAGAAAAAAGTGAAAAAAGTGTAAAGAAAAGACGTCAAACTTAAAGAAACGCTCGCGGTGGACTTTTTCAAAATAAAGCCAGTGAGAAACAGACGTTTACAATAAAATAAATAATAAAAACTGCGTTAACGGCGTTAAAATAATTGTCGGCGTTAATGACTTAATTAGTTAACCCAAAGTTAACGCGTTAACGTGCCCGGACCTAATAATAATAATAAAAATCTGATCATTTTATTTCATAGGCACGTGAAAGAAAATTTAATTTCATAGGCCTATGAAATAAAAATGTTATCAGTTGGTAAAAAACAAAACATAAAACGGACTGCTTTAATGTTTGGCACTGTTTTCCTGTAATTGATTGCAGGGTTTCCGATGCCATTCTAAACACCAAAATTCAAGTAGCTAAAATGGTTAAAATGCTTAAAAAAAATCTCTCTCCAGTCACTCGTTTAAATCAACAGGTAAACAGGTTTACCATTTGTGATTTAACATTTTGAATATTTCATAGGGAAAACTTCAAAATGTAATTTCTTTGTTACCAAAATGATATATTTGTTGCTGTGTAGCATTTAGATTATTGGTAAACTTGGGGATAAAAAGTTTAAGCATGTCCAGTGGTCCAAAAACACACTGACTCACTCTTGGAGCATCACTATAGTTAGATCTTGTAATTATTAACTCTGTAAAACTTTACAATAATATTAACTTTGTGTTAAACAATATCAGGATGCCATATTAGTGGAAGGCACTATACAATGTGCCTTTGTCTGCACCCAAGACAAAGGCACGTTGTATAGTAGTAGTGCACCTAAAATCATTTGTTCATCTTTTCAAGCACTTTTAAGTTTTTCTTTGTCAAGAACGTTTATTTACATACATGATCGTGTTCTCACATATCAGACTGGAGTTCTCCCCTGGGCCAGCCAGAAAGTAGAAAATAAAATAAAGGAATACACATTGTTCATCAGCTATAGGCCTTGACATAATTGGGTATCGCATTGTACTTGAAAAGCACATTGATGTTACCACTATGTGTAATAACATGCAACACCTCTATTTGGTAGAAGTCTCACTAAAATAAGACACATTGGAAACATTGAACAAATACAGCAGGCAATGCAATTCCTGTGCACCATGAGCTGAGAGGCAACAGAGGCTTCATGTTAAGGTATTTGATGAAACAGAATACAGTACATCTATGGCTGGACTGTCCGTTCCCATTCTCCTTGTTCTGTCCTGTGATAGAGCTGTGGTTGTCCTGATGGAAAGAGACTCTCTGAATTTGGATGGTCCAAAATGAACTGGATGGTTGACTTCATATGCTGGACAAAGTGAGGTGGTTCAGCCTTGGGAGAGGTTGACAGGTACTGTGTACAAATAAAAATGTATTTATAATTATAGTATATATATGTGTGTACACCAGCAATATCCAAAACCAACATCAACCATACATTTAAAATTGTGGCATCTTTTTGTGCTAACCAGAAACCAATTTCCAAATTCGGAGACCACTTGCAAGGGCCAATTTTGACTAAGCCTTGGCTTGAATCATATATTTCTGCCATCTGCAACATAACCAAAATGTGTAATACAGCTTTACCATTGTAATACGATTGTAAAAATACTAAGATAAGATGTATCAAGCATGGCGTTTCTCTACCTGTCCTCCAGTGAATGTTCGTGCTGAACGTAGTTCCTCTGCAGGTCCTTTACAGGTGAATATAGAGGGGAACACGTCACCTGTTTTTACATTCACGCCTGTGAAGAATCAATAATGACATATGATGAGCCCAGCCTTTCTTTGTGACACTGTGGCTGTATCTTACCTATTCCATACACTGCAGGTCTATGAATCCCATTAACAACAGTGTCGTTCATTTCTGCAAAACACCTTTGTCAGTGATCATGAATATGTAGGAAATATTTAAAATTTACTATAGTTACCTGTTATGCAACATGTCTCAAGATGAACATTTTCTTTTTGTTTATGAAATGCAGCTGTAAATATAAAACCCATTTGCTTATAATAGTATTGCTTGTAACTTAACATAACATTTAAACTTACCCAAAACGTTAAGGCTTAAATTATCAGATGTTTTTGAGTCATCATTGAATCCCCCAACTAGATGAAGCTCTAGTCTAGACATGGCACAGTAATAATGCACTTAAATTAATGTCAATACAACCAGAAAACTGGAAACTGAAGACTGAAGACCATACCTGCCGTCTTTGCAGTGGTGACTAAGTGACATCACAGTTTTAATAATAAGTTGAACTTCTGCCCAAGTACTGGAGCCATCCAAGTGAGCAACACAAGCTGCTCCACTTCCTAAGAGAATGTAAAGAAGAAGAAGAAAAAAAAACATTTTAAAATTATAATACATACTATTCAAACATAATGGGCTAATTAACCTGTGTGTCGGAGAGCAATTAAATGACAAGTTGTTGCATCATCTGATCCAATGACAGAAACATATTCTGTAAGAGCAAAAGAGAAGAATATTTAGAATAATTTAAATAGCATGATTTTGTCCTGGGGCTTGTTCTTGTTTTAAGTTTTGTTTGTTTGTTTGTTTGTTTGTTTTAGAAGTTTGTGTGTTTTGTTTAACTTACGGTCTGTTGGAGTTGTTGCAGCACACTCTCTTTGCTGAACATATAAGAAACATTTTGGGTCCACATCCACAAGTGGCCTGGAACGAAACTGTCTTGCATTTTCCTTGAAAACAAATTGACGTAATTTCCACAGGTCAACACGGTATCTTCCAATGCAATCACTGAAGCGTTTAGATAAATTAATTGCTAATTACAGATGAAATATGTCACAAATTGCATAAGGCTTTCCTTTAAAACCAGGAAGTCCCTTCAGATAATCTTATCTACGAGAGATGGCTAGAACCATTATTTATGAAGCCCCAGATGGTCTATATTACTTTGTTTGTATTAATTACATTATTTTTGGGAGACAGTTAAAGTATATGCAGTATATGTATATAAGTATATTAGACAAACCTGTAAATGCGGATACTTCTCATACAGGTCTCCTGTCGAGCGTATGCGGTCAAGCCCTTTATTTTGAATCAACAAAGGCATGACCTTACGTCAAGTCCACTTCAGACTGTTACTGTACTATCTGTAAGGCTTTTAGAAGACCTTATCAACTAATCTATGGGATATAATATGTCCATTTAACTCTCAAACAGGGCACATTACATAGATAGAACTAACCCAGGGCTTGCGCTTCCAGGAAAGCTGACTTCTTTCCTTCCTATGAAAGCCTTGTTTTTGCTACAACGCCCCGCTGCGGCGAGGAAAGGCGAAAGTGCGTAAGTGTGATTCACTACTGTAGTTAGTAAATATTTGTGCGTAGTGACACTAGACCAGGAGGTGTTTACGCTACATTCTGTTTGACGGTACGTTGTGAAAAAGGGCAGGCCGATTGTGAGATTACAACGCTCGTCGCCTTTTGATGCGTGATAAATACCATATTTGCAAACGAGCAGGTTTATTTTCGATAATTCCCGATAGAAATTGCGAAGTAACTTATTTAGAATTTGATTTGTATGTCAATGCACACGTTACATACGCACTGAATTCACGTAAGTAAAGAGTCGAACGCACTCCGACCAAAGCTAACGCTGCAAAATGCGAGGTGGCTCTTATGGAGACCGAGACAGGGACAGGGACCGAGACCGCGGTCGAGACAGGTAAATATCCCGTTATTATGCATCCAAAATATTAATAAGACCATAGTTTACCGTTAGACATTTTGAAATACACTGTGATTCGCTAATAATGATGACAATGCAGCTACCATCTGTATTGTTTTTCTTCATGGGTGGGTAGGCCTCAACATGCATGACTTATTCAACTTATATCAACTCTAGGTCATCATGCAGTGTGCTCTTAACTTGGGTTATTTATTTTTATTGTATATATTGGTATTGATTGGTATTCATATATATATATATATATAAATAAAATGTTAGCTGTATAAAGTTTAGGCCTAATCACCTGACTTGTTGTTTAGAAAAAGAAACATTACCAAAATATTATTGAGAATAATGATAATAACAAGCATAATTCATTTATTCATGTTTTTAAATCTAAATAAGCTTTTTTCCCATTTTCTGACATTGTACTTATTTCTACACAGACCACGGTTTGGGGCACCAAGTGGTCGAAGCAGTGGCCCACCACCTATGAAGTTCGGAAATCCAGGGGAGCGCCTTCGTAAAAAAAGATGGAACTTAGATGAACTGCCCAAGTTTGAAAAGAACTTTTACACTGAACACCAAGAAGTACAGCGAATGACTCAGGCATGTGTTTCCTCTTCATTCTTTTAACTATTATATACGTGATTTTAATATTTTTCTTTTGGTCTGAAATACAGTACGATGTTGAAGAGTTTCGCCGAAAGAAGGAGATCACACTTCGAGGCTCGGGATGTCCACGGCCTGTGACAGCTTTTCACCAGGCCCAGTTTCCTCGTGAGTAATCCACATGTGTGCATGAGGCCCTTGCATAACTAAAAAAAACACATTAATTTATTCATATAGGTGATTAGTTTATTGTTTGTGTGTAGTAGTGTATGACTTGTATATATTTCTCTCAATTTGTAGAGTATGTAATGGATACACTGATGCAGCAAAACTTCAAAGAGCCCACATCCATCCAGGCTCAGGGTTTCCCTGTGGCTTTGAGTGGCAGAGACATGGTGGGCATTGCTCAGACTGGTTCTGGAAAAACACTGTCCGTAAGTACATAAGCCAAATTTTAAGAAACATTGAATAGTGAAGTGCATAATATAATAATATTCTAACATATTCTTTTTGATGTATTTTAAGTATCTTCTCCCTGCTATTGTCCACATCAATCACCAGCCATACTTGGAGAGGGGTGATGGTCCAATTGTAAGTTCAAATGGAATAAGGGGTAAAAATCTATCTTTTTGGGGTGATTCACTTTATAGACCTTTTTTTAGTGTTTGGTGCTTGCACCTACCAGAGAGCTGGCCCAGCAAGTCCAACAGGTTGCATATGACTATGGAAAGTCTTCACGGATCAAAAGCACTTGTGTCTATGGTGGAGCACCCAAAGGACCGCAGATCCGAGATCTTGAGAGAGGTAAGTATTGTGCACACTTAGATTGTCAATAAAAGTATACGAGGGATTGCACAGAATTATGTTTAATATACATATATTTACATAATAAATATTTCTTCTTTAGGTGTGGAAATTTGCATTGCCACCCCTGGTCGTCTCATAGATTTTTTGGAGGCAGGGAAGACTAACCTACGTCGATGTACGTACTTAGTGCTGGACGAGGCCGACCGCATGCTTGACATGGGCTTTGAGCCTCAAATTCGCAAAATAGTGGAGCAAATTAGGGTATGTAACATTTATTCACAAGCTTTTGAATTGCACTGTACCATATGGTGGTATTTAAAGTGTTTATTGTGGTTCGCAGCCTGACCGACAGACCTTGATGTGGAGTGCAACCTGGCCAAAGGAAGTTCGACAGCTTGCTGAAGATTTTCTCAGAGACTACATCCAAATCAACGTTGGTGCCCTAGAGCTGAGTGCCAACCACAATATCTTGCAAATAGTGGATGTTTGCATGGAAAACGAAAAGGACAACAAGTAAGAAGAACATGCTGTTTTAACAGATGCTTGGGATCTCATGTGGAATTAACAATTCCTTTGTGCTCACTTTGCTTAAATTTTAGACTTATTCAACTTATGGAGGAGATTATGGCTGAAAAGGAGAACAAAACCATTATTTTTGTAGAGACCAAGAAGCGTTGCGATGATCTAACTCGGAGGATGAGGCGAGATGGGTGAGCATTGTGGCAAAAACATCCTAGCCAGTTACTTTAAAGAATGATTTTGATGTATTATTTGATTACAGTTGGCCTGCTATGTGTATCCATGGAGATAAGAGCCAACCAGAAAGAGACTGGGTGCTCACAGGTACAGAAAAAGACAGTTTTGTAAGAATCCTTCTATATTTATTTAATTTTATCAATGCTTATTGTTTACTATACTATTTGTAATTTCACAGAATTCAGAAGTGGCAAAGCCCCCATTCTGATTGCCACCGATGTAGCTTCACGTGGTCTGGGTATGTCTTTATGCACAAACTTACAGGCAAATCAAAATTGATCTTATCTGATATCTTATATAGCAATTATATTACTGATAATGGTATTTATTAATATATACTAGACCTCAAATGCTAATGTAAACAATTGTCAACCACTTAATAATAGTTTTATACAGTTTCCATGAGTTTGTGTTTGGTAAGTATAATGGACAAAAACATCTGAAGACGACTGAAGTCCTGCCTGACTCCTAATGTATTTTTAAAATGTGGATGATGATCTTCGTATCTGCCGTGAGAAAGTAATGCAGAATTTGTGACAGTGCCCAAGGACCTTATGGTTCACTGGATTTCTAGTCTGTTTCTTGTTACTGCAGTTCAAACCTCCTTCACCTGGGGCTCTTTGGCACGCTGCCCAAAGGAGGGGTGTATGGGGCAGAAGCTCCTGTGCACCTTTTCTTGTCTCCATGTTATAGATACAAACTGCCTAATGATACCTTTGCTTCAGTTACACATTTACTTGTATATGATTTACTTGGCGTATTTCCAGTTTTTGTTTTCAATGTCAGTTTTAGGCAACTTTATTCTGAGAAGGGGGGCAGGTAAATTGTTCATGGCTTGACACAAAGAATTTGACGTATTTTCTTTTTTCCCCTCTTCTCCTCTCAGGGTTTGGCAGCTCACTGCAGCTGTAACTCTCTGAGCTGCTTTCTGCCCCCTCAGTCATGCTAAAGTAGAGGCTTGGCTAGTTTTAGGGGAGAGTTTAAAGCCCCTCTTCTGTACTTCTTGGGTAACTCAGAGCCCCCCCTGCCCAGTACCCTCAAAGTTTGTAAATCCAGCGAGCCTTCCTTTCGAGAAGCCTGAGGGTCCTGTATGTCTGCCCACCGGCCCGTCCCAAAAGCAGACAGACAGGAGAGCGCGTTATAGAGGGCTCGTCTGGATCCAGTCCTGGTCCAGGGTCTGAGGCGGATCCCGCAGTGCGACGAGAGCAACAGAACCTGCCCGTGTTCTGCTCCCGTCAGTCTCCTGCCGCCTCAGCCCCACCTATCAACCAGGACTGATCAGGGGGGACTGGCTACCTTTGTAAAAACAACATGAAGGGGGTAAGTACCGCAACACCCCTTTTCTCTTATCTCCTCTACAACCTCAGCGTACATGCAGCTACTTCCATCACGCCTGTATATTAGTCCAATTTCATCACAGCACATTATGTTACTGAAGAAGGTAGTGATGAAATGTGAAATGAAGGTGGAGGAGACTTGAGGAGACTGGTTATGCAGTGTTGTCAGAGCCCCACACCTCTGTAATGAGAAACAGACATTCTGATCAGCTGTCACATTTGCGAGTGAATCAGGTCATCCTAAACTAGACCAAGACTTGTTATACTGCAATTCAATTAAGCAGGCAAAACTTTGTCTTTTAATCCATATGGAATCTACATTACTTTAATGTCATATCATTGGCTTGGAGATTGTTTGAAATGTGATGATCTTCACAGGTAAGTTGGCTCAATAGGATTCATCATTTTATTTAATAAATTTCCAGGTTTGTATTACAATATCAAGTATTTATTATAAAATGCAAATTTACATGTAGTTTTAACATCTCAATTTTCTGCTAAAAAACAAATGTAACAGATGTGGAGGATGTCAAGTTCGTCATCAACTATGACTATCCCAGCTCCTCTGAGGACTACGTTCACCGTATAGGACGTACAGCCCGCAGCACCAACAAAGGCACTGCCTACACGTTCTTCACTCCAGGAAACCTGCGCCAGGCCCGAGACCTGGTCCGAGTGCTGGAGGAGGCCCGGCAGGCCATCAACCCCAAACTGCTACAGCTCCTGGACTCAGGGCGGGGAGGAGGAGGAGGCGGTGAGGAGTACCACCATAATAGTGCGTGTACTGGTGACATGGTGTTTTTTGACTATTAATATTTCTGTCACAGGTGGACGCATGCGCTTCCGTGGTAACAATTCTAACAACCCCAACCTCATGTATCAAGAGGAAACTGAGCGCCGCATGCGCACAGGTGGAGCTGGCAAAGACGGACGCAGCAGCTTCAGCCGTGACAGCCGCAATAACCGCGACGGGGACCGCTCCAACTCCTCTTCTTCCTTCAGAGATCGAGACCGTAGAAACAGCTTCAACAACTCAGACCAGTACAACAACTACAACAGTGGTGGCGGCAGCTACAACTCCCGCAGTGGCCCACCAGGGGGGGGTGGTGGTCCGGACCAACCCAACCAACCCCAGGGTCAATACAACCAGCCACCCCCACCTCCACCCACTGGAGCCCCACAGCCTCTCATGGCTCAGCAGTTTCCCCCACCTCAGCCCCCCCTTATGGGCTTCATGGGCCAGCCTCCATACCCCTTCAACGCCCCACCTCCACCCCCTCCAGGACCTCCACCTCCTCGAAAGTAACTCATTATTGTTACTCATTTTGTTTTGTGTTTCCAGTGTATCTTCACTTGTATGCCCAACTATTTTGTATTATGTAGTAGTAAGGGCTTATATATTTGTAGTTATTGTTTCTACTTGTTTCTTCATCCACACTGCCTACCTGTGTGTATGAAAGCCTTGGTTGTCAAATTTTATGTGAAACTTTGTACTATGTAAAGTAGTTGACCTCCTCAGAGAAGTGTATCATGGGTGTGCTGCAGAAATCAGTTCTGATCAATATTCTTACATTCCAGTGTTGCTCGTCCTTATCTTTTTAGAGTCAAATTTGTACCTGATTACCTGAAAAAAGGGCAGTAACTTTACATAAAAATGTATAAAAATGCTTGTACTAACCTGTACTGGCTCAATTCTTTTTACACAATCAAACCCTCTGCTTCAGTTTCCCTTATGCTTTACAATTAGATGCCACGCATGCCTTTCCAGCTTGTTAATGAAGCTCTGTTACCTGACTTACTTACATGCTACTTGTAATACTAATAGTTTTTGTAGTTTTCTTTCCGCAATAAAATGTGTTAAATGGAGCTGTGTCTTGGCATTAAAAACATTTGATCATATTTATAGTAAGTTAGGAGTCCCATTAATATTATTTTGCATACACATGCACTTAATATACATTTTAACTGTGGACCATTTGATGGCCATATTCTCACAGCAATGTACATTGTATGAAATTAAGATAATTTTTTTGCCTACTCTTGACTTGTCCAAAGTGGTTAATATGGTATGCTGTTGCAAATTCTGCATGAAAAGTTATTGGTTACTTATAGCAAAGCATATCACAATCTCTGCGTTCTCTTTATTTCTTCATCAGGGGTGTCAAAATCTCAAAGAACATTTTTTTAAAGATATCCCATTTGTTAACGTTAAAATATGCATGTATACAGTATGTACAGTTCCAGGCACATGTGGTAGAATCAGGATAAAATAAAAACTTCTTTGGGTCAGTAGACAATAGGCAGCAATGGAAAGTCAACATTATACTTCATATGTTGGAAACTGAACATGCAAAAAAGAAAAATAGAATAATTACAAATCAAAATCCTGAGCATACACATTATAGAAAAAGTGCAGAAATAAAAAAGATTGTACTATAATTAAGGAGTGTGATATCCCTTTACCATTGTCACACATGGTCCCTCAGGAATCCAGCCCAAATAAGTGACATAAAATACTAATCTAAATGGTCAACAAAATTGTAGTTTTTCAAAATATCAGTAACATCAGTCATACATAGGTACTTCCAGAACTTTGCACCTTTATATTGTTTAGTGAAGATTTAGAAAGAATAATTTCACCAATTTATAATGAAACTTATAATTTATATTGTAATTGTAAATACATTACATGCTTTAAATTCCAGCATTTGTTCATTAAAAGCATAGCTCTTTATGATGGAGAAAACATCAACTATAATTTGGGAATTTTTAAAAGACAGCCGGTAAATTCACATAAAATGGGGAACAGTTTTTCTTCATCAACATAAAACAAGCCTCTGCACATGATTTCCCCAAGTCTCCTTGATTAACATAACTTAACTGAAAGGAGAATCAATGAAGGAAGGCACAAAGTAAGCACATGACCAGAATTGAACAAGTGGTCATTAAAAAAATTTAATAAACATCTTAAATCTCTTCTTCAAGTTTCTTGTGACCTCTTCATCTCAAAGATTGCCCCACGTGTTTGGAGGAGGGAAGTGATCGACGTCTCCGGATACGTCATAAAAGTTTTCATTTAAGTTAAATGTGAGTTTGTACCGCAGTCGCACTTTCTCCTGAAAAACAAATGTACAGGTCAACAGTGATATCCAAAATGGTTTTCTTAGGAACTTTTGGTGTAGGAGCTGTCGTTTTAATTTGGTTTTCTTTTCAAGTTAAGTACATTATTTTGATTGTGGGTATTTCTTGTGTTCTAATTCAAATACAATCTTAGCAATAATAGGACCTGTAAAATGTATTTAAAATGTACCTTTTGAGGATTTGCTAACAGCAGAATCTGTGTAATGGCAGCTGGAGGGAGAATGGGGTTGAAAGCTGGAAGTTCAGTTGCAGTTGGCGGTTGTAGCTTGACCTTCATAATCTAAACCACAAATACACAGATTTCAACTAATATATACAACTTTTTCCAAATCCCACAGTCCAACATAATAAACATTGTTCTTCTATGCTCTGTTATGAAACACACATGTATTCTTTACCAGTCCACAGCTTTAAAAAAAAAAAAAAAAAAAAAAAAAAAAAAAGGATTTTGGACCAGGACAGTACTATCTTCCTGTTGTAGATGACATTTTGAAGACCCTGAGGACTTTTGACCATTCAGAAGATATTTTATGTTGTTTTGAATGTTAATAGTTATTATTCACCATATCTCCAATTATTTTTTGTTATTTTCATTGGGGATATATCATGAAATTAACACATTTTATTTATTTTTTTTAATTGACAGATTAACGCATGAAAATTAGGACTCTATATTTGTCATGTCTTACCTTGGGTACAGCTGCCTGGAAGCGGATACTGGTAATAGGAACAGGGGCTGATGATAACATAGAGATGATCACAACAAGCACATCTGGGCGAGAGGGCGGACAGTCACGGGCAAAAGTAAACAACACTCGAAGACTGTATTTATCCATTACAGTAACAGGTAACAAGGTACCTGAAAACAAGAAATGCAAATACTCAAATACTCAAAAATAGATGAGAAAAACTAAAACTTTACTGAGGTAAGGTTTAATTACTGGGTCTGACTGATTCCAGAGGGACCATGACATCAGATAAAGAAATACTTTGTTGGGGGTCAATCGCAGGTATGGACACAGGTGCTGAAGTAGTGATGGACTGGTCCAAAAGTGCAGATGTAGAGGAGCCAGGATCAGTTGTGGAGTTCGCCATACTCTGTAAATCTCTCAATGAGACCTTACTGTGGGTCTGAATTTTATCCCTATTTAAAAGATAAAGGATAAAATGGCTCAACACTTCTCTAGCCTTTAAGAAAAAAAATGTTCAGGAATAAATATATGAAAATCAGAGAATGTTTTTAATCTGCACAATCTGTCTATACATAACTAGCTGCCCTGCCATATATAAAACTTTTCTTTATAATACAAACTTTAACTCCTTCAGTCATTTGAATGAATTTGCTTTACTACACAAGGCAAGCCACAACTCCTAAATATTCCAATGTGTTAAAACCAGATTATTGCCATTATTCACTACAGTTGTCAGTAGTTTTAATGCTATATCAGAATATTTTATGTTGTTTTGTACCATTTGACCTGCTGACTCTCAGGCGGTAAGGACTGCTGCAATAGAGTCTTCCCCAGTATGTCCAAGTCATCCAAAGCTTTGGCCGGTGCACAACCGCCCTCTACTGGTGCTACTTGTACTTTCTGGACTGCAGACGGGAGCAACGCTGCAGTTGGGATAGGAGTGGAGTTTTCTGGACAACGGTGAAACTAAAAACAAGGACACATTTGCTTAAGTTTAACTGACTTACAAACTAGAGGGAGATACAGAATTATACTAAAGCCTACCTGAAAAGTTGTGTGGGAATTCTCTGTTACATTTAGACCTAAAACAAGACAAAGCATTCTTTATGCGACATAAAATCTTTAATATACATTTTATTAATATTAAGTGGGAATGGGATTTGTAAATAAATGTTTATAAAGGTTTTTTTTAAGGCTGCGTTGCAGGTTTTAGAATAGGTTTTGCACATTAGCCAGAACCAAGTATTTTTTTCTTTCTTTTGGTATACACAGGTGCGCCCTTTTGAAGTCTGAATTCATCACTGCAGGAGGGATACCCCGGGAAGCCAGAACAGCATCTAATAGTTGAAACATGTGCTTATGCTGCTAACCAAACTTTAATTACGTATAAAACATGAGGTCAGTAATTCACACTGAGCTTTTATGAGTCAGACAATTTGCTGTTAATGAGTTGTTGTTACCTAGTGACATGAGTTCATCGTCCAAAAGGCTGATGCCCATATTCTGGGTCAGGGTCTCCAGGTTGAAAGAGTCTGTGCTGGTTGGTGCCGAATCAGCCAATGGATTTATTCCTGCCAGATCTAAAAGTGCTGAATTGCTGTTGACTAACATTGGTAAGACCTATGATTAGACAGGTTTAAATGAACTATGTATACTGTGACTTTGTATTGTACAACTGAAATTACCTTCTTGTGATTGCGTTACGTCATCTTTGTTAATCACTTCACCTTTTACCAGCTGCCTGTACATGTTTATAACTTGAGTCAACCTGTCATTGGCCTCCAATATGTCACCTAAAACAGAAAAGATAAATGCCTTAAACTAAATTAACAATTACCATCACTATGCTTTGATGTTTGATGGCTCTATCTATACACAGACATATTCCAGTTTAAAGGTGCACTGCGTAACATCAGGTGGCTGCTTGCCAGATTTTGCCCAACAGTAATGCATTAAAAATGATCTATATAGCTTTTTTGCATTACAGGTGTTTTATTGCTTAAAAATACCTTGGAAAACACAGATTTGTAAGTAAGGTCACCTCTCTGGATATAACCTATAACTTGGACTTCTACTGGAACTAATAGTTTAATCCCACACTAACAACATTCTAGACAAAGCAATAACATCTCCACTGAGGCAATGGTGGCCAACCCTCCACCAGTATGTTACATAATTCACATTTAAGAAAAAATGTGCTTATATCATTAATCATTTCATGTGTCAATGTATAATAAGTACCCAAGAGTAGATTAAGTAAGTACATATACCTAGAGCATCATCACTATCTTCAGTGTCACTCGCTAATCGGAAGAGCGTTGGCCTCATTTTCTCACAACGCTGGTAAAGATCCTGGAAACCAAAAAATGATACAGATAGTCTGATATATTATTTTCTCTTCAGTGTCTGTGTGCAAAGCGTGGTTTAATTTGCTGAGCAGTGCAGACCTTAATGAGTTCCTGGTTGCTCTGAGAACTGCTCTCCTTGCTGTAGCCTTCCAGCAGCTGGCTCAGCAGGCTCACACTCTCGTTCACCTCCTGGATGGCATTAACTCTCTTTGATACCTTTTCCACACGCTTCTGATCCTGAACACAGGAAAATGCTTTTGACACATTTACCCCACCGGAAATGTTTTCTGTATTAGTGTTTTAGAAAGGTGTACTTTTTGGGATGGTTAGTGAAAATTAGAAGTTTAATTTAAGAAGTAGTCACAATATCTTATATGGTTCAGTCTATACCAAAACAATAAGATCAGATCAAAGTTAAAACAGAAAGCTAAATTAAGTTGGCCACACTATGGGTAAGCTATAGAGATCAACTTAATATATGTATTTCATAAAAGCCAATAATTATGCCAATTATAAAATCACCATATTTTTTTTGACATAGCAACACCCTTAGCATTATTTTGGACCACACCCACCTCTTGGACCATTTCCTTAATGAGTTTGTTTGCTGCTCTTAAATCATCAGGGTGTGTGCTCTTCAGTAATCGAGACAGCGCCTACAAAAACAGGATAAAACATAGGTACAAAAGAGGAAGAGGTTTTAGTAAACTGTTTACCTAAATGTAATTTCCCAGGACAAAGGGCAAATTTGGAAATAAAAAATCTCAAATTTATCACGTAAAACATTATTTCTTTTGAGTTTCAAATGCAGAAGTAGTGTTTTATTTTGTATATACAACAAAATCTGTTTCAATAAAGACTTCAACCAGTCAAAAATGTGGCCTTCTACCTTTGATTTCTCTTCATCATCAAAAATGGCACTTTTGGCTCTAGGTGGAGGTGGTGGGAGTGGCTTGTCATCAGGAAGTACTGGATCCTGCTTGACAATACCTGGAAGAGAACAGGAACACATTTAACTTTAGCATGGATACACAAACTCTAGGTCTATATGTGATTTAAACGTGTGAGGTTACTACAAGTAAGAGTTGCTGTCTGCATAAACAGCTTGTGAGAGTTCAAATATTCAACTGTACTATAGACAGTGACTGTTCAATCATGCACGCTTCTTACTCATGTATCACTCCAATAAGAAGAACTGACACAAATAGACAAAACATAGAAAATAATTTCCATGAACCTAAAGTGTGAATACATGTAACATTTAAAATACATAAAACAATATTTTAATGTATGGGCTCACCCTGCTTTTTCAGCATGTGATAGGCTCTGAAATTTTGGCCTCATCTGGGAGCATTAATGTCCAGCTGTACATGATTTCTATAACCTTCTTCTTCACTGGTTCTGGTGCCCGGGAGCCCAAATACTGCAGAAAAAAATAAAACTTATCTACCATAACTTGTGACAAACCCATAATAATAAATGTGTTATTCATGTGGAATTAGTATTGATTAATTAATATGCAACATTTACAAGGAACATCTAGTGTATTTCTTTGGTACATGTGTAGAAAGAAAATCTGGTAACAAACTAATTTTGAATATAAACAAAATGAGTGTCTATAATTGTCTATAATTTAGATTATTGACAATTACCTTGGGTGATACCACCTTGATGAGCTCATTGAGAAATCTAAACTTTCCTACTTCAGAGTGAAATTTCTTCCCACAGTTTTTCATGCAGGTCTCAAGCACCTGAAATTATAGGTAAATATTGTTGACTAAATAACAGTGGTTACCTGAGCTACTTATTTATTATAAGTAGAGTGCCTTACTGTGAGTGCTTGCATAGCCTCCCATTCCTGAGGAGATTGGATTTTGTGAGCCAGAAGTCTTGTTGCAAGCTGGGGTCTGAGAAAAGAATATATTTAGAGTCATTACAAATGGTTATCGTATATTTGTAGCAACACTGTGTGCATCTTAAAATAGGACCTACCCTTCAGGTTCATTGTTGAGCTGCTCACAAAACTCTTTGATACAGTTCCAATCTGTCTCTTTATTTTGGGGGCTAGTAGCTGCGTCTGCATGAAATAACAATACACATTTCACACACTTAGAACTGATTGCGTGATTTTAATATCGGCTTTACACATTGTATGGCAACACTGAACATTTCTTTTTCAATTTCTACTAACCAAAGTCTCTCTTAAAGGCTGTATGTCTCCACCCTAAGTCAGGTGGTTTGTGTCTGTTCCTGGTTGTGAAAAATACCTGTCTGCGAAGGTAGCCGAATATTTTCAAAATCAGTCCTGGCTTTTACGCTGAAAATAATCGTATGCCATTGACAATTGCACTGCATGGGGGTTTAATAGAAGAATACAAAGCAAAATCACGGAGTTCTATATCTGAGACTGCTGCACTTTTTGATGAGAATGACTTGGCTGCCTCGTCAACAAATATGCTGCAACTGTGAGATCTAACAAAGTGTCCTCCTAAAGCGGCAATGAAACTAATCCCGGTGTAATGTGAAAAGGTGTCGCTACGGCGTAGCACTTAAACAAACATTCAGTGCTGTGTGTGGTGTGTTGACTTACTGATGCGAGACTGAAGGCTAGCCTCATCTAGAGGCGGCGCCGCCATCTTTGCCAAATACTAAACAGTGCCAAATCCCGCGAGACTTTCAATTCCTGTTGCGATTTTTTTTTTTTTTTTTCATCACATTCTGAAATAATATGTGAACCAATACTTCCCACAATAGACATTTTAATGAACTAATACGCAATATTAGTATTAGGAATATTAGGATTTTCGCGTACATAAAATAAATATGTAATGCCCATAGATTATGGTAATGGTATATCAGGGTGTTCAGAGTACGCACTTTAGACCCACCCTCCGTTCAGTGAAGGAAATACAACACAGAGCGCTGTGGCTTCTGGGGCAGTACAAGAAAACGTGATGCTCAGCAACTAAGAAAATGTGTTATTTCTTCTGCTCAAATAGGATTAGTTTGGGACATCTGTGTGCAATGGGATGCTGTTGCCACAGAATGCTGCCGTGAATTGTAAAAAGTGTTCATTTAAATTACTGGGCACTACGTAAGAGCCTCTTATTGTTTTGTTCTTTCTCTAAACAAGTAGGAAGGAGTCGTCTCCACCTCTTTACAGCAAACTGAGCTTGTTTCTGCGAAGAAAACTTTAAACCAGCGAGAAAGAAGCGGTGTCCTGCAAATACATGTGTCCTGCCGCGAAGTAGCAGCTGCTGAGTTGTCTACTGAAGTTTGTTGGCAGTTTTTTTTTTTTTTTTATCGACAGTTCATTATCAGCCACGTTAAGGCCGTGCGTATGGACAAAGGTCTGTGTAATATGCAGAGATAACTGTAGGTATAGCCTCGTACAGTGAGAACACACAGGATGCACTTGAAGACGCGGCTAACACGGCTAACCATGCTAGTTTTACGTGACTCAGTCAGTGTAAATGAATGTAACGCAGCGGGTGTTGTCTGCTCCCTGAATCGGTGCTGATGATTCGCGTCTGACTGGAGAGAAAGGACTTCACACCGTCCTCTGCCGCATTTGGACCATAACTTTGACCCGGGGCTTGGATATTATGATTTTATGACAAAAAATGGGGTCTCTGAAGGCGCTTCAAGAGTGGTGTCGGATACAGTGTGAAGATTACCCCGATGTTGTCATTAAGGACATGTCCACGTCCTTTCGGGACGGCTTGGCTTTCTGTGCTCTCATACACCGACACAGGCCAGATCTGATGTAAGTACTCCCTGTGATAACAGCTGATATACAGAGATACAGTGAGCGACTAGTATCTAATAACATACTGGTGAATAACGGTGTAGTAAACAGTTTATGCCAAGAAAGACCATAGGGTTTACAACATACAAAAAGAGACCATAGGTTATAGGCTAAAGCTAACAGAAATATTCTTCAGTTGTTGTATTTTGGTTTGTGTGTTATCCAGTTATGTTAGTCGTTAGAGTCGTTTTTTTTGCAATTATATAACCTAATGTAGGCCTATCACAAAAGATACAGGGTAGGTATAATTACAGCTGCCAAAACTTACTTCTCTCTATGGAATATATGATGTTATGTGTTAAATATTTGTCATAATTGCCTACTTGTATGAGTATGTAGCAGTTTTAGGCCAATGTGCTGTTACTAACCCAGTTTGACATGTTGTGCCCTGTCTATAACAACACACCCCTGCACTGTAATCATCAGACAGCTCAGACACTCACAAAAATCACAAAAACACAACCACACAGGCATATTTCATCACATACCAGGATTAAAATAGTTTATGTTATGAATGGGCAAATCAGTGTCTGTAATTTTGTGTGTATGTTATCTGAAATGTGACAAACCAGGAATGCAAAGTGAGAAATCGTTAAAAGTACAACTGAAACTAGCAACACAAGAGGTGAAGTGACCCATAGTCAACTCCTGCAATTCAGTATGTACTGTAACTGTATAAATATCTCATAGCGGGTGTCTACACGAAAGGGTGTGATTTTTGCATTTTACATGGATAGCATTGGGATTAACCAATGCTTTATGTGGCAAATCCCATTAATTTGAAAGGAATTTATTCTTTGATATTATCTGAAAATGTAGCATAGACCATAAAAGACCATAAAATGAACAGTTACTAACATAACTTCAATGTGTCTTCCCTGTTTTATACTTAATATAATTTGTCTGTCGTAAATAACGATCAAACAAATCAACAGACTAACTATGATCCAAGCAGACAGCATGTCAGTGTAATCTGTGACTGGGACCTTGGGCTGTCAGAACGGTTTTAGCTCTAATGTTCCTGTATGAGGCCACTATACTGTAGTAGCACTCAAGCCGATGTATTTTCATCACAGTACATTAAGCCATGCAGAGTCAATATAACTGTAAATGTCTCTGTCTAAACTGCTCATCGAAGACCATTTGTCAGTGATTTAATATAGACATAATGGCTTGGTTAACATATGGGGTATTGCATAATGTACATTTATCCTGTACTACTATTTTCACTAATCCTTCTATTAAATAAATCCATTTTAAATCAAATCTGTCCAGTGCTGCAAATGTGGTCTGGTTAAGAACTGTGTGTATTTGTGTAAATAAATATTCAAATAAGAAGTATCCCAATTTAGATGCACATTTCAAAGTTAACAAACAACGTAGTCATCTAAAAACAAATAGAATTGCTTAAATTGCAACTGCATTTCTTCTGAACATTTATCTATACAATATTTTGACTCTAAGTGATCAATAGCTTAGCAACAGTATTAATATTGCTATAGCTTCTTCAAATGGTATACAGTTACTGTTAGGCTACATTTTTACATACATAGAGATTTAAAATAGCCTTAGCCCATGTGCTGTTTAGCTGTCCCCATTCCCAAAATAATCTAGAGACATGAGTTTGCTCAACACTACACTCTTTCATCTATGTCTCCTGGTACTGCCTATTCAGCCAGATTCACTTTGAGTCATCAAATGTTCAGATATTTTCCTACAGTTTTCTTCATGTCAAGGTGGACACAGTGGAGCAGGCATTCTTTGACATGACCTTGATATCAAAGCTGCTGGTATGAGTTTGCGGACCATGAGAACGAGATTAAGGGAACAGGGGAGGCTTTGTCCGCACCAACACCAGACTCATTCACTGTTTTTTCCTCCTTGAGAGCTCCACATGGTTGCCGCTGACTCCCACAGATGGGGCTGGGCCCTTTTGATTTCCATAAGTTATGTTATTATTAAAGGTGCACTATGCTAACTTTCTGGTAGAGGGTCTGTCACTTGCACTTACAGCATGGTGTAAAACATATCTATCTCCATGGCAACAAACAGCCAACACCAGGCAAAATTACAGGTCTGTTCTTTGAGAGGTGGCCCTACTTAGAGTAAGAATAATGCAGTGAGAGTAGCGTGTACTAAAATTTCTAGAGAGACAAGCAGATGATGCCCTCCCTACTAGAAAAGTTATAAAGGGTGTTGTTAATATTAATTCATATACGCAAACATACAATTAACAATAAATAAATACGTTGGTATGTAGACATAAATATTACTAAACGTAAATAAGTGTAAACCAAGGCTTGAACAAAAGTCTTTTCAGCCTGCACAAAATGTGCTTAACAAAAATTTACTCCACCTAACAATTAGAATCTGTAAATTTATTTTATTTCGAGCTTATGACTGAAAATGTGACTTCTACCTTTAGTTTACAATATTTACAGGTTTGTTTCAGAAAGGACATGAATGTGTCCAAACAGTTTCACACTTCTTATCAAAACCCTCATCCAAACATCAACTCAGGACTTTTTCAACTTTTACAGCAGGATGTTTACTGCTGGAGCTGGAGCCAGGTTCCTTGCTGCGGGCCGTTTGTCAGAGCACCGCCTTGTAATTATGAGTCTGTCACTACTCTTAGCACCAGTAGCTTCTTTATTATTGTTCTTCCATTATTTATGTGTGGTCAGGGATTACACAGATCACCCACACATCATTGTCTTGTTTGGACATTACAACATTTTCATCTGCAACACTGAAAGAAAATTTTTATGATTTGGGTGATTCATAAGACACATGTAAATAGGTCAGACTTCAAAAACACATTAGGTCATGCTGTTACTTTTTTAAAGTCAGTTATCTTTTTTTTTTTTCTTTACAGAGACCTTTCTTCTTTATCCAAAGAAAACGTCTATGAGAACAACCGACTGGTGAGTCATTTACAAGTGTTGATCAGAGTTTTACAAATGTGGGGTTCAAGCATGGTTGAGTGGAGCCCCAATATTCAGTACAGACTAGTGTTGACTGAACCATGTAACCCTTGCATTATAATAGGGCAAACAAGCAATAAAATGTATAGATAATTAACATAATATTTTGGGAGATTATCTTCCATAGCAGGATGCAGTAATGATGGAGGTGCACTGTGTTACCTAATGTTTGTGAAGCTTTCCCGAACGCTTGTATAATCATAGATGAGGAAGGAAGACAATTTACAGACTTTGAAAAAGCTGTCTTTTGACTAAAATGTTAATTGAAGATTTGAGGCTCAAAACTGCTGAACTTGTGCTTGTAAGAAAGAAAGGGACTCATGAGTAGAAACAGAATTAAAGCCGCGCGCGGCGATGGTGGCCCTCGCCCCGGGCGCGCACCGCCCCCCCCCACGCGACCTCCGGGGACTCGCGACCGCCCCGGCACGCCACCCTCTCTTCCCTACATCCGCCCAGGTCGACAGCTCGTCCATTAGACACATTAAATAATGCACCTTTAAATGTTTCAGAGGAGTCATTGCGCCCCTACTGGCCAACCATGAAAAATGCCCAATATCCGTAATATACTGTTTTTGTTTACAATCATGCATAGAATTTAATCCCCGACTTTGGTACAAATCCGACAATGTTGACGTTTCATGTCAATGCTAGGGGGCGCTATAGTGTTCACATTTCATATTTCATATGTTTATAGTGTATTATAATCAGGTCGAAATCAGGCATGAGTGATTCAAATTTCAGCACGATCGGACTAAGCCTGTGTGTGTAATTATTTTTTAACTATTTTTGGGGGGTAGTCTTTGCGCCCCTGCTGACCAACCGTAAAAAATGACTTTTTTGCTTGTAAACATGCATAGAATTTAATTCTCAAATTTGGTCCAAATCCGATAATGTTGATGTTTCACATCTATGCTAGGGGGCGCTATAGAGTTCACTTTTATTAAATTTCATATTTCATCACATTCAGGCCTGGATCACGCAATTGTGATTTGAATTTGAGTTCTCTAGGACAATGCCTGTGGCCGTGACAGGTCACAGAAAAAGCAGGAAATGAAGGCGTTATTCGCCGGCGTGCTACGGGCGAACTGTAAGGAGTATCCCAAAAAAATTTGGCAACTTCTGTGAGTTCATGTCTGTAGATGTGACATGTCAAATTTGAGCTAATTTGGACCAAACCCCGGGGACTTGAATCTTTTTGTAGACCCCCAAGTCAAAACGGCGGCGAATGTTTGATCCAATATGGCCGACTTCCTGTTCGTCATAGGGGTGCAGAATGATTGACTTTTTTTGCTTGTAATCATGCGTAGAATTTAATTTAACATTTACAGTGAATTTTTACATCACTAAATATATCGGTGATTATATCGGCAGCGCCAACTCCCATTATATCGGTTTCATATCGGCCACAGCAAAATCCATATCGGTCGGGCTCTAGTTTGTAATCCACTTTTTATGGCGTTGTTCTGTCAGCTTTTCCCATTTCTGACCTTTGTGGACGACTATCTTCGGTACTCTAAAAAAATCGCTTTTTCCTTCTCTCGGTTAGAACAATTGGCACAGCCGTAAACTGCACAACACATCGGCATTTCCCTCCAGTCGGTTCACTTCTTGCCCTCCATCTGATTTTGCGTGCTGACAAACGTCGCCCTGTAATGTCACGTGAAACCCAGATATTCAGAATTATTATTTCCATGTAAACTCCAAGGAAAATATTTTAAGTCCAAACAATTTAATCCAGAACAATTAAAAAAACATCATGTGAACGTGGCCATTGTGTTCTAACAGTGAGTTTTTTAATCATTTCAATACCAGGTTTAACATTTGTGCGTTTACCTTTTGGATATTTCGTGGCAAAGTACAGTGTGATAAAGAGTAGAGGGGTGTGCAAAAATATTGAAATATCGATATATCGTATCGTTTAATGTGATGACACAGTATCGATATTGTGGGCTGCTCTATCGATATATCACCAAGAGTATTTTTGGTTTATTTTACTAAATGATTTTGTTACAGCTACAGTTTCGTTGTTTGTTTAGTGGAAGGAAACTCGTTTGACATTTTCGCTGTTTTGAGGATTAAAATGTTTGTGTTTCATATGAACTTTGCACAAGAAGTGGTTTAACAAAGATTTTCCATGATTTAGCCTTTTATTTTTACTGAACCGTATCGAATCGAAAGCGCACTGTATCGAGGTTTGTCTCATATCAGTGACTTCTTAACAACACTCGGCCTCAGTCAACAGGGAAACGTGGCTCTTGCCCCGTCTGGGAGTATGACATCATCACATTCTAGAACCTGAAAACCTCCCAGTTCCATCAGGTTCACGGCGCCGATGACATCATACATGTAAAGTTCCATAAAGCCTTGTTACCATGGCAACTCCGGAACTCAAAGCTAAACTTCAAAGCTTTGTGGGCTTTAACTCAAAGCTTTGTTTGGCCTCGGGGAGATTATAAGAGTAGGCAAATCGCAAATCACAAATCGAAAATCACAAATCGCTTAACGGAAAAGGCACATTTAGCTGAGCTTGACACAGAGCAAATCGTACAAAGATTTCAAACAGTAGACTTCACAGAGGAGACTTTACAGAGTAGATTTCACAGAGTAGGTCGCACTTTTTATCTGCGTAACAGTAAGTACAGCAACACTTACAAAACAACTCAATTATAAAACAAAAATGGCCAGAAATAACAGAGGAAATATACCCTTGACCTTAAACCATGACCTTAAACTAAAGAACTGTGGTCTTCGTGTGATAAAGAGTAGAGGGGTGTGCAAAAATATTGAAATATCGATATATCGTATCGTTTAATGTGATGACACAGTATCGATATTGTGGGCTGCTCTATCGATATATCACCAAGAGTATTTTTGGTTTATTTTACTAAATGATTTTGTTACAGCTACAGTTTCGTTGTTTGTTTAGTGGAAGGAAACTCATTTGACATTTTCGCTGTTTTGAGGATTAAAATGTTTGTGTTTCATATGAACTTTGCACAAGAAGTGGTTTAACAAAGATTTTCCATGATTTAGCCTTTATTTTTTACTGAACCGTATCGAATCGAAAGCGCACTGTATCGAGGTTTGTCTCATATCAGTGACTTCTTAACAACACTCGGCCTCAGTCAACAGGGAAACGTGGCTCTTGCCCCGTCTGGGAGTATGACATCATCACATTCTAGAACCTGAAAACCTCCCAGTTCCATCAGGTTCACGGCGCCGATGACATCATACATGTAAAGTTCCATAAAGCCTTGTTACCATGCCAACTCCGGAACTCAAAGCTAAACTTCAAAGCTTTGTGGGCTTTAACTCAAAGCTTTGTTTGGCCTCGGGGAGATTATAAGAGTAGGCAAATCGCAAATCACAAATCGAAAATCACATATCGCTTAACGGAAAAGGCACATTTAGCTGAGCTTGACACAGAGCAAATCGTACAAAGATTTCAAACAGTAGACTTCACAGAGGAGACTTTACAGAGTAGATTTCACAGAGTAGGTCGCACTTTTTATCTGCGTAACAGTAAGTACAGCAACACTTACAAAACAACTCAATTATAAAACAAAAAATGGCCAGAAATAACAGAAGAAATATACCCTTGACCTTAAACCATGACCTTAAACTAAAGAACTGTGGTCTTCGAAAGCAAATTGCCAAAAAAGATGAGCACAATGAGCGGCGATGGTGGCCCTCGCCCCGGCGCGCACCGCCCCCCCACGCGACCTCCGGGGACTCGCGACCGCCCCGGCACGCCACCCTCTCTTCCCGACATTCGCCCAGGTCGACAATGACGCATTAGTGATTCAAATTTCAGCACAATCGGACTAAGCCTGTGGGTGGAATCATTTTTTAACTATTTTTTGGGGGAGTCTTTGCGCCCCTGCTGGCCAGTGGTGGAAAATGCCTCATGTCCGTAATAGACTTTTTTGCTTGTCATCATGCATAGAATTTAATTTCCGAATTTGGTCCAAATCCGATAATGTTGACGTTTCATGTCTATGCTAGGGGGCGCTATAGAGTTCATTTTTCATATGTTTTATAGTGTATTATATTCAGGCCATGATCAGGCATTAGTGATTCAAATTTCAGCACGATCGGACTAAACCTGTTTGTGTAATACATTTTTAACTTTTTTTGGGGGGAGTCTTTGCGCCCCTGGTGGCCAACTGTGAAAAATACCCCATGTCCGTAATAAACTTTTTTGCTTGTCATCAGGCATAGAATTTAGTTTCCGAATTTGGTAAAAATCCGATAATGTTGACGTTTCACGTCTATGCTAGGGGGCGCTATAGAGTTCACTTTTATTAGATTTCATATTTCATTACATTCAGGCCTGGGTCACGCAATTGTGATTTGAATTTGAGTTCTCTAGGACAATGCCTGTGGCCGTGACAGGCCTTCGAAAAAACAGGAAACGAAGGCGTTATTCGCCGGCGTGCTACGGGCGAACCGTACGGAGTATCTCAAAAAAAGTTGAAAATTTCTGTGAGTTCATGTCTCTAGATGTGACATGTCAAATCTGAGCTCATTTGGACAAACCCCCGGGGATTTGAATCTTTTTGTAGACCCCCAAGTCAAAACGGCGCCGAATGTTTGATCCAATATGGCCGACTTCCTGTTCGTCATAGGGTCATGCTCCAATTCATCTTTTGGCTTGTCTCATTGTTCTCTATCACTGTCCCGAATTTCGTTTCCCTGCGACAAACTTTGTTTGTCCCTAGTCCCATAGGGATCGAATTCTAGGTGGCGCTGTTGAGTCGGGTCACTCGGGTCATTGTCGCGATGCCCATTTTATCGAATTTTTCGCCGGGCCGATCAATCTGGACCCCGGTTTGGGGACTTTTCGTCCATGTTCAGGGGGTCAAAAATGCGATCGTTTGGTCGGAAAAGGGAATAAAAAAAATAAAAAAATAAAAAAAAAGAAACCGACGAAGAACAATACCCCTCGCCCCTAACTTTGTTAGTGGCGAGAACCGACGAAGAACAATACCCCTCGCCCCTAACTTTGTTAGTGGCGAGGGCCAATTATTGACTTCTTGAGGGAAGCAGCTGGACATGGAAAAATGGGAGTGTCCCCTATTTCAGCTTGAGCTAAGCATTTGCTGGAAATCCATGTTTCTCTGTCACCTAATTGGACTCCCAGTTTTTTACTAAATGCAATTTTTAATATATTTTTTAGTTTTAATGTCAGTTTTGCTGAGGCGCACTTGTAACAGTGAAGTGCTTGTATGGAGGGTTTTTTTTTGCTTTTTGAGCATAACTTTGTGGAACAGAGTTGGTTTGCTTTGCTGTGTAGCACATAACTGTGAAATCAGTCTGTGTAATCAGAAATGTATTCACTTCAAACTGCAGAGAAGGGAACTGGACATTTACTTGAGAATCCAGCTGCTTTTCTGTTATATCATGGTCTCCTTATGCAAAGTATACATGCGAATCCCACATTGCATCATGCTGTTATGTAACATCAGGTGCTTTATCTTCCCTGGAATTTTTCATTAAACTAATAGCTATTCAAGGACAAACTATATTTAAGAAACAGGTCCCCGATGTTTTGGAAGCACTAGGTTATTTCCTTATGCACATTATCTGTGTGATACAGTAATTTTCTTTCGTTCTCTACTGTGATTATCTAAACTACCTGTCATTTGTGTTGATTGCAGGCCTTTGAAGTGGCTGAGACACAATTGGGAATTCCAGCACTGTTGGACCCAGAGGACCTGGTGTCTATGAAAGTACCAGACCGACTCAGCATCATCACCTATGTCTCTCAGTATTACAACTTTTTCAACAACAAATCCCATGGTACGCAAAATTATTCAAGCACGTACCGGTGAAACACAGTGATGTAATTATTAACATAACTGATTAAAGCAGATCTAAGTATATTGTTTACCTCATTAAATGTCTTTGTAAGTCCATGTAATGGTTAAATAATGTATTTAACTTGCTGCTGTCACCATGCGGGAAACCAGCCTAGCAATATGGCGCACACAACCTGAGGAGTGTTCACCTGGGAAACCCTGGCTCTTTTTTTATATTTGGCAACATTATATGATTTTTTTTTATGTTTACACTGTTTTATTTCAATAAAGCTGCAAGGGGGAGCTCTATCACTGAAAGTTTCTTAGTTCTTCTGTCATTTAAAATGTATACTTTTGTTTTCCAACAGCAAATCCTCCCTGTATGAAGAGGCCGAGTCCTGTTGGTCCTATTAGTGAACTCGCCCAGATGAAACCTGCATTGCCGTTAGATGAGAATGAGGTTAGCCTTAACTCCACTAATGGAAATTACATTACATTGTGCAATTCCTGCTTTCTGACTTGTGTAAACAGATCTTCATTAGAGTAGCATGATTCTATTGCAGCTGCATGTCAACAAGTTGCATTTTTTCCAGAGAATTTATTGTAATCTTGGCTGGAGTTGGAGCATGTTTTTCAGAATAATCACTATATCTGCATGGGCTATTGTGGGGGTATTAAGTCACTGAGCACTGTACAATACAAATCCCATCCTGTCATTTGACTTAAACAATATCTGCACATGTGGCTGCTAATGCCTACTTCCTTGTTTGGGCTTTGTGTTGCACAGTGGGGGCAGAGCAGAGCACGAGAGGTAGAGTAAGTCTATAAAGATAGCCTCTGTATCCTGTCTCTCTTCTCTATCCTCCATCGTCATGCTCCATATATGGGCTTGTCCCCTTCCTCCTGGACTCCCCTGTTTCTCTCAGATGGAAAACTGTCCCGCTCCATCCTCTCCACCCACACATCTGACCCTCCCTCCTCTCTTTGGTCCTGGGCCTAGGCAGTAGGAGGGGGTGGGGGTGCAGAGGAGTTGAAAATCTATAAGTTTTTCAACTCCTCTCTGACATACTAATCCGTTGTTATTTAGATTTGAATTGATTTGGTTTGCTGTAGAAGATTTGAATTGATTTGGTTTGCTGTAGAAGTAGCTAGCTAACATACTGATCAAACCATATCCTCAAATCCTGACCTCATGTCTGATCTCCTCATCCTACATTGCTTTCCATTTCCCCTCTCTCCTGTTGCCGCACCCCTCTTCACTGGGACGTCACTCTCAGCAGACAGGAGCAGAGGCCAAGCGCAGCAGCCTGAGCAGCACCTGCTCTGTCTGTAACAAACATGTTCACCTGGTGCAGAGGTTTCTCGTGGACGGAAAGCTCTTCCATCGCAACTGCTTCAGGTGAGCTGCCTCATGCTTCAATACAGCAATTTTATACCTGCACCAAACTTCACATGAAAAGAAAACTGAAGAACATACACTCATTTAATTTGGTAAAACTGGTTCATTAAAGGCGCAGTATGTAAATTAATGTTTAAAATATGTAGATGTTTGGCCTAGAATATTCCATAAAATGTCAATCTAAGTTTTGTGGAGGAATTGTGTATGCTTAACTGGTTATTTGTGTTGGTCTTTTAAAAATAAAAGAACATTTAGTTAAATTTAGTTAAGATATTTAAAAATAGGAATATGTCTTCAGTAAGCTGCCATACACTGAGGACAAGACACTAACAAACATTTTATTGTAGTTTTGGCTATGCAAACATAACATCTATTATTATTATTATTATTATTTTTTAACAGTTTTGCGTGAAACAGTTTTTCTAGAGCATTTTTTTTAAATCATACACTATACCAAAACAATTATTATTCAGTTTCACCATGTACAACACATGGTGCATAAATTATTACCTTTTGATCTACCAGGTGCACTGAATGCCACAGCACGTTACTTCCTGGATCCTACAAACTGGTGAGCAACTCTGGGTCCTTGGTCTGCACGCATCACTTTGCACGCCATGGTTTGTCCAATCAAAATGGCCGACCAGATCTCAGCAAGAAACCAGAACTGAGCGTAAAACCTGTTATAGTCGAGTCTGTCAGGATTGGTCGCAGTCCTGTTCCCTACTCTTCTTCTGTATCACGTAAAACGGATGAAGATTTAAATAGTGAAGAAAAGACAACCCGAGACACTCCAACCGTCACTCCTGTTATAGCTGTTGAAGAGAACTCTATAGAAAAGGGAGGTGTAACAGACAATGAGGCAAACGCTCGACCTTCGACCCCTCCTAATCCATTTGATGACAGTGATGAAGAGGAGGAAGAGGATGATGCTGTGAAAGAGGAGCAGATAGAAACACCAGCACAACACACAGTCAATGGAGATCTGCCCTCTGCTCCTGTCAGTCAGTCTGAATCTGTGAGTCGACCCGTGCCCGCTCCGAGGAGGGTGTCTGATCCCACCCCGCCTCCTCGACCTGCCCCCCGAGTCCGGCTTCCTCCCTCTGCAAGTCCTGCTACACCGAGTATGCATTTGATCCCATTTCTATCAATTAATTTCAATGAAATACTTTTTTAAGAGCGATTTGACTTATGTTACAGGTGAACCACAGAAGCATCTTATTCCACCAAAACCTCGAGAAAGATCACAGTCTCCAGGAAGGTAAATTTATTTATGTCACTGTACATCATTTTATCATTTTTTGTCTTTTACTCAATTTGTATACCCTCTCAAATATAATATAAATTCAAATAGTTTTACAGTATACAAGAAAAAGCCTATCTAGCACTGAAATTATATTATAAATAAATAAATAAATATATATATATAAATATATATATACACATACATATATATACACACATATATATGTATGTATGTATGTGTGTGTGTATGTATATGTATATATATATATATATATATATAATATTATATATATTAGTGCTGTCATGCGATTAAAAAAATTGATTAATTAATGATTGATTAATTATGATCTGTAATTAATTAATCTAATTAATCTCATTTTAATCTCACCTAAAAATTGCTGAGAAAAGCCTTCAATTTGAGGTATTTTCATTTAAATTCATTATTACATTATTGTGGCAGATCAAAAGACTGATATAGAACAAAAAAAGTGACTTTATAAAGTCATTTATTGTTTAACAAATCTGTCCAAATTGGCTGTTGAGCCCAAGTCTCCATGAATAAGAAACTGTTTGCTGTAAAGTAGCAAAAACGAGGAAATCTGAACATAATAACTTTTGTCTACTTAAAGACAATAAAAAGTCCAGTCTTTCCTTAACCATATTAAAAATATTATTGATAGAGAAATGCTTTATATATGAGATCACTGGTTTTAGTCCTTGTTTTAGTCCTGATTTAGACCTGCTTTAGTCCTACTTTAGTCCTGGTTTAGTCCTGGTTTAGATTTTAGTTCTGGTTTTAATCCTGGTTTAGTCCTGGTTTAGTCCTGATTTAGACCTGGTTTAGACCTGGTTTTAGTTCTGGTTTTAGTCCTGGTTTAGTCCTGGACTGGGTTAGTCCCGGTTTTAGTCTTGGTGTTAGTTCTGGTTTAGAGGCGCACAGAAGGAAGCGAGCTTTACGCAGCGTACGCGAGAAAACACGATCCACACGCGGCTCACGGGAGCACGTCGGTGTCCGTGCAGTGTCTATGGAAGGAAACATGGTCCGCGCGTTCTCAGGTTAATGACGATGATGAAGGTGTGTGTTTGTGTGTGTTTGTGTGTTTGTGTGTTTGTGTGCGTGTCCCCTCGTGTCGCAGGTCACTATAGGACAGTAGTGCAGACATCATGAGCCTATGCAGGTTGTTTTCACCAGTGACATTTAAGTTGTAGGCGATATTATATTTGTTATTTTCTTTTAAATTTCACATCGGGAGAATAATTTCCAAGACACGAATGCGTTTTTACCTGTGCACTGCTGACTCTGTTCTACCGGCTCTTCGACCTCGTCCACTGTGTGACTGACGCCGCCAACGTTAACATGACGTTTACATCGCTCTTACTGCGCGCGCCTTTTGTGTGGGTTTCCGACAATGAGTGGAATTACCGAAATAAAAAAAAATTTATAAATGTGTTTTTATGTGTTGTTGTCCCAACAACACATAAAAACAAATTTTATAATAAAGCAACTCACATACAGAAACAGTAAAGTTAGATTAAAAATGAGATTAACGCGATTAAAAAACATAACGCGCTAAATATGACTGTAATTAATTAATCGCAATTAACGCGATAATTTGACACCCCTAATATAATTATGTTGTGTGTGTGTGTGTGTGTGTGTGTGTGTGTATGTGTGTGTATATATATATATATATATACATACACACACACACATACATATACACATTATATATACATTTAGTGTTTACCATCCTACTTGTAACTTCATGGTGTTGTCTGTTGTCATCCCAACTTGTGTGTCTTATATCTGTAGTCTGTCTGGTGGTTCCCAAAAATCCAAAGACCCGCCATGGCTTGCCCTGGTTCAATCACAAGAGTCCAAGAAGAAGAAAGCCCCTCCCCCTCCTGTCCCTGGCCTGGCCACCCCCCCAAACTCGGGCTCTGTGTCCTCTCTCAAAGGGGACGACTCCAGATCCAGCACTCCACCTGTCCCTGCCAACCCGTTCGAGGATGATGAAGATGACGTGATTGAGGAAGAGGAGGAGGTTGGTGATGAGAGCATTCCCTCCACAGTAGCAGCAACTCATCCCTGGTACAGTATCAGGCGGGCAGCAGACTCACCTGCAGTGGACGCTTCCCCCAGCAGAGGGAGTGCATCTCGATCTGAGAGCCCCGCAGCAGGAAAGACCAAGAAACGACCGGCCCCCAGAGTCCCACCACCACCATCAACCTCCAACCAAGGTTTGGCTTTAGCAATGTTCCTATGTTGTACATATGAATACTGAAGACTTAGACAAACATTGGGAAATTAATTGGATACAGTAGCTATAAATTCCAAAATAATTAGTAAAAGTAATGGCAGACTAGTGTCAAATAACGCATAATTATACAAATGTATTATTTGTACAAGTAAAAATTTAAAATTTAAAATATAGAAATATAGTACCAGTAATACAAATATATCTCTCAGCTATGCAAGAGGTAGCAAGGAGAAAACAATACAAACATGAAATAATGAGCTCCGTATGACTATATGTGGGACAGCTATTAATTTTGCCAGAAAAGCAGCAGATGAACATTAGCTATTCTCCTGTACCTACTTTAATTAACCCACACAAGTTCATATAATATTTTGAAGTAATATTTCCTTTCTTTCATCTACTTTCCCTCAGCCCTTTCCCCCTCTCAGCCCTCCTCCTGCTCTGCCTCTCCAGCCCTGAGCACAGAGAGTCTTTCGTCCAGCTCAGAACAGCGCTCAGCTGGGGGTGCCAGCAGTGACCAGGAGCAGACCATCACCAAAAGCACCTCAGAGCCCTCCATCGCCTCTCCAGACAACTCCACAGTATGCTCTTTAAACAACCATCAGGCTTCTCTCAGTCCCAGTCCTCCCCATGTACCTTCATACACCAGCTCAGCACCAGCCACTCCTCAAGCAGGCCGCAGTTCAAATGGGTCTGGAGCACCAAGCCCTCTGGCCTCAAACCACAAGGTGACAGAATTCAATCAAACCTATATATACTAGGTGGTATACATTTTTTCTAGAGATACCACTGTATTTGATGTCCAATATTTGTCTTACTGTTGTGACTAATAACCAATAATTGCTTATATCAATATTAAAATCTGTAGAAAGGCCTAATCATTGTACATTTTTTATATTTGTAAAAATTGATGATGATGTACAGCACTTAAGATGCCATAGGTTGTTGTACATGTGCTATATAAATTCTGTTCAGTGTAGTATAAATCCCTGTGTCTAAAACTTCCATGCGGTATGTTGGGAAATAAATATTTTTCATTCATTCTCAGACTTAGACAAACATTACCCACAGCACAACTGATCTGGACTCAGTAGCTCAAAATATATAGTATAAAAACAATTTGTAACAAGCTTTCATTATACAGTTATATACTATTTTATATACTATTTTTATTGCTACTTATTTAAAATTTATTATTTGTTAGCTGCTGTGTCCCTTACAGATCAATAAAGTTTGTCTAAGTAAGCCGTAGTTGTTGGTTTGTTGTGTGTGAAGCCATATAATGTCTAATTTGTGTTTAAACTCATAAATTCATTGAAATATGTTAAATTGATTGCTCTATTTTTAGCGCATCTGCAAGGAGAACCCCTTTAACAGAAAGGCATCGCCATCAGCAGCAAAATCCAAAGGGAAACCACCAAAAGGCCCACGACCTGCTAGACCTCCAGCACCCGGCCACGGCTTTCCACTCATCAAACGCAAAGTAAGAAAGCCTTTTGGCTACAAAGTTCACGTTTAGTAAATCTACTTTTGTCAGACTTAAAAGAATTATGTACAGGTGCAGTCAGACCAGTACATCCCAACTGAAGACATCTATGGAGAGATGAGTCAACTGGAAAAACAACTGGACGAGCTTGAACAGAGGGGTGTGGAGCTGGAGAAGAAGCTACGAGACAACCCCAATGGTATGTTATGTATTATGTTTCACGTGGAATGGGAAATTTTGTTATATAAAATTTATATTGATTTTGTTTATATCCTTCCTATTATTTTTCCCAGTAACCTACTCTTGTGGCACTAAAACTAGATTTTTTATGTAGGCCTGGACGATACTTGAATTGTATCTCATTCATATGACAAGCTGCTATTTTGGTCATATTGTCATATTGTGATTCACTATTTCTCTATTTAACACAGCTGTCTGCAAAATACACAGACACTTTTCTCCAGCACTCTAGTTGGCTAGTCTCTATAAGACTCTAAGTGAGCAACAGCTGGATGTGAAATTAATTCTTTGCCATTTCACCCCCCTGTATATAAAATTATTGTCAATGTCTGCAACATTTATTTACCAACCAATTACTGGATTATCTACATTATACTGTTAACTTTTCAGATGAAGATGAGGAGCACTTGTTGGTGGATTGGTTCACCTTGATCCACGAGAAGCACCTTTTGGTTCGAAGGGAAGCAGAACTTGTTTACACGTAAGCACAAGCATCAGACTGTCTATTTGATCAATACTAAATAAATATTCATATTTTGAATGTTACTATTTTGTGTGATTCAAGGGCTAAGCAGCAAAATCTGGAGGAGAGGCAAGCTGATGTAGAATATGAGCTGAGGTGTCTGCTCAATAAACCAGGTAGAGTGTACATTTGAGTGTTTTAAAGGAGAAGTAATATGCAAAATACATTTTTAAAATCTTTTAACTATGCCCACTGCTCTGTACTTGCAATATCATCGTGTAGCTGTTTTGGCACAAATAAAATGGTTCCATTGGTTGTTACCATGAACTGTTTATAGACGAGTCAGGGAGCATGATCCGGGAGCCCTGCACTTAGTTGTAATGATGTTTACTGTGATGCACTATAGAGTGACCAAAATATAAAATAATGATCCATGGGTGTTATGGATTATAACTACATAGCAACCAAAAGCATATTGTGAGCACATTTTGGGATTACTGTATAAATAGTAACTCCATGTCACTTTTTTGTGCAGAGAAAGACTGGACGGAGGAGGACAAGGCCCGGGAGCAAGAGCTAATGGCTGAGCTCGTCACGATCATCGAACAACGAAACCAAATCGTCAACACCATGGACCAGGACAGACAGAGGTAAGGAGTACCCCCTCGAAAAACAGATTCTTCATTTCAAGGGATTTATCCTCTTTATAAATAAATGGTTTCCTAGAGTACTTTAACTGCAGTATAAATACATTAGATATTATTTTTTTGGGCTCACTGTTTATCGTGTGTCTCTTTTATATGGCACATTGCCATTTGAGCTGCAGATGGTCAAATAATTAACGATGGGCTACCTGATTTTCCAAAATGTTAAATGTCTCTTCCAGGGAAGAAGAGGAGGATAAACTTATGGAAGCCATGTTGAAGAAAAAAGGTAGCATTCCTATCTCTTTTTTTTTTTTAAATAAATATATATAAACCAATGAATAAACAATATTGTAAGAACAGACCTCAAAGTAAAATTTGTTCTTGTCATGTTTTTGTTATTAGACTTTTCAAAGGAACCAGAATGTGACCAGCAAAAGAAAAAAGGTGCAAAGTTCAAACACATAAAAGTGCTCAAAAGACTGAGCCACAAAGGAGAGCCAGGCAAGAGCCCCAGCCTACGCAAAGAGAAGAGCTGAAACAGACCAAAAACGGGTGAAAATCTTTGAGGAAAATGGTAACAGAAACTCTGTTAATCCTTTGACAACTCATAATTTTAAAAAGACAACTTGATTTTATGCAGTGCTCCAAAAACATTTCCAGCAGGGTTTGTGTTGCTTTAAAAACATCTTATCAATTCTCATAAGAAGTTGTCATAAGTCTTCCCACCTTTTGCACTGATATACTGTACTGGTGTCTGCTTTACTTAACATAAATGGTTGACCATGTTTATTTGATTTTTATTACTATTTCATTACTTTGGCCTATTCATGGGTTTCCTGATTTAAAGGATTTGGCAGGTAACGCTCCTCTGTTGCTGTAGCGATAACACAATTCATATATTCTATCTTTTGAATGGGGGAAAGATCCTCACAAAATCCTTAAAATCAGAAAGGAATCATTTGCCTGAAACCCATGATTAATTTAATACTATTGGAGTTGTTCTCCTATGTTGTACATCCGAAACTCAGCTCATGGATTTCTATAAACTGTTGGTTAGTTTTGTACTGTGGTACTTTTCAGGAATTATCTGCTTTAACATGCCTCTAGACAAATATTAAATAAGACTCATCAAGCTGCTATTATAGCTGCCATTGTTAGGCCTTACAGTTTTAATCTTTTATATGCATCACATTACACCAATACTGTATATTTATTCATGTACCATAACATTTTGGTCCATTAGTGTAGGAAAAAATATCAAATATCCTTCACAAAGTTCACCTACATATCCCAACAGGCATCTCAAAGAAAGCACCTCTTTGAAATAAATATGCAATCATTAATTCATATTTTTGACAATGCCTTTCATGTTATTTTGCCTTAAGAGTTGCTTGTAAATTAAAGTGTTGTATGACTGGTCTTTATTTAAATGCTTTTATGGCTTTTGCATTATTGTCCATAAATATCCATAAACATACGTATTCTCTATTCATTTGTCTGTGACTGTGTATCTCCCAAACAAAAGACACCAATTTTTGGTGCACTGCTACACTTTGTTCCATACATAAATGAGTTATAGTGTTGGAGTATATGTTTTGAAATACATCTTTGTGCATTATTTTCTCAGTGCTCATGAGACATCTTACTTACATCTTACTTAAAACTGTTTTAAAGTTTATGGTTCAACATCACAAAAAAAAAAAAAACTCACACTAATCCACCTGCATTTAACAATATATTTTAGGGCTATTTTTCTTTTTCATCGACCTTCGTCTCCGACGATCCTCCCTCTGCTGTTTGACTGCTGGACTTGTTAAGCAGCTCTAGTTCTCTCACTCTCTACAATGGGAAAGAGAATAATATTATCCAAAACCAGTACTGATGCCAAATGGGCCGCTCTCATTCAAATTGACCTGTTTTACCTGTGATATTTCAGTGTTGATTATGCTGACATACTGTTGCTCTTGACCTAGAGATGCCATATCTTCCAGAAACTGACGTCTTTCTTCAATCTCCCCCAGGACTTTGAAGAAAATGAAAACCCATTTAAATGAATGATGATAATGGCAATGTCAACACCTATTTGGGGTTTCAGTTTGCAGGTATAGGTGCCATTTTGAGGACTTTGTTTTGACAATTTAAAAGATATAATAGTTTGTTTCTGAATTGTTAATTGGTAACAGTGGATATTCTTACTTTCATCTATACTGTCCTTTTCTTCTGGGGCTTCTGAATTTGAGGGACATTGTGTTATTGTAACTTTAGGTTCATCTTTTCCCATCTCCATAATTTTTTGAAGGCAGCGTTTCTCCTTCTCAAGATCTCCTACAGAAAAATACAAGGTATAATGAAAAAACTAAAAAAAAACTCTAATGAAAAAATACACACACAATGAACATTTTAAATTATAATATATACTAGTACTTGTTACTGGAATAGAAAAGCCTGATTTCTAAACTCACGGGTTGGACCAGGTCTGAACTTGTCCCGGACGTAGCTGTCCCCTGCTTTACACTGGTCAGCACTGCGTTTTTGTGGTTTCTTTGGAAGTTGACGCGAAGTAGATCGGCTTGGTTTGGACTGAGGAGGAGGAGGGGGTGGGTTCGCGGCTCCTATCAAGTGCAAAGGTGCTCCATCTGTAAGTCAGATAATGTCAATCACACACTTTTAACTTTTGTTAGTACAATAAACCACAGTAAAAGTTATGAGTTTACACTGAAAATTCTATCTCTAAAGGGTAGGTAATAAAGCTTACTTAACCAGCCTATTTTCTTTTTATTTACGTAGGTCTATTCACAATGAGGCACATTTTGTTGCATAAAATTTACTAAAGTGTAGCCTAGTATAAAAATAAAAAAGGTACTCACTTTTAAGGCACTCACGGATCTGTCTTTTGTGACCATTGGCAATATATGACTCCTGCATCATCACTGCGAAAATTAAGAAAACTTATTATGAAATTCGATAGTAAAACTATATAGCCTAACAATATACATAAATACACACATTTATATTTTAATAAATAGAATAGACATTACACTCGTTGCATCTGTGCACATCAATTCACTCACGCTGAAGCAGCTCCTGTGTCTTCTGACTGTATGCGTTGGGCCGTGCACAACTCCATAGTCCCCCTGAGGCTCTCGGTTTGTCCATCTGTTAGGCATTTCATCATCATAACAACAGTTTAAAAAACTGAATTAAACGACCACATAATGGATGAAGATTTAGATATTTTCGGAAGACTACCTTTTAGATCAGAAATTAAACTATGCGTCCTGGATGCGCTTCCTGTTGCGGTTACCACGACAACTGCAGTCTACGGGATCAACAAACCGCTGGAGCAACTTAAGAGTTTTTTGTTGTTGTTTTTTTGTTTTTTGTTTTTATTAACACCAAATACATGCATTTTGTTGGTTTGTATGTCAGTAAACACTTACAAATGCATGTCATATACTTTTCCGTAAAAACTGACGCAGAGAATAAATTTGATCACGTGTCTATGCACACGTGCCCTATCTTATTATGCTTCTATATGTTTGAGTTTTCTTACAGGATACTTTTTCGAGCTACCTAAGTTGACCATCCCTTTAGGACAGCTTAGATTTTAGGACAAAATTAGGTTAAGTCCTATAATACATTGTTTCCGTTTGAATAGTAGAATTAATAGGCTACAGCCACTGGTAATCAAATAGCCTACACGCTGGTCTATCTTATGACAGATGTAGGGCTCTTTTTACTGATGTGCTTTGATACCAAGATATAATATCTAATCAGACTACCTTCATCCATAAAATAGACAAATGCATATTCACTGGCTTGTCTAGGTATTGTTTTCTAACAATAGACAGCTTTCAGCTTTCAAACAGACTTGCCATGGTGTTGTTTCTGTCAAGTGCAGGGCTGTTGTTGTGAGACCTGAGTGTCTGGAGATGTCGTCACTCGTAGGTTTGAGTGCTTATCAGTGGTGGACACCTGATCAGGGCCAGCAGCGCTCTAAAGTTCATTATCACTTAAAGCGCAGCAGCCTGTCTCTGCCCCAACATCTAGATAAACAAATATCACTGAGGAACAGGGACCTTCTAAGAAGTCAAAACCACAAGTCCCAACAGAGAAAATGGGACAGTCAAGTTGGACAACTATACGTTCTCGAAGTATTTTGAATAGGCCTAAGCTTTCCTATCATACTATCTACAATTAAAATAGACCCAGATGTAGCCTTATTTCATTTTTTTCTCTTTTGTTATTCCTTTTTTTAAATCAATGTGTTTAGACTGTGTTTATTCAAGATTTCAAACTATTTACTCCAATAAACGTGTGTTAAAAATTTGCAAATGATAGTCAATGATTTTGATATCTTTTAAACCTCAAACTTTCAATAATGTAGTAGTAGGGTTTATCTCAGTAATTGTTGCATCAGGAAATCTTGATCTTATGACTAAATACATCTACGACAACAAAGCCTAGTATTTATTTTTATTTTTTATTGACAAAACAAAAAGTTGTTTTAGTTTTTAGCACAGTTGATCTGATTACCATAGAGGAGGAAGTTGGTGAGCCTAATGATTGTATTAAGTGTATGAAACGACGTAGTAGTTAACGCTCCACCTCCTAACGGTCAAAACCTACGTGAAAAAGTGAGATTTGGGGTTGAAGTTGCAGCTGACAGAGATAGACAAGACAGCAGTGAGATATCAGTGGCGCTATGGAGCTTTAGGAAAGTGTTTGTGCAGCCTCTGAACAGGACTGTAACTGGGGAGAGGGTTTGGTGACGAGTTTTTATTGATTTTAGAAGTAATTTTAAAGATTTTTTAAAGTAAGATTTTTAAAGTTCATAAAGTCAGATTTGTAGTTGTCTATTAGTCTGTAATATCTGAGGTGCTCGATGGCTGTTGCGCAGGCTGTACTCCCCTCCTTCAGCTCCTTTACTAACTTCACCCCCTCCACTGACAATATGAAGGTAAGAAAAATGTTTATGTTTAAGTACATAGTGCTATATGGGAATATATTTCAGTTCCATAGCTTTATGTTTGATACTGTATGTCTTCTGTTGATGGTTTTAAGAAATGTATACCTAAAATATTAACTTCCCAGTTTCACATAAACATCTCTTCATATGGATGTAAAGATGTTTATTTTTCACCATCAGGTTTGGGATGCAGAGGTGAGCTCTCTCCCCGTGGACCCCCTCAGCAGCAGGATGTTACCCCCAGACTCTGAGCAGCTCCAGGTTCAACACCTGACCCTGGAGGAGCTGGACAGTAACAGCCAGGCATCATGGGACATCGACCTCTTACTGTCGGACTGGGCCCTGAGCCCCTCACCAGAGCACTGTGTGAACACACAACCTGAGCTTCAAGAGATCAGCATCAAGTCGCTCACTGAGACATGTTCCTTCAAGGACCAGCAGGGTGGGAGTCATGTGGCCGAACCACTCTCCACAGTCGAGAGCTCGACTGTTCAGTCTGAGCTGTACCATCCTGGGTACTCTGACCCTCAGCCCACACGGACAGTTGCCATCTCAAATGTGGAGCAGTTTGGCTTTCCCCAGGCAAGCAGCATAGACAGGCACAGAGGAGCCTCTGCCAAGATCCTGTCCTGGGACTTCAGTCCATACTACGCCCCTCAGCAGCCCACTATGGTGGCCTACACAGACCACAGGTTCCTTCCTCCTCAAACTGTGCACCCTGACCCCAGACACTACAATTATGTGCCTCACTTTGGTCCCAGCAGTGTTTTCTGTGACTACAGTCCCACTGTTGGCCATGTGCCCTTGAACCAGCCCGGGCTGATACTGGCCTCTCCCCTCCCCCCAGGGGCACTGGAGGGCAAACGAGGGCGCCGGACCCTGGGCAAGAAGAGGCCAGCCATCCACAGCTGTGAGTATCCAGGCTGCTCCAAGACCTACACCAAGAGCTCGCACCTGAAGGCCCACCTCCGCACCCACACAGGTACAGCCAATCATCAGATAAATAAGAAATAAAATAATAATAATAATAATAACAACAACAATAACTTATAATAATAAGTGCATAAAAATAATAATAGTGTTTGTGACCAGGTGAAAAGCCGTACCATTGCTCCTGGGAGGGCTGCAGCTGGAAGTTTGCACGTTCAGATGAACTGACGCGTCACTATCGCAAACACACAGGTCAGAAGCCCTATGAGTGCCTGCTGTGTCAGAGGGCCTTCTCTCGCTCAGACCACCTGGCTCTGCACATGAAGAGACATGCATGAGATGAATACAGTTAATACAAATGAGAATAACAATGCTAAAGATTCACTAATATTTGAAGGAAATGTTCACAAACCACTCATTTGAGAAATAGGCAGGTAGGTAATTAGGTAATTTATTCAGTGATACAGACCTGATATTGGGACCAAGCAGAGACACTGTAGACACTGGGCATTGAAACACTAAAATAACTCCAGCCTTTGTAACTTTACTTATTATCTATAGATCACTGTGTGGTAGGTTTTATTTAAAAAGTGCCTTGTATTGTCTTTGTAGGTTACTTTATTTTGTTATGTTTAAAAAGGTAGCAGCATATTTATTGAGATATGTTTTATATCAAGATTATATTAATGTAGAGGATTTTCTATTCTAACAGTGTGTTTTTATCTTATTTTAAATAAAATATAGGAGCTGTAAATTGGTTTCCACTTGTCTACTTATACAGTGATGACCTCCCTACATCATATTGCTGTCTATTTGAGTTCTTGTGGTTCAAACGCATCGTCACAAGATTATGTAAGAGCTTTCTGTGATGTATGACTTTAGCCAATAGAGGGCAGTATATCATAGTTACAGGCCTATAACAGATCTGAGTGTTTGCAGTCAGAAAAGGAGCAGCAATCTGTTTATGTAATGGCCTGTTTATTGTTATTTAAAAGAAAAAATATATATATTATATTTAATATGTACATTTGGGAAAATATGATTAATATTAAGAATAATAGTCATAATATAATAATACAAATACTACTACTACTACTACTACCACTACTACTACTACTACTAATAATAATAATAATAATAATAATAATAATAATAATAATGAGCAACCCACAAGCATTGAAATTATGAATCTATTTTGACATGCGCTGTGAATCTGATAGGTATGCTGAGGACGTAAGTGTTTAGATTACATAATCTAGTTTAAATTTCCATTGTAACACGCTGGACAGGTTTTCATTGTGTAATAATTCCTTTTGATCTAAATGTAGCTAAAGGTTAATTACTCTCTACAAAATTTATTATGCAGCAAACAAGTAACAATGTATTAGGTTTTCACAATGGGCTACTATATTAATCCATAGTTTAATGCTGCATTATATTCACCTGCTGCCAAGTCATATTTTTCACAGGTGTAATGATCTGACATCATTTAGTTTATAAAACTTTAGGAGGCAAGAGTGCTACTTGGATATGTAGAGGATGCAAAATTGTCCTTTTGGTGCTCTTCAGTATGTAATTACTATAACCATGGCATAAAGCACTATATAATTAATCCAATTACCGGTATAGTCTTAAACCATACAACAATGAAACTACCTCATAATTATAAAGTGATGCAACTGAGATGTTTGAACTAATGTAAGAATACAGAATGTCAACACATATAGTTTCCATCATTTGAAACTTAACCCAGTGCTACTGAGCTTCAGTTTCCAGTTATTCTCTTAAGATGAATTGATAAATAAACTGCACAAAGTGAAATGTTTGCGCTGAAATGTGTGTGTCTGCCTAACAACTTACTGAGCAACTTTCCAGAGTGGTTCCAACTCGAACTGGATGCCCATAGTGGGGTATATTCTCTTGTCACTTCTAAAAAGGAGTATAAAATGTTAATCACCTTAATAGATAACCACATCACCAAACCAAGTCTAATCAGATTCAGGTTATATTTTACATCAAATGAACAACTGTGTACACCAGCACAGTGAAAACAGGGAAGCTAATAAAGTATGTCCACACTGTTATTGCATTTCATTATTGCAACCTATCCTAACTACCCATTAACATTACTTAACTTCCTCAATTTTGTGCAATTTCTTGTCCTTCAAGGCAACAAAATCTTTTTCCAAGAATAATAATATTAAGACATTTGTTTATACATATAATTTCAGTGCCACACCACCTACACGTACTTCATCATGCATTTTAAGTCTCAGAAGGGAATATAATGTACATTGTTGCAATGACCTAAAGTGACTGCATATGAACACAAGACTGACCTGTGTTGACACTGTGAAGCTTATTGTACAGTTTAATATTTGAACAGTCACTCGCTGTGAGCCTACATCTATAAATGGATTTCTTCTGCATTATTAAGCTGTGTTACTTCAGGACAGCGATACAGTTGTCATGTTATCTTTTCTCTCAAGGGCACAACTTTCAGTGAAGCAATGTGCACAGTGTTATTGAGAACTATATGATTACACAGAGGTGGAGGTAGGTTTTACTATAGTGGAAAAAATGACTAAATGAGTGCATCAGTGGGTTAAGAGCGTGAGCTGCTTATATAAATATAGTATTTAAAACACATCCAAACCTGTTAACATTTTGGAGAGACACTCAGATATTTAACTGGCAAGATAAAACAACAATTACTTGAATTTCAGAACTTATTTGTTCAGGTTTAAATTAGTTATGTTGTTGTTACTAAACATCCAAGTGCATAACAAAAGCATGTAACTTAGCCCCAATGGACAGACAATGAATAAGTAGTACTGGCTATCTATGAAAAAAAGACCTGTATGGCCTGCCTCTTGTCACCACTATAGTTACAAGTTAGTTCTTCAAAAACAATGCTTTAGGGCTGCACAATATATCGCAATCAATGTCACAATAACGTAATAGTCAATGTCATAATATCAAACTAAATATATTGCAATAACACCAAGGTTGTCCATCTGACAAAAATGTACTGTTTTTAAAATGGAAAAGAATAATAAATAAGGCTGACCCCAAAGAGGCTGAGAGAAGGAGAGATTTTCTGATGTTTTTCCTACTGTAGTCACTTCACCAGTTTGATGGTTAATGCTGACAGTACCACTTATAACTTCTCTTTCCAGGACTTCTACTAATCTTTCTTGGAGGCCCTGGTATTGCCATTGTTTAGTACAGCAATCGCAGCAACAATGGCTTTACCCTACTTGTCCACCGCCACGATGTTGGTTCTCTATCACCATTCTGTCAGTCTGCAACTGGAAGTCCCATAGGATTTTGGCTCGATCATTCTGCACTACCTTTGGTGGTGTTTCCTATTTTGACCTTGGGGTCTCCAGCCTGTACTCTGCTCAGATCTCTAAAGCTATTGGTAGGATGTCTTCATATCAGCCACTTTAGTTATGTTCAGATGGAACATACCATGTAAGGGCTTGCCCTCCCATGATGGTCCCTCCAGCACCTCTTCCTCTGCGCCCAACTGTCTGAGACATTCTTTAAGCACGTCATCCTTGTCCTTGATGTACTTATGGATTTGGGATGTTTCATGGACAGTGGCTCTCATGCTCACTAATCCTCGGCCTCCTTCCTTATGCCTTGCGTACAGGCTCCAGGTGCTAGATTTGGAATGGAACCCTTTATGCATGGTCAAGATCTTTTGTTTCTTTAGTATGACTACTTTCTACTTTTTAAATTTACGGAAGGCATTAAATAAAATTAATTCATAATTATAAATTATTTTATATTTAAATCCTCAAAGTACCCACCCTTTTGCCTTGTTGAAAAATATTAATTAGAGTTATTTCTATTTCTCTTTGCTACATAATTCCATATAATCTGTGTGTAAGAATTTGTACACAGTGTATACACCCATATGCAAAGCGGCAGTTATGTAATCTGACCACTCAGGGCATGTGAGGACTGAGTGAAGCTATACCAGTTCAGTTGGGGTGAGCTCAAAATAAAAGAGCACATTGTTTTCTTTGAGCGATCTGTAGAAGACAACACTTCCTCCTCTTGCTCCCCTCTATCACAGCTGCACGGACCACTTCATCCTGGGGTATGTTAAGAGCAGAGACCCTGGCCCAGTTGGCTGAGATTACAACATGTGGTTTAACAACTGCAGATGAGGTGGTGGTGGTGAGTTTGTGAGCGAGCTGTGATGCAACACCCAGAAATCAGTACAAAGAAACAGCTTTAAAGGTCATCGTGGAATGTTCTCAGAAAGTGTTTTCCCAATAGCAAGCAGTCATACAAACTTACTGATCTGAGATTTTATTAAAAATTTGTAGCAGAAGGTAGACTAAAATGCTGTGTTTAATTTGAAAGAAAATTTTGCACATTTAAACCAAAGTATATAAGAAGTGAGACGCAATAAACTTTTCTGACTTTACATTTCAGATTCATTCATTCGTTCTCTTACAGCAAAAACAAACATCCATACAAGTCTGTTCTCAAATATTAATTGCAGCCCTACTTGATGTGAAAAACATTTGTACAAATTATAGTAACACATTTATTATCTCTTTTTATTGAGTTACCATAACAATTCATTACATATTTTAGAATATTTTTTACGACTGGATAAAGACAAACTCCTGCCGATACAGGCTAGTTGGATGCCAATGAAAAAAGCAGGTCATCAGACTGGTTTTAAAATGTTCGAAAACAAACTGTATAATTAAATATCAAGAAACCTGTAATTTAAGCAGGTACTGTCTTGTAAGATCTTGCCTTATTTATGTTTTATGTTTATGCAACAGGATGTTCTTGTAATAATGCTTCATATACAGACCATTTTAGCTCTTCAACATCAAAGGTGGCTTAAGATCAAAATAGGCTTGTTTCTCAGTCCACCATTTATCATTGAAACTCGAAAAAGCTGTTGTATAATGTCCCTCCACCTTGTCTTTTAGAGATTACTGAAGAATTCGAGAATGACTCACATTTCTGAGGGCATTATATAGTCAGAACAAAATAATATGTATATAAGAATAGCTGTCACATTAATAACAATGAAACCCATCTATCAGGATTTACATTTAAACTAAGATATGTTTAATTATATGGATTATTTTATGAAGAGTTTCTACCAAAGAACAAATTAAGACTATAGGCTTACACCTTGATTGACCACATGTGTCATGTGTATTTGTGGGTCAAATCAGGAGACATTAACCTCTAATGTCTCCCAAGAACTAATCCTGCCCAGTGTCCCCATTATGTGACATTGTGTAACAGAATAAACAGCACTGTCAATGAAGCCTGCACGGTGAAACAATCAAATTTAAATAGTTGCAACTATCAAATTCAGTGTGTAATGTGTAAATATGCCCTTATGGTCTTATAATTTACATGAATATTAGACTTTGCAATATGCCTTTTATCGTGACAAAAACAGGTAAACTTAAAGATGCACTGCGTATTTTCTGGTAGATGGTCTGCTGCCTGCTTATCTACATGGACATGTTTGTGCATGAGGGGGACTAGCAGGTTACAGCATTACAATACATCACAAGTCAGATCTGTGGAGGGTCGCCCCTATTCACTGAAGGAATTCATGTATTTTTGAGCAATAGAATCACTCGTAATGAAAAAAAGCTAGATAAATATGTTTAAAGTTACACCATGGACACCATCTGTATTGGACCCTTTGCCTGAAATGTTGCGCAGTGACCCTTTAAGTTAAAACTAGGCAATAAATAAATGCAAGCTATATGAAGGCTAACATATAGATAGCATCAGTAGCATAGTTGTAGCCTGTAGTAGCCTATGCAGTAGGCCTCTTTGTCCTATTCCTAATTGTTCATTTATTTACAAGAAGACTATTTTAATCCGTTTTAAAGTTTAATCTATCATAAAGCGCCATTTGTATTTTTTTTTAAAGAAGTCATACACTTCACACAGACACATAAGCCTATCATAACACACCCAGACCTATAGCAGGCTTTTTTTCTAACCCGCGGTTTGTGGCGGCAGAGTCTGCAGAGGGGGAGGAGAGACGGGAGGAGGGAGGAGAGGGGAGGGGATAGGGGCGGCCGGACGGAAGGAGGGTCAGGCCGGGTGAGGATCCGACCCGGGCTGAACCTCCGCGCGGGGAGTGCACTCAGCGGGAGGCAGGAGCTCACACATCCACAGGACAAAAGCGGGAGCAAGACGTGATCTTACTGCTCGGCCACTCTCCGGAGTTTCAGACAACAGCAACAACGTAAGTGCACGGCTATATCTCAATCTTGTGTGAAACACTGGCGTAAGATTGGATTTATTATTATTAAGATATTTGCTTTGGTATGTTTGAATTAATGGTGTCTGTATGTAGCGATAAAGGCATGCACGCTACCTTATGTATATACTGTCTGTGGGCACTTCTCTGTAACTTCTTATAACCATTTAAACAGTACTGCCGCACATGGTTTGAAGTAAATATTAGAAATTACAATGTTCTTTTGCAATAATTTGCTACGTAAAGGATTAACAAATGAACAAACGTACAGTAGCCTATACTTTAGTTTGCTTTGTTTTTAGCGATAGCAACCTAACTGATGGTTACCTTAAATATTTAGCTGATTAACTAAATGTTAATTTTAGTTTGATGTCACCATGTTGATTTTCAATGTCTGTATATTTTTCTTTCCCCAGCAGGTGGAGCTCTTACATCACTGTGTGATATGGCAGAGGGGTGCTTGCTGAAGGGCCAGTCTGGGGCCTCCCTGCTGAATGTGGGGGAACAGGAGCACACAGGCCTGAGTGAGGAGGCCCTGAGTATCCTGGGCTCCCCCAGTCGCTTGGCGACCACTCTGCTGGGGCGTACTGTGGCTCTGACCAGGACGGAGGCAGAAACCAGAGCCGGGAGCAGCTGCGATGAGGATGGGACCAGCAGTAACTCTGGGAGACGGAAGAGAGAGTTCATCCCAGATGAACAGAAAGACGACGGGTACTGGGACAAGCGGCGGAAGAACAATGAGGCTGCAAAAAGGTCCAGAGAGAAGCGCAGAGCCAATGACATGGTGCTGGAGAGGCGTGTCCTGGGATTGCTAGAGGAGAACGCTCGGCTCAGGGCAGAGCTGTTGGCTTTAAAGTTTCGCTTCGGCCTCGTCAAAGACCCCTCTGAGGTGAGCATCCTGCCGCTGTCTGGAGCCCTCAGCTCAAACCAGTACAAACCCCAGAGCGCTCCTCACAGCGTCCAACCTGTCCAGAGCCCCCCTTTACATCAGGTGAGCACAAACGCAACAAGGGGAGACTTACCAGGCCTGTCTGAAGAGTCTCCCAACTCCAGAGTCTACTGTAGTGACCCCCCCACAGACAGGAGCGGGACCTGGGGGCAGGTGGAGGTGTGCTCAGTGGGAGCAGCAGAGGACAGGTATCCCAACAAACAGGATTCACCTGATGGCATGAAAAGCCTGCCACATAAGCTCAGGTTTAAATGTCCCATCAATGATGGAGTAGAGCTGTCCCCCTCAAGTGACACCAGACCCAGAGTGCCCCCTGTTGCCACAGTAGGTCCCAGCGTCCACATACATCCACATCCACAGACAGGGTGGGACAGAGGGGAGCAGAGTATGTGGGGCGGTCAGGAAGGGAGCTGTCACTACTACACATTCTCTCAGACAAACACAACAGAGGGTCCCGCAGAGGAGAGGGGTCTCCAGTCTCAGGTCAGCTCTCTCTCTCAGGAAGTGGCCCAACTCAAGAAACTCTTCTCCCAACAACTGCTCACAAAGATTTCCTAAAATCTTAAACCAGGAAACAGTGCCAAAACACTTCACAGCAGTTAAAAAGTCTACATAGTATCAAATAATTTCTACTATAATGAAATAATTGAGACTACATCCACATTTCTGTATATGTACATTTTGTGAATTTTGTTTTACTTTATCAATTCAAATCTCAAACCAGAACTTATTTAGAGTCATTATATTTTTTTTTTCGATAATCATTGTTTACACTGTACATTTTTGACTAAACAGGTGAGTCAGAAACACTGTATTAATCTGTAGAAGAAGAAAACAGATGCATTGAAGTTCAGTCACATCAGTGATACAGCACACATCAGGGGGCAACTAGTATAGATTACTCTCCCCCATGTTTGACCAATCAATCACATTACCCAGTGTAATCCTTGAACAAACAGGTGCTATACTTTTTTGTTTATATTCATAGCCTAGACCAAACTGAACATCCAGGAGAATATTAACTAAATAACAAGTGTTTAATCAAGGGTGTACAAATGTTTTCATAAAGGTTCATATATGGAAACACACAAAAGAGAACACCAACAGGCTTGTGGATCATAAGTGCATTTAGCAGAGACCCTTTATTCAGGGTAAGAACTTTGTTACCTTATCTAGTTTGTTATGATGGTAGATAAGATTTATGCAAACAAAATTCGATCTCCGCCACATTTTTCTATGTGTTTGTTTTTTATGCAATATTGTTTATAACAGATGTGATAACGTATGTTTTTCCATTTAAATACTGTCCACTTGTCCTTATCAATTATTAAAATTAAACTTCATCCAATTTGTATGTGCCATTTTTATTATTTGAACTCTATAGTTTTATTGTATCATTGCACATTTTCTTATTTACTGCCAAAAGATCATAGATGTGTCCCATAGGTGTTACCAACTAATATAAACTAATCATTAGAGTGACTGAAAGACAACTCTAAGTAAATACACTTCATTCATGAACCCTCTTTAAAACAAATGATGCATAAAACATGAGATGGGGTTCAGATGAATGGTTGTTGGTGGAGGTGAATTGAAAGTCTATATGAGTCATCGGTCACGTCAGCAAAGAGAAAGCTATTTTTAGCGGCGATGCAGCTGCTTCCGAGACTGATTGGCCCGCTTTGGAGCAAAGGATACAGTCCCAGAATTCATTATTAAAACCTGGAAAAGTGCTGAGGCAAAAAATGAGAGAAAGCTCCAGTAAATATGTAAATAGACTATTAACTCTGGAGATGAACGACTTTGTTTTGATGCTCTTTTATTGACAATGTGCCAGCTGCAGTGTTGTTATATTAGTATTAAATCCTTTTGCCCTCCTTTGTTTCAGAGTAAAGTGAAACTAAGACAATAACATTAGCTAGAGTTAAATTAAGAAAAATAAACACAAGGAACACTTTATTTTTTCACAATTTATATTTTGTTATCAAAATGGATGTCAAAATATTTATCGATACTTAAACTAGTATTTAACCAATATATTAAATTGAACAGAACAGGTATCAACAATGAAAAAAGCACGCAACAGAATCAAACCTTTCCTGAAAAAGTTTAAGAATGGTCTGGATTTATATTACACCTAGTGCAAGATGGCATACTAATAAAAAATATTCTGTGATTTTTAATCGGCTTCTAAGCCCTTTCCTTAGTATCAAAATCAAGTTTTCAGTATCATAACACTTTTTTTTCTGTCCTACAATTATTTGTAATACAATCTTAATACATACTAACCACAATACACTTGTAACATTTTACTCTATGTGAACACATCAAACCACCTGAGTAAATCTTCTATAGAGAAGTCTTGCCATTGGCCGCTAGGTGGCACCAAACATATTTGTCTCTGACTCTCATTGAGTCGTTCATTGATCCAACAGTGTGTTACTAGAGGTCCCATTTTCCATTGTGCTTTCTCTGGAGGCACATGCTGTTCACAGTAAGCAACGCCATCATTTCACACTCCCTCCACTGAATGAAATATTGTGCTGCCAAACGCAACAGACACAGAGGCGCTGCTGAAAGAACATTGTTTAAAAACATTATAATGCATTCAGATATACAAATAGGAGGTCAAAGATGTTGCATGGGGCTTGTATGTAGGTAGAAGAACTGGTTATTCAAGCCTCATCAAAACAACACTGGTCTCTGTCCCAGTGGGGGAGGTTATTGTCAGTGATCAATGCAGACAGCCATAATAACACTATACTACCCCCCATTAACCATGAGCCAGGAGGAAGCTACGAGTTGCTAGGCAGGCACCGCCACACCACTCAGTTGCCAAGGGAATTTCTGCATGCAAAGGCAGCTGGGAGATCAATGTTGGGGGTTGGTGCGAACATGGCTACAAGGGAGTAGTATATTGGTTAGAAAACGGGGAGGAGCAAGACAAGTTCAAGGTCTGTGCTGGTTGTGGTGGCTGTTCACATGTGGCTGAGCAGACAAAGCAGGGGGAGGGGAGGTGAAATGGGGGAGCTGTGGCTGGAGGTGCATCTGATACAAAACAGAGGGCTGACGTAACTGCACATGAAATATGGTGCTGATGAGGACAACAGGCTTTGGGTAATGGAAAAAGCTACTGCAAGATGGAGATAGGTTTGGATTTCCTCTCATAAAATGTATGGGCTATGTGCAGCCAGTCATAATTTCCTCTATTATTTCCATACATTTTATTGTGTGAGATTTAAGGGGTATTACATATTATTGCATGTGTTCAACAATACAGACCTTTGTTATTTATATTTTAATTCATATAGATTTATGATGTATTTGCATATCAGCCAAATACATCATCATGAGCAATACCATAAATAAGATATGTAGGATATAATTCTTAAGGTAATTTATCTAACAGTGATGTTTAGTGGGGTGCCAGCCTCTTCAGCACTAAACGTGTACAAAATGTTTATTATATATTATATTATTAGAGAATGAATTTACTTAGTATCCAGTACTTTTAGTGCCAGTGCAAAAACGTGATATATATTCTTTATAGGTTGCATCAGGATTTAGAGCATCCATAATAAATCTATTGCCAATTATATAGTGGTAAGTACACAATAATATGGTGTTAAGGCTAGTGTTGAATAGGGAAAGCAGTGGCAATACTATAAAAATAAAGCAAGATTCTGTTTATATAAAAGACATGATGGTAGTCTATTCTACTATTAAATATTTACAGTGCTGAAAAGGTTTAAAGCCAAAAGACGAACACAATGCCAAATATTCTCTTGTAGTCAAAACAGCAGGGCAGACAAAGGGTTAAAATTGTGTGTGCTTTGAAAATCCTTTAACGGACTGTGAATACATGAAAAATTATTGGTCAGGAGCCAACAGCCAATCACAGAACAGAAAATAATAGAAATGGTTCGATGTTATTACTGTGTAGTAGAAGAAGTATTTGTTTTAAATAATAAGTACAGGAGAAGTATTGTAATTCAGTGAGTGCTACATTTTAAGCAAATAGAGGAAACTCAGCTATGTTGACACAATCCAGTCACATGGAGTTAATGACAAAATGTGATTCTAATCTGATGTAGTATAAAAATAATAATATATTTTTAAAAAAAGGTTTCTATGTAAATGTGTTAATATTGCAATGTCTGTATGTGCTATATGCTAAACCAATAATAATGTGATGTGGTGGTGCTTTTGACAGATTCTATTAAAAGCAAAATGAAAAACAGTAATACGTTCTCCATAGATGTGGTTATTTAGGTTTGTCTTTGTCAATTTTTCATATTGATCTGGTTTTATTATTAAAGGAATCTGTGCCTAAAATACTTAGTGAAGTTAACAGCATTTAGTTAATTGGTAAATTTTATTTTGATAGATTTTTATTTTGATAAACTGAAATTGTCCAGAATTGAATGTTGTACATTGAAGGCATTATATCTAAAAGAAAAATCTATTATTTCCACTGTTTCTTGCATTGAAGAACATCAAACCTGGACGAGAAGTAAATATGTAAAATCCCTTCTGATATAAGCCAACTGTATTGACTTTAGTTTTCATACTATTATTCCCCCTTCAATACAACATTAGAAAAAAATACATTTATTTAATGTAGCTGCTTATCAGCATAAATTTTCAATCACATGATTTGATTATTCTGAGTGAAGCCAACAAGTAAGCATAAATGCATTGTATTGTATGTATAAACTATTTTTCATGATCAATTTGCCTAATATTATCCTATCCCTCCAGAAAAAAACACAAAACCTCACAGTTTACTCACATTGTATTTTAGATTGGCATTGCCTAGGCTATAACATGCCCAGGCGAAAATTGTTGTAATAAATAATGTAAACTACGAAGTCATTTAGCTGCTGACATAATAACCCTCATTCTGATGATAACAATACAACCAACCAACTTCCATGTGGGACATGTTTATAGACTGTCCACTAGGCACAACCCCAGCATGGAGCGAGCAGCGTGCGTAAACTCATTCATACCGGTTATAAAGTTAACCACTCCCGTCAAACTGCACTCGCAGTTGGGATGAGACCTTATAACATGGTAAAGAGCCACACACCCAGCAGCGCGCGGAGAGAGATAGAGGACAAAAACGTGACTAGGCAGCCTAAGAGCTGTTATGCAACCGCTGACCTACTAACACATATTTCTCGAAAGGGAGCCGCAGAAACTGGAGCAAAGTGTCCGGTGGCGCACACAACACGTTGAGCAGATCCCGAGACAAGAGCCTGAACCAGCATCCTGCCTCTCCACTGACTCAACTACAGCTCACCCGAAGACATCGGCCAGAAGTGGACAACAGAACTTTTGGAGACGCTTTTCGTGGAGAAGTTTTTTTTTCCCTTTTTGCTCAGAGCAGAGAGGCAAACGAGGAAACGCGCGGAGCCAGACTGCTTTTGTGTCGTGGTGGAAGCGTGTGGATGTTTCTCCTCCTCCCGGACATGGAAAGGTATGTTTTGACTGAAAAGGCGGTGGCTTTTGTAAATTCTACTTATATGTTTGTGCTAGTTTATTTAATTATTGTGTGAATGTATGTCTGTGTAGGCTCTATAAGAGTGCGTATCGTGGTTAGGACATGATGCTCCCGGTCGGGTATTGTTCACATGGCGGCTGCCGGCTCATACGCAGCCCATTCGTGACTTTGAGACGTTTATAGCTATTTTAGGTGGCACTAAACGTAACAATTTGCCCCAATGAGGTACTATTTTTGGAATGATTGCGTATAAGAACAATTTGTACTAACTAATACGCACAACTGAAGCCGGCAAAACGTGGTAATGCGTAACCCATATTATGCACTCAATGTCAAGGCGAGGTAATTTCCCTCATGGTGGTGTTTTCCAGGGAATGGGGGCAGCTGCTGTCTGGCTCTACTGCAGTGTATTGTATAGAATAGATACCACACGTGTCTTGATACAATTTGTACCCTGTGCTATTTTAGTAAATGAGATTTTAAATCATCTTCCTCGTTTGGGTGCCATGGGGACAACAAATAAAGTATCTATTTTCAGACATGCTCTATAGCTGTTCAGCGTTGTAGTTTATTTATAGTATTTTCTCCATTTATTCAGTTCTTAACTTGTATTTATCCAGGATGACCGATATTAGACAAATGTTTTAATCTTTTTTGGTGTGCTTAAGCAGTAAAACATATTGACTTAACAATGGTAAATAGGCTATGTAACGATAAATAAGCGGCAAATCATATTGTTATTCTCATTTCATAGTTATTTCATAATATGCATTCATATTTAACAATTACGTGTCCTTTCGCTCACGCCTAAAATAAATCACAAAATGCCTAGTTTCCATGCAGAGTGACTCACTAGATGAGTCTATGGTGTGTTAACCAAAGAGCTGCGTGTGTTGCTTTGAGCCAGTCTGAGGCTATGACATAACCCGCGCGCAGCAGGGAGAAGCCATAAACAGCAGCCCTCTCCTGGGACATTCTGTAATTGATTCCCGCTCACACCGTCCTCAAATTGTCTATCTGGCATCATATAGGCTATTTCTAAACCAATTAATAATTTACTTAACTATCAATGCTCTTTAAGTGTGAGCTATTTTTAACTGGTTCTACACTTCCACAGCATATTTTAAGTAATCAAAGCAGAAGTTGACTAATAACTCACAACAACAATTTTCATTTTCAAGCAACATCCTTGTTAAATGTTTGTATATTGTGAAATAACATGTCCAGGATGTGGTGCAATAGCTAGAAACCCTGGTGTGCCAAAGCAGACTAAAGTTTCTGGAAAAGTCTTGTCCTGCCGAAAGCAACTGGTCCCATTTTAGAGAGCTACGCAGCCCAGAATCAAATATAGGTCAAACTTGTATGTGGGTGAGAGCACATGAGTTATACAGGTCAAAGCAGTTCATACTGACTTAACACTGTCTATGCATCAGTAGCAACATATTTTGACTTTAGTGACATCTACTTTGTCGAGTACTTGGGGAGTTTTTGGGATACTATGTAGGTCGTAATTGTAAGTGCAGGAAGAACTGTAGTTATGGTTTGCTATTTACCTTAGCATGAAATCAGGCTGGTATACAGTATCTCTAGGAAGGGCATCTGATGTAAAATACAGGTTACATTAGACTTTGCTTTAAAACTGTAAAGCAACACATAGGTTATGTTGTCAATTGGAGAGAAGGAGAAAGATATGAGTTAATAAGACTTAAAAAATACATGTTTACAGTGACATACTTCAGACAACTGCAATTCATGTTGGTAAAGCATATGAACCATGAATTGGTGCATGCAGTCATTAGGCTGACCTGGTATGTCTGAATTCCTATTTGTGTTTTGACATAAGCCGTGGGGGGAAAATGGAGTCTCCTAACTTACTGGGGGCCCCTCCACGTGTGTGGTGTTGAATCACTTAAAAAGATGGAGGAGGGGAGGAAGTAGAGGATGCCATGCGTTACACTCACTCACTGCACAGGGGGCAAAGGGCAAACATTCCTCCCCAAACATTGGCGGCAGTTGTTTGGGAACTGCCATTACAGCTCAGCTGAAGTTTAAAGAAGTCCACTCAAAATCTAGCTCTAGGCCTAATGGATTGTAGCTTGACAATATGAGTGACATATTTAAAGGACATTCAAACCACAAAATCTTATCTAAGTAGAGAGGGACCATGATCAGAAAGAAATTTGACTATTTAATTTGTCATTTTAATAATCTTATAGAACTTAGTGCGCCTGTAACCGGCCAGTGATTATGATAAGAAGATATAATACCTGGTCATTTAAGTGAAATGAAGTGAAGGTATTTAGTTATCAGAAATTTGTCAATATCAAAATGCAAAGATTCAATCAAAACAAAAAACATGGCTAAACTGAAAAAAAAAAATATGACTTGTACTATTTTAACCAAAACAGTGTATCACTGACAGCTCTAATATCAAATTTGGCCTCATAAACTTTATATTCAACAGAAAGAATTTTGTGACCTGTTTCGCAGCCCTTTTGTTACACAATAACTGATCTCTGTTGCCATGTTTTATTCGGCGCTCTGAGTGTGAAGGAGCTGATTGCATCCACTAACCTGTAGCTTGTGCTGCTATGTAATACACATATGTTATACAAGCCGAGCGTTGATACAAGGGATTCAGATCACGTACGTTACGAGGACCAGCAGCAGCCCCTCCCCATGCAGTCCACTCCACATAGACTGGGCTGTTATGTGGAGTTTGGCTGCAGATAGGGGTGTGTGCTTTGACGTCAATGCCGCCACCCTATCTCCTTTCTGTCCATTTCAGGCACATTGTTATGCACTGTTTTTTTTTGTTTTGTTTTTTGGAGCACATAGGAATTAATGCTGAACGCAAACCACCAGTCGGTAGTGTAATCTTCACATACAGCTGCTGTGTTGATTTTCCCAGTTGTTCTGCTGACTGTCTGTAAAATTCCTCTTGTTGTCCCTAAAACAAATTATTTCCGTCACTGGTCTGCTCCGATTCCTCCCGCTTCAACCTCGTTCTCTCGCTCTATTTTTAGTGTGTACCCCTGTGCTCTCTCTCTCTCCCTCCCCGGCCCCCCTCCCCTGCAGTCCCACTGACCTATTTTATGGCGCTCCGTCAAAGGCAGAGGGAGTGTTTACTGCTGAGCGTCGTTTCTAGGTCAGTGGGACAGTGCAGACGTATGCGCCCCTTTCTTCCACTTTGCTTTTGTTTGTGGCCATATAGTGGAATTTTAGATAATATCACATAAGAGCTTTTACGCTGTATGAATATGATGGGAAACAGGAATAAAGTTTTCCTATAATAAAATGTTTCAGTTCATCATTTTAATAATAATAACAAAGCATGGATGAATTTGTACATGCTTTTAATCCTTTGTAATAAAAAAACACATCAAGTGATAGGCCTACTTACTGTGTACATCAAACCAGTCAATCCAAAATGCATTCACTGTCCTACTGACCTTCTGCTTTTATCTAGTTCAGACATATTTAAAAAGGTTTACATTTTCTTCATAGATCCACAATTACAGGATATTCTGAAGGATAGTTACACCTTATAACTGCATACAGGCCTACATTTAGCATTCAGCCTTGTATTGATCTTGGTAATTTGCACTTTACATGTCCAAACTCTGCATGTCCAAACAATCCAAACAGGAAATTAATAAATGTGTCATGTCATTGTTATGAAGCAAAACTGACATGTGCTTGGTGACCTAGATTAAACCTTTGGCTGTGCGTGTTGTAAAATAGAGTATTTTTTGACTCTAGCCTATTGTGGTAATAACTAATGCATTTATCATCTGTGTTATGCAGCCGACAACAGGAAAACATGGTTAAAACAAAAGAATGGTCAGAGTTGTTACATAATTACATCAACATCCGATTCTCTCACTTCAGTATTGTTTGAGCAAAGAGGCAAGCTGTGCGCGAACTGTGATATGCTGCAATGTATCAGCAGCTTGAGAAACTGAGACGCCCCAATTCTTCCACAGACAGTCTGACATAACAAATCCTCTAAGGCAGTTATAGCGGAGCTGAGGGAGGCACCGTTTACAACTAAATAAAACATTTTATGGCACAGTTGAAAAGAAAAGGTTTTGTAAACAACTGATTATTGATCCATGCTGTAAATGACTAAGGCAAAGTAGAGCAATACATAAAAATATCTATGATATAATTAAAAATGTGTGTATTTTATTGATAACTATGTTTTGCTCAACAACAACTGTAATGTCTGAATAAATGTTTTTCTTTGGGTATGCACTTAACACACTTAACCACCTAAGGAATTTAGATGGTTGGAAATATGCATACAGAAATCAAATCATACATTAACTTCACAACTATCTGTCTAAAGGAAAGTATGAAACTAATTCTGAATATTACAAAATCTTATGTAAAATGTGTTGCTTGTCTCTGTGTATCAGCCTGCCTCTTGTTAGTAAAAGCCAGTGATATCAGCCTCTTACACAACAGCTCTGCAGCAGTCTGTTTAGTCACAACCTCACCCCATTCCTGCTACTATTCACTATTACTCAATACAAGTTACAAAAAAACAAGAGAAGCGATATGCAACAAGTAAAAGGTTATGTCATAGATCTGTGGGCTGTATACAGATAAACATTGATTTTAGACACACCTTACATGAGTCAATATTAGAATGCCTCTTTGTAATTTGACCTTAATACAATTTTAATAAATGCCACAATGAACTGTGCTACATTGACTCTAACCATGTGTTCCTCTCTCTCCCTTCCCTTTTTGTCTCTCTGTCTCCATAACACAGTTAGTGGTGAACAGCACACAGCGGCAGTGAAGTCCTCTGGGAGTGCTGAAGAAGACAGACTGACCTACATCCTTTGTGCAAAGAGAGGCAGCCGCCCAACCGGAGCCATCGCCCTCTAAAGATTGGGAGAGGAGCTGATAAACTCAAACTCACCTCAACACGTAGGGGCCTCGACTAAACTACCGTCGCAAACATTGGCTTAGTCTCAACTAAAATAACACTCTAGCTCCTTTTTTCATCGAGTTCAGCCCAAAACTACGTCAATGTACAAGGTTATTCTGGAGTTCCACCTCTTTTTAATCTTCTTGGCTAATTTGGACACTTGAGTGTAAGAACATTATAACAGAAATCAATGAGGCTCTCCTTCCGTGGAGCACAAGTACCTCATCAAGAAGTTTTTGCTGATCCTGCGACATAGGTTAAACTCAAAGTCAAACCAAGTAGTCGGCACATATAGTTTTCCTCTTACCCCTCCCCCTTTGCCCCCCAGAGTCTCTCTGGCCTGGCCACAAAATCATGGAGAGTCTCAGTCTGCACCTCTCTGCTACCAGCAACAAGAACACCATGGAAGTGGACTCGTACTCCTACAGTGACAATCTGCCCTCCCCAAACCCAGATTCCTCAGGACGACGCCCCTCCAAAGGCTCCAACAAGCCCACCATGACCTCGCGCCGCAAAAGGGAGTTCATCTCTGATGAAAAGAAAGATGCTTCGTACTGGGAGAAACGCCGTAAGAACAACGAGGCGGCCAAGCGCTCAAGGGAGAAGCGGCGCATGAATGACATGGTGCTGGAGAACAGAGTGATCGCTCTGAACGAGGAGAACGTGAGGCTCAAGACGGAGCTGCTGCAGCTCAAACTGCGCTTTGGCCTCATCACTGCTGCATCCTACATGGAGAAGAGCCAGCAGATTTCCAGCGGGGCAGCCACTGCCAACAGTAGCAACGGGAATAGCGCCACTGGGACCCCAAACAGTAACGCCTACCTCTCTAGCAGTGGCTACTCCAGTGCGTCCCAGGTCATGATGAACTCAGACTCCTCTGAAACTGAGCAGTCCATCCGTGGGGACTGTCACAGCTCCTTTCAAAAGTACTCCCCTCGAGGTTCTGTATCTGACATGTCTGATGGATCGTCCCGAGACAGCCCAGAGCCCATGGGCTACAACATCAAGAAGGAGCCCCCCATGGACCTGGCTCGGCTGGAGAACATCCCAAACGGGATTCCTAATGGCACCTACAGCACCGTCGTCCCCTCCCACCAGACTGTGGTCCTGGCTGAAAGCCAACAGTGTCACATGGAGAGGTCCAGCCCAGCCCCCCCAGCACCCCCCACCCAAAGGAGTGTAATCTTATACCGCTCCAGCAGTGGCTGTTACCCTCTGGATCAGCCTGAAGAGCAGGGCACACAGTCCCACAGCTCTAAGTACAGCGACTGCTCCGTGACCATCACAGAGGTGGCAGAGAAACTGGAGAGGACCAAAACCATGGACTCCCCTCAGTACGAATACAGCAATGGTCATGCGGACACAGAGGAGCTACAGCGCTACAGCAGTCAACTCCAGCACGAGAAGCATTACAGTTACCAGGGGTCGGAAAATGGTCTTCAGTCAAACCCCTTTGCCCCTGACCTCATCCACAACACTGAGGAGGGACAGTCCTCCTACCCACAGCACAACGCCTACCTCACCTCTCTGGACGAGGAGCCCCCAGTGCTCACATATGAGGGTGGTCCCAGGTCGGACGGGTTCTTCCAGGAGAACTCCTCGGGCAAAGACACGTCATCCAGTGACGGCGACCCACGCAGCTCTGACAAAGAGGGCTCTACAGATGACGAGTCCCCCTCCTCTTCCTCCTCAGACATCAGTAGCTACCACCAGAAGTCCACCATCATCAGCTCACACACAGAGAGCCCAGCTGAGGTCAAAGGCACCGCGCTGCCCCACAAACTGCGCCTTAAATACAGAGCTCTGTCTAACGGAGGGGCACAGGAAACTACCCCTCTGTCCATGTCCCCTTCACCCACTCTGCCCCAGCACCCCTACCTGGCCCTGCCTGGGAACCCTCCGAGCCACACAATGGGAGACAGCAAAGACGAGAACCAGACTGAGTACCCTGAAGAGGTCAAAACTCAGGCGAGTGAGCGTCCGGAGGCCAAGAAAGAGGGAGGGAAAAAGGGTTTGGGCGGCAGTCGCGGTGGACGCAGTAAGAAGCGAGAGTAAAGACACCTGGGACAAGTTTGTATTTGATAACAAACAGTTCAAACACAGAAGGAGACAGTGTTCTGTGGTGTACGCAATGTGATAAAGTCATGTTTTGTCAAAGGGTTGAATGGGGCACAGCAGCACTCACACAGGTGTGGAACCCTCATCCGACCCTTTCACAAAAACAACACTTAACCCTGGGACTGGGAACTTCAGTCTTCACTGTGTCACTTCTTTCCTGTCTTTCCTACCTCCCAAAACTAAGATCACACAAAAGAGACAGTGTTCTCTTGAGTCAGACATGTACAGATTATTCACTATTAACTGCCTTTGAGGCTCTAGCCAGCACTTACACATCTACCGTGGCATTATAGGAACATTCCTTCAACCAAAGAAATGCATCCGTTTAGTAACACACTTTTGACAAGTTACATCGCTCCTTCTCATCCGCACACAAGCCCCTTCACTTCTGAAGCACTTAGATTGTATAATACTGTGACATATGAATTTGCATAAACAATTATATATTTTAAGAAGAAAAACTTGGCAAAAACAACAAAAACAGAATTGTGTAATGCAGTCATAGACTTAAAGTGGTTAGTTTGTTCTTAGTGATACACCTTGTACAGTCCTTTGTCTAAAATGCCTCAAAGATTTTCTTTTTACTGAAACTGAAAGAAGAGCCACAACTTCGAAAAACAGTGTATGAGGTATTTTCCAACAGTCCAAGGTGATCAGATGATCAGAGCTTAAAAAGTCAAGGCCAGTTTTCATATCAGTCAAGGCTATGCAGATGACAGATGTTGGCTAGACCTGACAAGCACAAGGTAAGCCTTGTTTAGCTCCATAATCAGACACAAAGGTTGTCTGTCTAATAAATGAAATGCTCTTTAGTCACTACCAGCAAAGCTGCTCTCTTCATGCGGTGCCTCTTATTGTTTGTCCCTTGTCCCACAGTGATCCCAAATGCCCCACACATGCACTGAGTCTAGCTCTTGTAGCTGCAGTATCAGTCTGTACACTTCCTGGTGCCTGCCTCTGGCCACATGTATAAATGTAAAGTTGTCTATCTCTTGTATACTACTGTCATTATTTTAATATTATTTTATTAATATTGTTATTTTCTATTATAAGTGATTATTATTATTTTGGCTATTACTGTGTGTTTGTCATCATGTTGTCATTTTGATCGATGCTCTTCCTTGTGCCGTGTATTTACCCTATGCCCCAGTTACCATTTGTACTGTGTTACTGTATAACCTATGCTGTTTGAAGAAAGACGAAACAAAGTGGAAAAAAAGAGAATAAGTAAGCCTTGTCCAGAAGTGATTATGTAATGCGATACTTCACGTGGATATGCAAATGGTTACAAAAAACTCATTTTGTATTGTGAACAACTCAAAATGGAAAAAATAAAAAAAAAGTTGAATTTACTTTGAGTGTGAAGTTGTTTTATTATCTTAATTCAGGTTATAAAAGCTAGAATTCTTTGATTGGGATCCAGAATACACACTTCTTAAAAATTATTTTAAAAAATGAAAAAAATATCACAGGGGGGACATCGTGGATTTCTGCAGAATCAGTGAGCGAGCACTAAACTCTGTTAATCTGAGGTGAGATAAATTTGATTTGATTTGTAAATGATAGGAGACTAATGATCTCCTTCGTTTTACATGCATCACTGAAAAAAAAAAAAAAAGATAATGTTTGGTTCTGGCATGAGATGTGACAGAGGAAGGGTTGACCAGAGTGATATCAATCTGTATGGATTTGCCAGGCAATAGATTTGTATTATGTTGAAAATAAAAATTAGACACATTCATGATTGAATAGTACATTATACTACTTAATATTTACAATATAAATGTGATAATTATGTTGTTTCAAGTTATACATCACTAACAGTCTATTAGGATTTAGTCTAGTGTATAAATACTTCAGCTAGTGCTTGACATTTTTATTAACATAGCTCATTTACACTGGACTATCCAGTGAACATTCATAAATGTATTGTTGCAAATAAACTATAATAAAATTAAAGATAAATGTCAATAATATAAAAAAATAATAAAAGATCAATAAAAAGTGAAATTGATCCAAATGCCAAGTTGACATGAGCATCACATAATAAAGCTTTTTATAGGAGGTCAAACAGTCACCACTGAACAGAAAAAGCATATTTAGTGGTTTACAATGACAAACTAATTCTGAGTACAAATTTGTGTGAATAATTTAAATAACAACTAAGTATTCTATTTGTAATTCCAATTTAAAAATGGGAGAAATGCTTTGATCAAATAACAAATTTATAACATGCCATAACAGGTTACACAAGAGTGCTGCTGTGAGACTGCAGCCTCTTAATGGAGCAATGGCTGATGGGAACAACAACACATTTGATTGGGCAAAGCAGCGCCACTGGAGAGGCTTACATAAGAACTAAAGGGAGGGCAGTGGACTATCTCCTACAGAGGTGTCGCAATTTCATGGCAACACCCAAATTTGAAACTCATGATAAACACAGCTATATTAACCTGAATTAATTTGTTAAAATTTTTAAGACTAAACTAATATATTGATCTATATAATATTTTTTTTTAATAGAGGAAAGAGGCACCAAATAAGAAACTTCTTAACCTACATGTTTGTGATTGTGTTGGGTTTTGCAAGATCTGCCCTTCAAGCACCATGGCTGTAACAAGGTGACATTCTTGTGAAAACCGCATTGCATTGTATGGTGCATTCCCCCCTCCCCTCTCTATACATTTCTTGTTCTCTCTCTTTTTCTCTCTCTTTCTCTCTCTTTCTCTGTCCCTCTCTTCCTCTGTCACATCTCTGTTGCCCCCTTCCCATGCACCCGCCCCCCCAAGCCCAGCCCATCTTTGAGTAGTAAAAGCTGCTTTGTGTTGCGCAGAGGCTTGCGAAAACAAGACAGGAGAGTAAAAAGTAGGTCACAGAGGAGGGAGAGATGGGAGGATGGAGAGAAAAAGGGGTTGTTATTGAGTGAGTGGAGCGGGTTACATCACATGCCTTTACAGCAGGAAAAAAACTTGGCTAAATTCTGCGCCTGGGGGACTGGGTTAGTAGTGCATGCAGACATGGTCGGATTGGTATTACGCATATTTAAGAATTTAGCATTATCCATTGCAAAGACACATAACTGATTTCGTATAGAATTGTTTGGTATGTTATTATCACAGATGTTCTTAATCAAAGACTTGCCAAACTTAGTCCTTCTTACGTTTGTGTTCCTTTTCTAGTTGTTGTTGTCTCATAATTCTGCTTAACTAGAATGACTTGATCAGGTTCAGTTTAGATCTGCTGTTGTGTTCATATGGTCTTGTTTTAGTTTTCAGGTGTGCACGGTGTAACTTTTCTGTTAGGGGGTCAGCCACATGTTTGCCTCCATGGAGATGGAATTGTTCTGCGGTATGGTATTAAACTCATTTATCTATCTAGCATTCATTAAATTACACTTTTTTCAGTATCTTAAAAATACCTTGGAAATCATGAAGTGGTACCACACTCCACAGATCTGAATAGTAACATAGTCTGGAGGTGTCTATGTCTCACGGTAAGTGTAAAGTGGAACATTTCAGAAATGGCCATAACAACCCCACAGTTTATGAATGACTGCTCTTATTGTTGGATAAGTACATTTAATGAGAATATGTTTGGACATGAACTTTGATTTATACTTTGTTTTGTTGTAATAAGACAATAATAAAACAACAAATTCTGATACTTGGAGAGAATACTGTATTAAAAACCTCATATTATCAACATATACCTGTTGTCACTTATGGATTCATAGTGGAAAGTCAGATATTTTACTGAAATACTGTCACTATAAATACCAAGAAGAAAGAAGTACATGTAAGAAATATAAAGTGCTATTCTGAGAATTACAGTTTGTAACCCATTAATACCACGACAGCTGAGTTCTGGGTTAGTTAGGGTTAGGTTTGTTACAATGAGAATCACTTACTTCTGTACAGAACAGATCATTTACAAGCAATACCAGATCCAATTATTTTAGAAGCACAGTGTAAAATTTTCAGCTGTCAGTGTCAAGCTAGGTCATATTTATCTCATAACTCTAAATGGTCATATGGCATTTGTCCAAATAATAAATTGTTTCTTACTTGGCATAGTGGCTATTTCCTGCATCAATAAAAAGCAAAAAAAAAAAAAAAAAAGAAAAAAGAAAACTGGCTTCAGCATGACTTATTGATCTTACTCTAAAAGGCGCATTCAGGTAAAGACAACAGATGAACGTTTCACTTAATTGAATCTGTCTCTGAATAATTAGGTCAGTTTCAAACTACCAATATGCATGATAAAATGAATACTGAGGAAGTAATCAAATGCAGGTTACTAACTGAACTGAACAACTGAAATAAAAACTGATTTTCACAACATTAAAAGCCGAACAAGCAATATTTTTTAACACAGCATCAGATGAATGGGTGAGTAACGCCTAGCCCCTCTTCCGCACTATAGCAGTATTGTGCTGGTGTTGAATGGGAACAGGGCATGAATGTGAGTGAATGAGAGCGCCCAGGAAGTGCTGCAGAGCCAGCTGTATGTGTGACCAAGCGAGCGCGGACCTACAGGAACGGAGAAAGGAGAGAGACAGAGAGAGAGGGAGAGAGAGAGGGAGAGAGAGAGAGGGAGAGAGGGAGAAAGGGAGAGAGGGAGGAGGAGAGAAAAGGGGACAGAGAGGGAGAGAGAGAGAAAGAAGAGGGAGAGTGGTAGCGAGAGAGAGAGAGAAAAGGAGAAAGAATAGGGAAGAGTAGTAGAAAAGAGGTACAGGGGAGTGCTGGAGAGAGAATGTGTGTTTGTTTGTGAGAAAAGTGTGAGAAAGAGAAAAAAAACAGAGGGAGATACAGAGAGTAGAGAAATGAAGGGAGCGAACAGGAGAGGGAGCAAGGTAGAAGAGATTAAAGGGAGAAGAAAAAGAGGAAGAGGTAGGGGTAGAGAAAGGGAGGGAGAATGAGAGGGAGAGGAAAGATTGACGAGTGAGAGGGAGAGAGAGCAAAGCAAATGTAAAAGAAAGGAGAGAGAGAAAGCGAGAGCGAGAGAGAGAGAGAGAGATGAAACGAGGAGGCGTTGGCCCAATGCTGCCTGCGGAGATGAGCCCGGGATAGTTACGTAACGCTGGATGCTGCAGCATGTAGGTCAACACAGCAGCACAGGGAGAGCCAGCCAAGGGGTACGAACTGAGCAACTATTCACCCGTGTGAGACGAGCAGCCTACTTCTGAGTCACTGAAGGAAGACGAGGAAGAGGAGAAGAAAAAGAAGGGGCTTGGACCGTCATGGCATCCAGATGTCACATACCACCACATAAAATGGTCCGCATAAAAATCTGAAAGAGAAAAAATTACATTAAAGGATTAGATTATGTAACAGAGCAGATTCATTCCATAAAAAAGATGAGAAATGCACAGGAAGTTAAGGATTTACTAATGTACAGAACATTTGTTGATAAATTAAATTGTTATTAAATAAATAAGGATGAACTGGCAGAGATTATGTAAGTTTAAAGTGTCTAGGCTGCAGTAATAAGTGATGGTACATTAAATATTAACATAATTTGTAGGCTATTTTTTAAACCAATTGAAACAAGTAAACTCCACACGTTTTAGATACTTTCTGCTATTTGATGTGTTGCTGAATATAACTGAAGCTCAAATTGTGCCCATTTCTATTTTAAAGAGGGCAAGAGATATATAAACTGAAACGGTTACCTTTATACCACTCCTAAGCAACACTAAAATGCTCAAATCAGTCTCTCTAGATCGTGCAGTGATCCTAGAAGAAAAAAAGAAAGAAAAGAAGTAGTTATATTAAGTCTGAATTACATAACAATTGACAGATTTGTGGAAAGACAACTCCACTCACTGTAAAATTGCATGTTTTAAGGTATTTTCAGCAATAAACATTTGAAGTTGATAAGATTTAATGTCATACTGTGAAAAACTCTAGGCAAGGTAAAACAACTCTTAAGATTGTTATTTAAGATAAGAGAAGATATCTTGTGACTCAACCTTTATGCGTAATACATCTACGTCCTTCAGCTAAAGTCATAAGAAGCCATTCATGTTTAAACTTATATGACATAATACTAAACTACACAATGTTAACAGTTTAGTAGGAAAAGGAGTGGCACTATTGGACCAGATGATGCAATAGCAAAAAGCCTAAGTTAAACATTGACTTTTGTGATTGCTCAAATGGCCTGCTTTCATATGCTCGTAAGTGGTGTAATACTTTTGTAAAACATTTAGCGATTAAAACTGAAGAAACAAATAGCTCAGTCACAATGACGTCAGTATTAAAACATGCGTTATGCTTGGGGTTAGAATCAGATAAAGATTTAGAACTATGCAAACTACGTATGCTGCTCTAAAACTCCACTAAAATGCGATTACCTTATCTTATCTAAGTTTAGACAAAAGTTTCCTGGTCCTATTGTGACCTACTGAAAGAAAAAAACAATCTGGGTCGATTTTTAGAGCACTGATTTGCTGCCAAAAAATGTACTCAGTAAAGGCTAATTATGAAAGGCTAATTTTAAATGCCTTGGCAAGTTTTGTTAAGGAATAAAACCTGTGTAAAAAGTGCAATGTGCAGGCCGTCTAGGGTACAAAGGTCAAGAAAGGCTAATGCTGATCAGGTCAGAAAATAAAGGTGCATTTACCCTTGTCCTAGTTTGGTCCTGGTTTAGTCCTGGTTTAATCCTGGTCTATTTGAGGGTTCAGTCCCAAATCCCAACTGTGTGTGCATGTGTTAACGCACCCTAAGGCTATGTTCACCCCATCATAATGTAGGACGAAGCAGGTCTCTAACACCCAGAACTAAACCAGGACTAGACCAGGACTAAACTAAGAAAGACTAAACCAGCTGATCAAACGAGGACCAAAGCAGGACCAAGTTGAATGCAACCTAAAACGGGTCTCTCTTTATAGGGAGGAAGGGCACCTGACATCATAATCTAGGTCAAATGAATATGCAAGTCACAGAACATTAAAAGGTGGAAAATTTGCAAAGGCTTAAACATTTTAGTGTTCTGGGTTAAGGCTTTGCCAGATAATGAGTTATTACCAGTAAGTATTTTTAACATGTATACTTCAAATACAGTTTAAGGATGTATGCCACTCTTAAAATGTATTTGTTAAGTCTACAACTAAAGGAGTAAAGCACTAAAATAGTTTCCACATGATTAAATATTGCCAAATATTGCACAACGCTACATCTCGGTCACTGTTAATGGGTCCAAGATTTGTTACGAGTTTCCAGGAGGTGCGGCAGACAGAAGGGGAAAAGCCCACAGTTAAACATGTTGGCTTGGCTGTGCCTCAACTCAGAGTTATGTTGCCTTCCATGACCCATTCAGCGCCACTGCCTCAATCCTCCCCAAAAAGTAGGTCAACATACGACACGCTCCAACTGTGAGGCAAACCGCGCACATGTGGAAATGACAACACAGCAAATGGTAAAATGACTTCAATTCAGAATGCAATGGTTGATTTGATATGTTTTGACCAGTTTAACTATTTATATTGTTTTATTACATTATTACAGTTAAAGGGGCACTATGTTGCTATGTTTGTTTCATTTCAAACTTTGAATTTCCTTCAGGATCAATAAAGTATCTGTCTATCTGTGCAGTATGTACATCTCTAGCTGGAGGGTCCCAAAGTTACATTTCTCCATAGGGTAAGTATTGCAATTGAACAGCAACAGGAGCATACACTTAAGACTGAAATCTGATCTGATAAACTAATTCAAGAATCCTATGCATTTCAGAAAATGTTTGTAGAGATCTAAACAGGTATAACAAGATTATTCTTTAAATAGATAGGATCTTTGTTCTTAGCAGAGGACATTCTGTATCTTATTTTTGTATTTGATTATTGTCCCAACTCAAATTGCAGTTTTGATTTGACAGTGATATATTGTGTAACCCTGGAATGTTCCACAGCAATACATAAAGCATCTCCATGGAGACAAACAGGTGACTCTATCAACAAAATATTTTGACATAAATTAAAGGTATATAACATTTGTACCATACTCTCACATGTGTATAATTATAACATACTGAGAGTAACAGAACAGTAAACTCTCTAATAAGTCTGTAAACTACATGGATTACAAGGGTTAACATTTCTTATGATTTATTTATCATTTTACAAGTGCAATTTTGTTTCCCCGCTGTTAAATAACAGCAAAACAAATCAAATGATCAAAACTTAGTCCAAAAAAGGATTTATATTCTGCAAGACATTTTAACACATTGTTTTTGCAGTGAATGGCTGAAATAGGGCCTTTTCCAACTTTCCTCACTTTATCTAAGAATCACATAAGACCCTTGTAATAATGTGGGTGCACTCAGAGGCACAAAGCACAAAAATATAGGCCAAAGAAAGTTGCACTGAATTGAAAGTAGGGCACCAGGAATAACTATGGGCGTGTGCATGTGATGAATCAGCTCAGTGTTATGCAATGCTAAACCGCACTTAGCTCAGATTACCATATCTCGTCTTCTCATGTTGCAGGAAGTTGTCTGTTGGCATGGCTTTTGTTTGTGTCTCAAGAGGAAGACACAGACAGAGCAGTGTTTATGGACAGTCACTTTATATGAGGTACAAGGGATTATAGAGAAAATATGAAGATTACAGTGTACAAACAGAATATTGTTTTTATAAAGGCACACTATATAACTTTTCTAATAGGTGTCATTGCCTTGCCTAGAATGTTCTACAATATGGCATTAGACATCTATCTTGCATTTATTTTGTTATGTGTGCTTTTGTTGCTCAAAAATACTTTGAAAAACAGGAATTCTTACTGAGCTGGGATGCCTCTCCACAGATCTGTCCTGCTACTTGGCCTGGTGGTGCCATCTCATTGTCTCCATGGAGAGAGATAAGTTAATGGCATACTTTATTTTACTTCCAGGCAAAGCGATAATATCCTAAAAATTATAGTGCACCTTTAACTTGCACAGAATACTCACTAGGCTAGAAGCTTGTATTAATAATAGTTTATTATTATTATTATTATTATTATTATTATTATTATTATTTTATTTTTTAATCTGCATTCTCCCACTGAAAATAACACACCTACAAAAATACTAACAAGTGTACAAAAGTACAAAAGTACAAAAGTGAGCATTGGGCATCAAAGCCATTGAAGGGTTTTCTGCAAAATACAATTCTAACAGTATTCAGTCTATTTGTGCTGAGTAAAAGCACAGATGAAACTCCCCCCTTGAATACTTCACTATTTATAAAAACATGGCCTGTGTTTGACCTCGTACTCTGAAGAAGGAAGTACTTGTGGAGTCTTGTCTTTGTGCTCAGATCAATCTTTCAGTGGATTCATTTTACACAGTTGAATAAAGATTTCTCAGAAAATCTTGTGTCTTCTATTGGCCTGAGCTATGACGAGAGGCCAGACAACTAACAAACGTTTACTAAACACAATATTAATAATAATAGCTGTAGCATGACTATAAACATCTTTGCTATTGCTATTGTCATATTTTATTTGTATTTAGTCACCATACAACAAATCAAAATGCAACAGTGTGTACTAGGCTTTATAATAGTATAACAAGTATATAACTATACTAACAGTATAAAAACTACATTAAATTAAACCACTTCCTGCATAAACTGAAGCTTCCTGTATAAACTGAAATCAATATCAAAATTGTGTCTTGATTAATCATTATAATCAGTTAATCTTGACATATGTGGTTGAAGTAAAATCTTTAAACATTTGTTGTGATGTAAAGTGCTGAATAGTGCAGGATAGTGCAGAATAAGCTTTCCTCAAATGTTTACTGTAAGTTTACTGTATGTCGCAAACAACAATCTGAGGTAATCAGCTCCTCTTTGCAGCGGCCGTGTAGTTATTATTAAGTGGATTAACCTCTTTAGATTAGTCTCAGCTATTTCTCCATCTGTCTGCGTGCCACTGTACTCTGCACACGGTGCAAGGAAACACAAGGGACCTTAAACATGTTTACAGGAGTCTGACCCAGTGACCCAGTGAGGAGCGTGAGCCAAACCGCCGCTCACATGAGGCAGTACAGTAAACCCTGATTAGAGCTGATTTGTCTCAGCTGAACGGACAGCAGATGCTATTGTACATAGGACGCAACGGCACGTGACCTCTTTACCCGCTTTGTGCAATTTCAGGAGTGGAGTAATGCACATTCAAAATCTTAGTTTAGGTGCAAATATTGTTAAGAAGGGCTTAAAAGTGCACTATGTATCTTTTCTAGTAGAGGGACTGCCACCTGCTTATGTTAAGATGCTATTGCTTTGGTTTGTGATATTCCACAGTATATACCCATATATATATCCCTAAATACCTATCTCCATAAAGGCAAGCAGGAGATCTGTGGATCCAGATCTGTGGAGAGGTGACGTTTTTCAAGGGATTTACTTCACAATAAAAACACCTTCTTGAATATATTCTGGTAATTCATTCAATATCATACTGTGGGACATTTCCAAGAAAAAACTCAATATGGTTTGAGTCTCAAATAAACACATAGACCAGGGAACAAAATAATTAAAATAAGAGGAAACTGTTTCTCATTGACAGTACATTCATAATCATCTTTAGTTTTATGTAATATGTTTTTCTTATTAGACATTAAAATTAAGTAAATCCACAAATCTCATGTCTATATTAGAACAAGTTAGTGTCTGAAAAAATTGCAGCAGATTACTACACTCTTCTCCTTGGAGTAATTCTAATTAAATCATATCATCCTGTAACAGTCACAGGAGCAGGCTCATTTGTAACAGATCCTAACAGTGCCCCCGTGTGGCTATTAATAAAAGTCATAAATCACGAACAGTTAGTGCGGGAGTTTTTAGGTCAGGCCTGTAAGAGCCACACCCAGAGGAAAAGTCTGCAAAAAAATTCATACCACACATTTAGGTTGAACACAATTTACACAACACACAAGGTAGACACAAGGTTAAGTGATAAAAATGAGAGTTATTGATCATTGAGATAGTTATAAGTAATTGAATAATAATCTCTATACACCTGTCTCTTCTCAGCGAAGCTTTATGACTCTGACAAGGCAAAAATTTGATTAAAATGACAAAGAATCCACTACATTTTGAGAACTTTTGTAATGTACGCAATCTATCAAGGAATCAAAAGAATAATGGTTAGATTAATCAACTGAATTTGTTATTCACAGCCCTATATACCACCCACAGCCTGCTTTAAGTTTGGTTCATGTGAGGGGAGTGTCCTGATGTGTCCTGATGAGTCCCTCTGCAGAGAGACAACTGCACTGATGTCATTACAGCAGAGTGAGCAGAAACAGAGGAGCTCAGGGCAAAGCAGGACACAAACCACAACAGAAAATATGACTGGGCTTAAATAAAACATTGGCCCGTTTTTAAGCTCCTCTCCTCTCTCCACGTCACCTCCATCCGTTTCTCTCTCCTATTTTTAAATCTTTACTACTTCATATTATTGCCAGTAAATGCTGTGTTAAAGTCTAAAGTTGGTTCAGCTCCGCCTTCAGATTTCTCTGTCTCTCTCTATTCTTCCATTTATAACCAGTCTAGACCTCCTCTCTCCATCTCTGTCTTTTTCTTTTTCCTTTTCCCTCTCTCGTGCATGTTGCTATGGTAGGTGTCACACCAAACTGCAGGTGCCAGGCTCATGGCTCAACAATAAAAATTACTTCAGGTATAACAGGAAAATGAATGTAATATCAGCACTAATGAACAAAATTGTTTGATTGATTAATTTATTTGTGGTCACAGGTATATTCTGACATTATTCCTCAGTCATAATTAACATACACAGACCGAAAAGGTGCAGGCTAAAGCTTGAGGTTATTATGCCTTTACCTTTTACTCCCTTGTCATAGCGTCATCTTGAAACCAGTTCATATTCATAAACAGAGCAAAAGGAAACAAACAAATCAGTAGCAGTATAGCAAAGTACTACAGAAAAAACTAAGTACCATAAATCATGTAAACGTCTTTTTAAAATGGAAGCAAGTGGTGCACAATTTTAGTTTTTTTGTACAGTTGTTCCAGACGTCCACCCTTTAAACAGATACACAAAATTTAATGATGTTTGTTCTGATTTTCTTTTTGATAAACATGGCTGTACCTCGGAGATCATATTGACTATTTCAGATTTTGAACATATTCTCTAATGATTTTGGCACGAGATTATTGTTTACATTGAGTATGATTTTCAAAGTGTAAAGGTCGACTAAATAGTAGAATCTCAGAGTTTGTAAGTTTAAAAATAACGCATTGGTTGGTTCATAAGTTGATAATGTGATTGCTCTTATTGCCTTTTTTACAAGGTAAAGATGGGATTTGTAATAGACTTATATGTATTGTCCCAAATCTAAATACAGTAGGTTATGTAGGGCATTACAGCGAGTTGTATATAATAAAAACACAGTTTTATTTAGGATATATATCTAAATTTATATATAACTGCGATGACACTGGATAATTTATTTCTAATTTTATTTATGTGCGATTTCCAGTTTAAAGTATTGTCTATACTTACTCCTAAAAAGTTATTTTCAAAGAGTCTTTCTAGTGGTGTATTGTTGAGTATAATTTGTACATGATTTTGTACTTTTTGTTTTTCCAAATATAAATTTAGTTTTTTTCTCTGTTTAGTGACAATTTATTAATATCAAACCAGACTTTAATTTAATCCACCACTTGAACAAGCTGCCTTTGGTAAAATAAGTTGTGTTGGTTACTCAAAATTAGGGATTTTGCTAGTCTGATAACATTATTATACACAGGATATGTTCAAATTTGATCTATAAATTGAAACTATATTCTGAAGATAAAGACCTAATATACAGTAATCCTGTTCTTTAAGGATACAATGAAAGAAATGCATTAATACACTGAAGTTTTTAACCTATAAAAGGTCAAATTCACCAAATTTAGTCAAAATAATGTAAAAGGATACTAGTCCCAAGTTCAAATCAAACCCAAAATCCCAGATCCAAGAATCAAACTACTGAACGAAATGTTATAAAAAGGCCTATGGACTATACACTGTTTAGTACAACTTAACAGGATAAAATAAATATGAGTAATCTTACCTCAAGGCTGTTAGATACATGGGGTCAGTCAGGTGGTTTCATCGAGTCGAGTCAAAAAACACCTGTAATGTGTTGTACAATTACCTGCATGTTTAAACAATCATCCGCATTTAGTGATTTATTATTTACGTTATACTTAGCCAGACCCAGCTCACTTTTTAAGTCGGCTGAAAAAAAAAGAAAAAGAAAAAACTTGCGTCTGGTAATGACACATGCAGGAACAACACGTGGTTTCACGCGCCACCTAGTGTTCATAATACAAATAGGAGATACAATGATAGCCACTAGATGGAGCTAGTAGCTAGTTCAGGTTGGGTAAACTGTGCAACTAACTATAAAATAACAAAGATGCCAAGGACACAGACTTGTTAATTTATTCGGGGCTTACTTTAAGGCCAATTTAATCAAAACCAGAGATGGAAAAAATGCACACACAAAACGCTTTGGTGAATAATTACTATTTAATATTATTATGAATTAATTATTATTATTTATATTTAAGTGCTTATGTGTAGGAGTGAAGAATAATTTATGCCTTTAAACAAAAATGAGAAAATACATAAAGTAGCCAAAAATACTTAAAAACAAATATTGTTTGGATACAAAAGAGCATTTGAGCAAGACAGTCACCAAAGATCCTTCATTTACTTCAGCTGCCGGTAAGTCACCAACTGTTCACGTTTAAACCAAAAGACATTGAAATATTGTGATGCAATCTCCTCCGAACACAACTTAAGCTTATTTTACCCTTGTACATACATTTTCGTTCAATATCAGACTGGTATACCTCTATGGGTTTGAAAACAGCTTTGCATCACTGGATTCAATGCTTCACACAATTATTCAACATCCATAACATTTAGTTTTCACATTCAGAGACTCTCTTCATACTTTCACAACAATCAATATGTTTGCTGTTAGAAGCAAATACACTGGTCAATAAAGTGGTAATGTGATAAAGTGAATACTAGTAGCATATCCTTCCTTTCCAAAAAATACTAATTAAAGTTGTGCCTTTCGAAATAGATTTACAGCTTATTTACAAAACTACTGACAGACTGTGATTGAAAATAGTAACCACTTGTGTCTATTCCTTTTAATATTTTTCTATAAAAGCTGAATACTGATGTGCAATAAATAATATTAATATATATTATTTACATAAAATACAATGAGTGAAATAATTAAAATGCATCAAAACACAATGGCAAGACAAGGACTGTGCTAACAAACAATAAATACAGTTTTGACCCCATTTAAATATATTAGTCTGTTATTAGTCTATCTCAGTATTTTATGTTAAATTAAGTTTATATTTTAAATATTCACTTTGAAGTAAATAACAGAACACAACATAAAATAATTCAATGGAAAAAGATGACAAGATATATTTAAATGGAGTCAACATTTCATTTTTTTTTTTTTTTTTTGTATTTTTCCTCGCAAAACTGGCAAGACATTTCCAAAATGTGGAAAGGAAAAGTCCTGTATCTAGATAACTGGAAGGAAATATTATGCTTATGCAAAACACTGTAGGCTCCAGTGGCAACTTCAAATGGTCATTGTAACTTCATATTATAATTTCCAGGCCTGATCCAAAAAGCTGTATGATGTTGAGCTTATTAATAAGAGGAGCTGTGCAGTGGCAGGTTTCTTCTTTCTGCTGGAAAGCTGCAGTCTTGAAAATGTTCCACAGTATTGCTTTTCACCTGCTAATGCGAGTTTTGTGATTTGACCTCGGACTTGATGATGGGCCAAAGAGTTTCTGGTGGCTCCTCCATCGTTGTCGTAAAACAAAGTTGTAATTGTCCGTGGTGCTCATGGCATAAAATACGTTGGCCTTGTCGGGAATGTGGAGCTCTGTGGAAGTCAGGGAAAGTATGCAGTCAGATAATATATATTTTAAAACAGCAAAAGTCTGAATTTGCAAAGAAGTAAATGCGGAGGTGCAGTGAATGAAGCCTTCCCCATATAGCCAGAGAGTCAGAGAGTCAAACCTCGCCTAATGATCAAATAATGATTAAATAATGATTTTTAACCAAATAAAATTTACCAGACTGAGGAGGATATAGGAGATAGGCCTAAATAAATGATAGGAGATGTACTTAACATTCAAAAATCAAAGGGGGGATGACTTTACCTTTTCCTTGGCTAAGCATCTGATAGAGACCAAAGTTTGTGGAGCTGACTTCCTCCATGTTGTGCTTCTCCAGAGCTCTCTGTATGACTTGAGGGGTGTGGTCCTGGCTTGTCAGCTAATCAACAAAATAGACGTTAGCCTCTTCTATGTCTAATATATTTGTAGATGCAAGTCTATTTTAGGCTTGTAGTAGCAGTAATAGTAATAGTTTGGTTACTACAACAAATAATAATCAAAGTACAAACAGTAGTAGCAGCAGTACTAGAAGTTATAATAGTGATAGTAATAATAATTCATATATGTTCACTAGTTCCTGTCCTCACCAGAATACTCTTGTAGACGCTCCCATTGCTGACACTCTCCACACTGACCCTGATGATGCATGAGTCATCCACCTGTTTGTTGTAGAGCGGCTGTGGGGAGTGGGACGGGCGGGGGGAGTGGGACGGGTCAGGACCCAGAGAGGCGAGGCTCAGGTCTGGGTGAGACGAACTGCCAGACGAACTGGACAAACTGGGAGACAGTGAAGACAAGTCCTCTGCGACGTTGTGAAGGGAGCCAGAGAAAGACTGTAGAGGAAAGGTATACAGTGACTAAGCAGTGCATTTTAAGATTAGGGATGTCAAGACTAAAAACAATAAATCAATGACTGTGATTGTGAGATTTTTGGAAGAATTTGAAATAAATTTATTTTCCAAACGACATTTATCCCCTTACTAAATAAACATAAATACAATATGATACAGTTACCTTGAGTTTGAGCCTGAGTGGATAGGGGTTGGGCACATTGAGCTCCTCCATGTCTGAGCTGCTTGAACCGGAGGAGCAAACACTGATCTGATCTGAGTGAGTCCTTCGAGACGAGCTGTCACTGCCTGATCGCAACCTGCAAAAACAAATCAATGTATATAAAAATGTGTAATTCATTACTTTCTATGTAGGTTTTTATTATTGATGATAACTAAAATCTTGTACAATTAGTTCTACAACTACAAATCTTAATTGTAGAGTTAAATACAGACTTACAGGGGTATTTTCTTTGGTCGAAGGCAGTGGGCCCACAAATTTGGAGAATGTGGGCATGGGTCAACAGGGGGCTCCAGTTCACGAGACAGATCATAGCTTTAAAAAAATTTAAAATTTTTTATTTCAGATAATCAAAGTTTATGTTTTGTTGCTGTAAATTATATGAAATATAGAAATATACAAACACACATTCACATATACATTATTCTGTTAAATCTATACTATAGTTTTATTTACCTCTCTTGATCAGTGAGCACTGAGTGACCTTGAACCCAGTCGGTGATTTCTGTGTCAACTGAGAAACTGTAGTGAGAACAAGAAGCCTGGAGCTGTTGAATCTGAGTAAGAATCTCACATTCCTGAAAAACAAATAAAACAAAATAATTAGCAAAAAAAAAAAAAAAAAAATTATGTAATTGTTTTGAATTGTTTTCAAGTTAGTCTTATAATCAGTAGGTGGTGGCACTTACTCGTCTACGTTTCTCAAAGTTGATGAGTCCACCCTTTAAAAGAAAGAAAAGACATACAATGTTAGAGACAATGATTTGCCCTCGCCCAACCATAGACTTAATAATACTGACTCATTCTCAGTAATTAAAGATTTAAAAGATTTGAAGGCTCTTACCTCCACTGTGTCATTGAGGGCAGTGTCCAGCATGGTCAGGATGGTCAGGTAAGTGCCCAAATATGGGATGACACCAGTGCTACATGTCTGAAAACATAAAATAAAACATGGCCTTAATAACTATGAAAAGGTTTTGGTCATAAAATCTGTTAGAATAATTGTTTAATTTAACAGTAGCTCATGTCTCAGTATGATAACTCAGTAGGCATCTGTTCAGTTCAGTTTCTCAAAGTGAGTAAAATGGTAATAAAAGTAGCAATCCTCAAACCATCTCGCTCTGTGTAAACTGCTAAATCATTTTTGCAAACGTCATACTTTTTATCTTTTAAGGTCAATGGGAACAACCAACAACCATATAGATAAAAGGAAAAGTAACCTTAACTTTGTATAGGAAAACTGGTCTTGATTATTGTGTCTTACCATCTTTCTCTGGGAAAGCTGTGGAGATTTTGAACCAGGAGAAGCACTGTCATCCTGTGAAAATAAAAAAAGGAAGTTTAGTTGCTTATCCAAATATCCTGGATAAATCAACAACCTGTCACCAAATTTATTGGTTTATATTTGGTTGGTGTGCTTTGGGCAGCAGGAGATTGCATAGAAACTTCAACTTTAGCAGCTAGTTCTAGGGCCAATTTTTATTTATATCATGGCAACACTGTAGGGACCACATAACACCACTTTGTATGTTAGTCAGTGGGTTACTGAGCTATTAGTAATAGTATAGTTCAATACAGAACAAATATATTTTATATAAACAGTAACAAAGATCAAATCAAATGTAACCCCTATTATGTATTTTCCATAAACAACAATGGATTGGCAGCAGAAAGCTTAAATATTATTTCCTCGTTATCTTGTGTTGTGTTTAAATGCAGTAGGTGCACGTGCACAACGTGTCACACATGACAAAAGAAGGTGAGCGATGCTGCTGTTCTTCATACCAGACAAAACTAAGTTCTAAGGAGTGGCCAACACAATGCAGATGTAAATATATGCTGTGTACCTACTCATTAATAAAGTATTTAATTAAATAAAAGTTGTAATTACCTCAACAAGGATCTCTCGATTCGTGAGCACACAGTTTTCATCTGGAAAGTTCTCGCAGAGATTTTCAAATAAAACCACGCTCTCCCTAAAACACAAAAGATCTTTCAAATTATTTAGGAGTTGAAAGCTGTATAAAACAGTTGTACGTTTATTATTCATTCACCAACCTCTTCTAGTAGCTTAGACATATATGATTTGTGCTTTGATGTGCTTAGGTTGGACAATGATCATGTATATATTCAACTGAGTAATATCCAGTAACTGCTTAGCTCTTTTACACTGGGATATTGAGACAGATTGTATTGTTGTCTTTCTGACCTGCTGACGGCTGCCCAGGTCTTCTTGAGGCGGTACACAGCATTGGACTGAAGTGCCGAGAGGATCGCCCTGAGAGAGGAGAAGTTCTTCAGTTCTCTGCATTCCTGTGAGGACAAAGAAATGTTTTTTCTTATATATCTACATCAAAATATTGAGACAACATAAAAAGGTGTTTATGCATTTTCTAATAATATGAATATTATTTATTATCCTTTGGTCAGATTGTGGTTTCAAATTGTTAAGTTTGGCCATTCCTTAATTTTAGACATACATTTTTAAAAGAAAAGCACAAAAAAATATAGTCAGTTTTGATTTAATAATGTCATAATCATATATATATTTAATAATTAGGGATTGAAAACTATGAAAAATGCTTACCTGTGCTACAGCGATCCACCTCTCTATGACTTGTGCTCGGTGGGTGGAGTTAGTGTGCGAGCTCCGAGGGGACATGGGGCTGGACAAGGGGGAGGAGAGGGAGATCATGGAGGAGTGAGGAGATGCATTTGGAGAGGAAGAGGAGGGTGGGGTTGTGGGACACAGCAGAGAGGTAATGACACAGTTAGTCACGGTATTGAACTGTGAGATGGTGGCACGGACAGTTGGAGCCATGTTACGATTTTCCTTTTTGTCTCGCTGGGACCAGACACAGCCGAGGCAGTGAAAAGGCTTCACTCTGACAAATAGCTCCTGCGAAATGATCAAATGAAAATTAGATATTAGATTACAGTCAAAAGTCTCTGTACACCAACACTCAGTCCATAGAGGTACATATAAAAAAGAAAATAAAAGAGCTGTGGAACAACCTGATGAGCTGCTGAGTCACTACTGGTAAATACACATATATTGATACTTTGCAGCTGATGCATCAACATTCCCTTGGGGTGTGAAGCAAACAGAAAGCACTACTCTGTTAGAAGCTTTGTTAGTCAAATTAGAGGTTTATTTTAACACAATCTGACCAGAAAGAGCTGACTTAGTTGAAACTGCAACAGGTGAGATGATTTGTGTTGTTAAACAAGCCTGTTTATCTTTCTTCTACTACCTTAAAACTATTTTTTCTATGTTTGCTAATGTGTGCATTGTGTCACCATGGTAACTGCTGAGTATTCTGCCAATAGAGATCCGTATAGAATACCCCCAGCATGATGTTACTGTGGGACATCAGTAATGTCATAATAATGCTGTGTTGACCATCTGTTGTTCAACATGATGCCCAAATATAATATTATTCAAAAAGTATGTACCGCATCCAGTCTGGTCAGCTGCTCTGCCACTTTCCCCACAGGAAAGTCCAAGAGGGTTTTGTTTTTCCCTGAACAATCCGTCACATCCTCTTGGTATGGATCATTCAGCTGCAGTGTTGACAAATGGAAACAATCTAAAAGACAGAAAATACATGAGGTCTACAAACTGAGTTGATAATGTCCATTTTTGGCTGTTGCATTAGTTTAGTATTTTTCCATATATATTATTTAAATTTAGACTATGTAACTATTCTTGTGGAGAGTGTGTCACTTGCTTGTGTCATGATATAATTACAATATATATATATATACAATAAATATAATTACTTGGCCTGGAACGTTCCACAGTATGCTTGTCTCCATGGAGATTGACAAGTTTAATACCATTTTGTGGTACATTCCAGGCAAAACAACATCTCCATGGAGAATAGGTGCTTTGGAGCTAATGCCTAAAAACCTACAGTGTCCCTTTAAAACTAATCATACACTGTTGAAACAGAGTATACAAAAAACACATTTAGGCAGGTTTTGCCATTAAGTTAATTACGAAACAGCTCTGCTTATACTTGTTGCGTATCACCTAATATGCTGCAACTTGACACAGATTTGCTTTACCACAATTACTTCTCACCCTCATACTGCAGTACACAAACAAAAGGTATGTAACATTGTGCATTGTCACCTTTCTCCTTGAGTTTCTTGAGGAGGTTTTCAGCAGTTTGGGCCAAGCGTCGAAAGCAGACCCTGCGTTTGAGTTGGGACCCAAGCAGGTTCAGAGCCTGGTACTCGGGAGGCTCCTGGAAGTCCTCACTGAACTCCTCCAGCCACAGGCGCACCACTGGAGACAGGCCACTAGAGAATAAACACAGGAAATTAATTATGAATATGGATGTTAATTGAAACTAATATTATCATAGTATTACACTAATTAAAAAACATTATATTGATCCACAAAAAATTGCCAATTATTACTCAAGAGTATTATTAATTGTGTTACTAACTTCCTTTTCTCGTTGTAAATGTTTTTGCTTGGCCTCAAATGTTGCACAGTATGGCATTAGCCTTATCTGTCTCCATGAAAACAAGCAAGTTTCAGGACAGATTTGTGTTTATGTTACATTATCGAATGTAATGTTCCACATTACTGTGGATCATTCCAGGCAAAGCAATAATGGACACATGCAGGTGTTGTAAGTCGTAAGTTGCATAATGTACCTTTAATTATTTAAAAAGTATTTCACATTTATAGATTTTTAAATGTTTTACTAGAGATAATCAGCTAATCTACAACATAAAGATTTGATAATGTAAGCACAAAATTACCATTAAAAGTGGGCTCAATGTTTGTGTATTTTGATGTACATATCAAACAAGCTGTATAATGTAGTAATGCACCAACTCTCAAGAAGTGGGTAACCTAAGAAAGTTCCAGTACCATAGTTACCCCGAGAATGTCAAATACAGTCTTATTTAATGTGTTATAGTTTGAATTACTCCATGTGTTATCTGTAATTGTTCCAGATTTTGCTGAAGTGGCTGCACTCACCTGCGAGTGCTAACAGCGTTATCAGAGTTGACCACGAAATCATGCCTGTGGAAAAGGAAAAACAAACACTTGTCATTTGTGAAGGTTACATTTGAAGCAAGCATAAATTTAAGCGGGAACACTTTGGTCCAAACTGAAACATGGTGAATGGGAAATCCTGTGAACGAGAACATGCAACATCCTGTGGAAAAATCCTGCCACACCACACAGTAAAGATCACGACTCGCGTGTCTGGAGTGTGGAGGAGTGGGGGAGGTGGAGGGACAAGAGGAAAAATTAGCATGGGATGCTTTTAACAGTTTGGGGAATTTGAAAGTATCTGTATAAAATGAATAGGACATGAATAGGAAATTTCTCCACTGTAAGATCAATAAAGTTCCATCTTGTCCAAGCTTTGAACATAACGACATAATATCAAAATGTTTCCTATTTACTTATATGAAGGCGGACTTGCAATTTTATTTTATTACTTAGTCGTATTTATTATTCCATGTCCTTCATTATTCTGCAACATTTTTTGTTCATATATACAGTATTAACAGTTGTTTAACTGACCATTTATGCAATCTAGCCAATGATACTGTTGAAGCATTATCCAGAAAGCAAATGTTCCCGTCTGATTCTGATAAGAATATCATTATGGCCAGTTCAAACAACTCGCTAATTTGCCATTAAAGTCAAGGGTATCACATTAAAACAATGCATTATATAAAATGTATACAATATTTAGAACATATATTGTCTGTCTTGATTATGTTTAGAGTTACATAAATGTTAAAAGGCCCTACAATAACTACGTACATATTAGGATACATAGAAATATTAATGCAGTAATAACACATATTTTCTTAGGATCAAATCACTATAATGGTAACAAAACACTGTATTCTAATCACCACAATAGAAAAACTGTTTTCTTTGCCTGGCTGTAAGTTAATCTCTAAAGCTTTTGTAGAAGACGTGTTGTCAATAGCAACAGAGATATGAGAAAACAATCATTAAAGCACTTTAATTTCAAACTCATATCATATCACTCACGCACACACATTTATAATTACTAAGGAAGCATCTTACAAACTTAATAATAATAATAATTATTATTATTATTTTCATTGTAGTCACGTTTAAGATATTTTGTGGCAGTGAAGTAGAGATGCTTGAGATGGGAGGAGGGCAGTTCTCAGAGGAGGTATAAAGGTTTGACCTGTTTGTTAATAGCGTGACGAGCGAATGATCGTCATAGAGTTATTCACCGCACCAGTGCTTTGGATGACGTGTAATGAAACCACAGGCTATTGTAAATAACAAAGGGATTACCGTGAATAAGCCTAGGTTATAAAGACACTCAGCCATAAAGGTAAATGGTGAAAAATGGGCTGTGTCAGTACAATACAAAAAAACAGCACTGTGTGCAATAACACTGAACAAATGCATCTTATAACATTAAGTGAAAAAACTGTATATCAAGGCACGTATGATTTTTTTATGATTATGAAATTTGATGAAAATTACAAATACTTAAGAGTCATAAACAAAAAAAATTTAAAACTGATAAAAGGTGTGGTTGCCATGGTGAGTCAGTGGGCAAGACACTTTAATAGGCACTTTTCATCTCAACTCATTGCAGCTTCTTGCAGCCTTTGATGTCTGTATTGTCTTTACAGATGTCTGTATTGTCTTTACAGATGTCTGTATTGTCTTTACAGATGTCTGTATTGTCTTTACAGATGTCTGTATTGTCTTAGTCTTAAACATGAATTATGACTGAGCTCCTGGTTGTTGAAGTTTGTTTTGTTCATTTGATGAATCTCTAATTAATTAAGATTAACTATAGTAATCTGAATCCAAAGACTGACTCTGGATGCAGAGGCCACAGTGCACAGAGCAGTTTTAACTTGGTGTGTAATCAGGCATGAGTGGCAATATCTATTAAAAACTAAACCAATAGATATACTGTTCTCAAAATGTTTACGTATAAATACCTGCTAATGCACTGAGTAAACCACAAACACAGGCCTGATGTGCCCACATGTCTTGTGTTGCCTGTGTCTCTCTCACCTCTGAAACAACAGCTCGATGAGGGCGGTCGAGGAAGTAAAGGCCCTGTAGGTGGACAGGAAGACCCGAGCAAAGTCTGGTTCTTGGTTTTCATGGTCCAAAAGATGAGAGACAAGGCGGTCCAGAGAGGCCGCTTTCAGCCTGCGCACCTTCACCGTGTGGTATTGGGAGAAAGTGAATACCGTGGGCAGATCCAGAGACTCGGGACTTGGAACAACAGGATCCCGACGAAGAGTGATCCCAAAAATTGCACCATTGTCCTCTTCCTCACCCCACTCCTGCACTGGGTCCTGCCAAAAAAGATGAAAAGTTACTCCAGTTAATAACAATGGATTTGTGAGTTTCAAAACCATTTTGAATACTTCTGGCTCTTCAAAATATATAATATTTCCTTTAAAATTGGCAGTTGCCACGGTGCTAATTGTTCATCGCTCTGAAACTGAAAGATAGGCCAATAGAAGATACTAAAAAATTTAATTCCATTTTTATTGTTGCAAATCTGTACAAATTAAAACTGTGTTTATATCCTTATTATTTTATAATTTAGCGTGATTTCATGCCTATATGCCATTCTTTTCTAGTATTTTCTGAAATAGCTGTAGGCCTAGTAAATTTGTAGATTACCTACGTCTAAGGTGAAGTCAGTGACAACAATAGAGTGTTCTAGTCTGGTTGGAGACTTTGTATAGATAAGTCATAACACATTAAGCTTCTTCATAATGGCTCATTTTAACACAATTGACGGGTGTTGGAGACCCAGCCCTGAACTCTGACACAGTTAAACAAGACACAGCTGGACAATGGTTGGCAGTATTAAGAGTATGGTCATACTAGTTTACACACTATTTCAATTCTAAAACTAAACAGTGACTGAACTAGGGCAAGACCTAGTGTACATTTTAACTAAACTGGGCTCAAATCAATGAAAATGCACTGTTAGGGTATGGATTGAGTGTATGCGTGGCACTCTTCAATATTTAAATACATTTACTACAAACAATGCATTAAATCTGTGTAGACATGCAATGCACCACCTAAATGAATTAGAAGTGTGTTTGCAACCACTCCTAACCAAACCACATTGGACAGCAGTGATACAAAGTGTCTTACCACAGGACAGTGACAGTATAAGGATCAACTATAACCACTACAAACCATGTAAATCATTGCCACCTTTCAAATAAAAAATATAAGAGGTTAATAATAACAATACAAACACAAAATCTAAAGACAATTTACATAACATTGTGCCAGCAGAGGGCCTAAATATTCACATCAAGAAAGAGGGATTAAAGACCAAGGCCTGCAGAAGATAAAAGTAGCCGAGTTGTTCAAAATGTAGGCCTACCTCATTTAGCCAAAGACAACACGCATAAAATGAAGAGTAACAGACAGAAAACTGTAGGCTGTAGGTTCACATTGTAAACATGCAAACACTCCACAAGTCTCATAGTGTCATCTTATTGTTTGACCCGAAGCAGCGTGTCCATACAGGCTTTATGTAACCACCACATTATTATTGTCTGTTTCACTCGTAACAATGGGCGCAAACACCACTGAAAACTCTACATATCACATGACAGAAACCAGTGCGCTAGACACAATACGGTGATAATAAATCATCAAATATCAAAGAACAATCCACTTTCAATGGATTTTCCCTGGTGAGCAAGAGGTAGTTTCACGTGCCATGTGAGAAGAGAACATTTTAAGTTAAGTTTCTTTAAAACCAACAGCCTTGAAATAAATAAACACGCTAATTTTCAGATCTGTTTACGTACCATTGTAAACTGCCATTTTTCCATAATATCTTGCTTTACTGAAGAAGTCATAAACTTTGTAAACAGCGACGGTTAGATATTAAGAACACATCTCCGAGGTGCGATCGTTTAAATAAATCAAACACGTATCCTTTCGCAAAAGAAGGCTAAAAACGTACAACTTGAATGGCGTTGGCGCAGGATGCGGGAGTCAGAGGATGCACGAGCACACTCACAGCTGAACACCTCGAAGAACCACGGATAGCCGGGGGCGGGGCTAAGGGGCAGGTGTGGGCGGGACTTGTGAAGGGCTGGCCAATAAGGTGCGTGGAAAATGTGGAACGAGAGACCCACAATAAACACCAGATAAGATTATGCAGTATTACATTCAGGCTGTCAGATTGTATGACTGTGTACTTATGAGATAATAAAGAAGAATTGTTAACAAGAAGTTGTTGTATTTTTATAATTAATTAAGGATTTCTATGGCTACAAGAGCACAAAGGAAAGTGTTTTGAAATTAGACCTATAATTTCTCAATTTTAAATATACTTTTTAGATAAGATTTCTCTTTTTAGCTCCTACCTAATGTAACAAAATAATACAAGAAAGCAGCTATTAAAAGACATGTGTTTCTGGTCTTGCTCTTGTTTGTACAAAATGTCTTCAAGTTGAATTGACAATATATCTGTCACAAGCATCAACTTGAGTGACTTTATTCATACAGTAATTATTATTATTACCTAGTAATGTGTTCTATGGTTGTAGTTAAATTTACACTGATGCCTATATACATTTGCTCATTTTTAAAGTAAAGGTATGGCTTTTTTATGCCTTTCTAATAACTATCAATTATCAGGAAATACTTGCTTGGGTGATCATACCTATGTCTCCTCCCTTCAGAATCAAACTTCCTTGATACAGATTTTGTGGTAGCACATATGAGCTGTAATTGCAGCCTGCATCAAAAGACTGAGGCCCTAATTTTTAGTGCTTTGGCCTTTCAAGAATCCAGACAGTGCAGTTTTCACTGTAGTCACCTGTCAGTAGTATCTTCCCATGATGTCAGGGGCGTGGAGGGAGCATACCACATCAGACTGGTCTATCAACCTTAAAATAGCAATGCCAACTTTGATTTTAGCAACCATGTTATATATAGAACATTTAAAGGCCAAAGGCAGTCCAACTAATTTCTAATGCTTTTAATTAACCAACATAGCATTTTTTTAACACATACTTCAACCTTGGACAACAATAATCTACCTCCAAACAGACAAACTTAATAACTAAAGACAAAACAGGGACTCGATCAGGGAGGTTAACCCTAACCCTAAGCTCATAAGTAGATGGATAAAAAAAAACAACAACTTTAAAACTGGCAAGTGTTGAAATGAAATAAAACAAAGACTACAGTACAGCAGCAGAGCAGTATGTCCTAACTGTGACGAGAACTGCATTGAAATGAATTGAACCACAACAGACAGCAGACCACCAGTGCTGAAAACCACTATTGTATTCATGACTTGAGGTTTTGCAAAGAATTCATATGTTGTTTCACTAATGAGTTTCTCCCCAAAGCAAAAATGTCCCTTCAATTAAGTATGCACAATGAATGGGAAATACAGTACCAGGAAGTCCATCCATTAGGTCCAATTTGACACATGAATGGGTGATGAGGGGGCAGCCATAAAGGAAACAAGCAAGAACAAAATGGTCATGGTTTCAAAAGATTTGAATAAAAATATAATTGTTCCTGGACTGTTTCCTGGTCAGTGAACTATGACTTAAGGCGGTAATAGAATAGAATTGTCTGAAGATAAACAATGACTTCATACTGAAACTCCAAGACACTAGTGATAAGGGAGATCATAATACAGTACCTCTGTAAGAATCTAAGAATCTCAAGGCAGTTTAACAGTTTAAGGTGCACTAAGTAATTTTTCAGCAGGAAAAGTGTAACTGTTTTTGCTTTGCCTGGAATGTCCCACTGCATAACATTACACTTCTAGCTTCTACCTCCTTCTATAATCTTCTGTCTATCACCATGGAACAAGCAGGTGATGCCATCAGATCACGTTACAGGGCAAGGCCGTGGAGTAGAAGATCAGATGATATGAAGAGATATGTTTTGTATCTACTTTTAAAACAAGTGATGGTTATGTGGTTAAGTAAAACTGGAAAAACCTAAAGGCATGTGTGAGAAATTCGTCAGGTGATCAGTGTCAGACTCTTCCTTGTCCTGTGCCACTGAGTGATCAGAAACTTTGAAAAATGCATTTGACTCATAATGTCATACAGAATTATTAAGATATAAATACAAATGTGTCAATATGTTGAGTTCTGTGGTATGAATCTGGTTAGACATTGTGGGTGTCCAATCTGGAAACTTCTTGGAACATTTATCACAACATTTCCATTTCCTGGTAACCAATGCAGTGACAAAACCAATGAGAAAAAGTTTCAGTTTTATCCATCATACCTCATACTGCTGGTCTATATCCAGAGACTGAAACCTCTGTAGCCAAACGCCGGGCTCGTTGTCTGTGTGGATATCCTCACTGAAGTTTCTTCGGAGCCAAAGTCGCTTTTTGACGAGGCTCACTTTACTGCGGAGGTTCCGGGACTGTCCCCCTACACCTCTGTCACGCTCCCAAACAGAGAGCAAGGTCCTCATGTCCCACTCACCTGCAGCTTCATCTGAGAGAAAGTATAGAGATAAATAACCCATTTGTACTAAAAAAAAACAACAACAAAAAAGCGAGAGAGATAGAATTTTAACAGTTTTCAAAATGTTATATGATAATGACATTGGCTTTGTAATTTGGGTCAGAACAAGAATATCATGTTCTAATGTTGCTGGATTAAGAGGGAAACAATCAGGATATTGTTGACCAATTCAATTAATCAGCACGTTGACGTAAATGACCTATATATTATGAATAATAAAAAGGAGGTAAAGCTTGGACAAGAGCTTTATATTCCGTGTCTGTTTCTAGAAATAGATATTAACTATGGGTTAGTAGACTTAGTTTACATTTTTAAGTTGCTGAATTAATAAATGTTATAAAACACATGGCCTCTCAAAATAGACAAATTATCCAACATAGATCACTTATAACAGGTACTACTTACTTCTAAAGTAGAATTACGTCCTGATGTTGGCTTATCATATGCTTGTAGTCTGTTCAGGTAGAAGGATCTACAGATAGTGAGCACACTGACAGACGGTATGCGGTTGGATTTGTTTCTGGCATTTATCAGTGTTTCTCGTGTTTGTGGGAGGAGGAGGATGTTGATCTGTGTCAGTGACTGTGTGCATGTGTGCACGCGCTTGTGTGCGTGTGTGTGCGTGTGTGTGTGTGTGTGCGTGTGTGTGCGTGTGTGTGCGTGTGTGTGTGTGTGTGTGTGTGTGTGCTCGCGCCTACTGGGCCTGCTCCTGGCCCTGAGGTGCTCTGATACGTGGTGGGTGCAGTTTTCTCATCAGGTGCACGATTAAGATGGCCAGTTCATACTGTAGTAAAAGAGTGACACGCTGTTGAATGTTGTGGGACACTGAGAGACAGACTCAACAAATTGGAGCACATAGGTCTTTATTTTTTTTTTTTTTTTGGCACAGAAACAGATTGTAATAACAATAGCTTCCACCATATTACCAAATACTGTTGAGGATTGCTCGTCACAATACGTGCAGCAGCTTAGCATTTTTCACGTCTACAGAAAGAACTGAAAAACTAGTGCGATTCGAGCATAGTTCCATGGGTTTGCGAGACTACCATTAAACATTTAACATATTTTTGTGGTGAGTATTTGTGACTGACAGGACAACTTACCTTTGTGATCACTAATTTTTACGATTGATTGCAGAAGTGAAAAATAAATATAAACTACGTGGTTTAACTGTTGCTTGTTACATCTGCCATAAAAAGACACCCGCATAATAGATAGATAAGATGAATAAAGAGGAAGGAATGCTTTTGAGTAGCAGGGCGTCACGTTTCGTCAAAACATATTGGACTGCATTTCCCATTATATACATTTGGGCTTCGTAGTCATGATGGCAGGCAAAAGAAAGCAACTGCAGCTGCCTTAATCACAAGATATATTGCTGCGTTAAAGATGTTATAAATGTCAGTTAGAAATACAGGCGGTCATTTAATCAATTAGTGAGCTAGCTTCAGGACTAGTTTGTGTAAAATCATATAGACAATAAGTTTATATAAACAGTGTATGAAATGGAGGATCTGAATGGAGCAGTGGAGTGAGGAACCGTTTTTGACCACGTGTGTTAATGAAGAAGCGACATCCTCAGTGGAATAATTGGACCATTATACATGTGTGGAGGGACATGTGTCTGTTCTCCAGATTTGGTTTTGATGTTCATCTGTGAGGTGAATTTCAGCACGCTGTTCTAATGTAGGGCTGTGTATCAGGGAGTTTACTTAAGGGGATATCTCTGACACATTTGATAAGAGTCATAAGACTGTATCACATATGCAGCTGTCTGAACAGTATACTTGTCTAAACAGAGCGTTTGTTTGACCAGCGCACTGTCCTGTCATAAATCCACTGTTGGGCAAGTTACTTTAAAACTGTAATGCGTTATTTATTACTTATTACTGTCATTTCAAAGTAATTCGTTACATTACAATATTACTGCATTTAAAATGTAAGGCATTACATTACTATTGCATTACTTTAAGTTACTCTCACCAAAATAACTGCGAAAAATCTGAACTTTTGAGCCGTATATGGACTGAACCAGGACTAAACAAGGTCTAAACCAGGACTAAACCAGAGCTGAACCAGGACTAAACCAGGACTATAACAGGACTAACCTCAGACTGATTCCAGGACTGAAGAGGAGGACTAAACCAGAACTGAACTAGGACTAAAACAGGACTCACTGTCAGGACGAGCTCGAAGGTGACCGCAGGAGAAAGGAGCGGCTCTGCTCCGCACCTCATGGAGGTAAGAGCGGCTGTCGCCCGATCGCTCTTTATGGACCCTGCTGCTCGGGCTCACGGTCCTGATTTCAGCAACTATTTGCGGGTACAAGACCCGGTGCAAAACTCTGTTACAGCGCGTAACTTCTACCTTCCTTCAACGTGTCCAGAAGTCCAACTTTTTGTGTGATGGTTTGCATCGTCCTCTGTCTTTTGGGTGTGAGCGCAGGAGACTTTGTCGGTGCAGAACGTTTCGTCGACGTTGTGGATTTTGTCGGAGAGAGTGTTTGGGTGTCTGTGATGTGTGGTTGTGTCGAGTTGGGCAGCTGTGGGGGTTGGGTTAGTGGGTGGGTGGAAATGTGGGATTGTTTTTAATCTGTGTAAAGCACTTTGTGTTACATTTTTGTATGAAAAGTGCTTTATAAATAAAGTTTGATTGATTGATTGATTGACATTACTGCGTTACAGCAAAAATCAACGCATTACTGTAATACATTACTTTTATAATACATTACTCCCAACACTGCATAAATCTACATTAAAGTAGAAAGTGCATTACACCTCTGTAGAGCTGTCATACTGTATGTCACTCATGGTTTCTAGATGCGTAATGATAATTACATAGATAATTAATGAAGGCTCACCTGTATAAATAAGGTTTAGAACTAGGACAAATCTGTGAAGAAACAAATAGCCCTGTGTATATGTTCATCCATTCAAAACTCCGCTCACCAGGAAGCGCAAATTTGCCTCTTGTTCTGATGGCTTTATCGGATTTACAAGATCAAATGATGTAGGCCTACACTGCTTTTAAAAATTTCATTATTTACACTTATTTACACTTAGTTTTATCATTATTGATTTTGAAGTGCCAGTTAGTAAGTATTTTTTAAATTAATGAGATTTGAGAAAAACAAACACATTCATAAATGTAATGGTCAACCAGCTAAATCATGTCACATACTGAGATAAGTCTCTGCTGAGCTCATTTTGCCATTAGGACTCTGCCTCACCTCTGAACAACAGAACTAAACCCTATGTAGTTTGCAACTCAGTGTGAAAACTCATTATTACCCACACTTAAGTCCATCACAGAAAAAGTAACTGATCCAATGCTAAATTGTTTCTTAGATGTTACACATAAAAATCATACAAGAAGCTGCCAGGAATATTTTCTGTAAGAATTAAATGTTGCCCAATTCGATATGCACATTTTTTTATTTGTTAATATGTATGAGAACACTGTTGGATGCAAAAGCACATTTATATGAGATTTAACATGTACATTAGGAATGTCACAGTTTAATTTTCACTTCTTCTTTTTCCAAGGCTTTTTCTTGAACTTTGAGTCAACAGTCATCTGAGACTGTCTTTTCAGAGCCTCTCGTGAGATGGTCCCTGCATCGTCCTCATCGCTCTCCCCTTCTGACACACAAACATTTAAGGAAAGTCATTGATACATAATAAACAATAATAATAAAATAATACAACTGTGCAAATGTGTGTGTGTGTGTATATCTCACCATCATCAAACAGCTCCTGTCTCTGGTCCTCAGGCAGCAGGACACGAGTGTTGAAGGTTGGCAACTTTCCCTCAATTTTGAGAAAAAACTGCTCAAGAAATACAGTTTTATACTTCAAATACTAATACATTTTTAGTTTCCACACATTTATACATTTATTGATAAGACACAGGAACTTGCTTCTATGTTTCTGCAAGTTACATAATGAAACTGATAAAAAGAGAATTATTCAACAATGTTTGATACGTCAGTAGAAATGAAATTGCATAAGTAATTTTAATGTTTGATTTGTCATTTAAGATGCCATCCAAAATTTGGAAAAGACTCAGGCCACAGAGCCAAACAGCAGCTGAGTTAGGGGATGGTGATATAAACAAAAAAATATATTGATATTTCATTAAAATATCCTGATAACGTTCATAATCTTTCAGCTGGAAAAGTGCTAAAACTTCGAAAATGTGCTTTGATGAGGAAACAACTTTATAACATAGAGTAGAAAATAGCATAATTGTTTCGTCTTTTAATTATATATACATATGTGTATGTATGTGTATATATATATATATATATATATATATATATATATATATATATATATATATATTTTTTTTTTACATTTATTATCAACTTTAAATTGATTGCATTTTTTTTTCTTTTGAGCATCGGATTAGTCAGTTGTTGCTTTAGCAACAGCGTTTCTATGTACTTGAATGAACACCAAACGAAAACAAGAAGATGGCACTAACAAAGATACTTGCGTCACGGACATTATAAAACTATTTCAATCATGCAAGTGACATCAAAAAGAATACAACCCGAAGTGCCAAACATTCCCCTTTAATAAGTGGAATATTAAAATGAGTCTCTGATTTGAATACTGAAATATGACTCATGACTGGTGTTGTAATTGTTACCTTTTCATCCTCTATCATCTTCATAATGGCAGAGAAGTCTTTCCCCTGGAGTTCACTGTAGAGGGACTGCAGTTTCAGTTCACACTTGCTCAACAGCTCCACCAGTCTTGAGTCTGTGGACACTATGGTGGAAGTGTCCTCAACCTGGAAGGAATAAAGCCACAAACAGAAAAATATACAATAAGCAAGTTGTCTTCTGTCAGTTTAGTAAAAATCATAGTAAATCTGGCAAAAAGGGTGGTGCCAGGAGTACATTTCTTGCTTCATTTTGTTGACAAGATTAAATACAAAAAAAGTACAGATGGATTTTTAGATATCATATTTAGTATTTGACTAAACTTGAGGTTACTGAAAATCTAGCAATTTAGATCTTAGAATTAGATATTAACAAATCCTTCCATACAATCCATCAAAATCAAAAGTACAAGATTGTTAAGTTTGGTGTATGTAGGTTTACCAGCGGGATGTGTTGCAGTTTGTCAGCGAGATGCTCCACTCCAGCCTGGACTGTGCCCAGAGTTTTTTCCAGGGAGCTCAGAGTCTCTTTGGCCTGGTCACACCTCCTCTGAGCGGCCTGCAGCTGCTGCTCACAGTCCTCCAGGATGTGTTGGTCCCTGTCCAATCAGAGAGAGAGAGGAGGCATGCACCAAATATAATGAGTTAATGTGGGACATCTGACAGAACTGAACAGTACATGATTATACAAGTTTGATACAGTAAGCTCATCATGTTAACAAATGTACTCTGCTTATATATTTTGAAATATATATTATGTATAACTGTGGCAAAAACATGACCAAACCAAAGACTAAATCAGGATTACACCATACTTTGGTCACATTCAATACATTTAGATTTTAGGTTATATTTAAAAGCAGCAAATGTTTCAAAGAAAGATCAATGTTTATGCTGTGTCATCTGATACAGACACAAATATAATTGATACGGTATAAATTTTTTGCTTGTGAAATAATGAAAAGATCTTAAATAAATGTGATCCACTTTAAAATGGGGACAGTGACAGGAGCAGTGATTACCTGGATATTTTAGCTTCTCCAGAATATTTCTTATCCTCAAATTGTTGATCCAGCTGGGCCTTCTGCTCCTTCAACTCCACCAAAGTGTTTTTATTTTCCTCTGTCAGTTTCTCCAGATGCTCATGGATCCCTTTCTGTGTGACAAAGCGCTCTGCCACCTCCTGGAGGAACAAGGAATTGCATTTTCAACATGACAAGCATGATAAAAAGATTATGATTAAATTTAATTATTTCTCTTTTCAAATGACCAATAATGTAAAATAAACACTTGCAATTTTGAGATTGGTTTAAATAAAATTAAATGTCATCTTGCGGCACGGTGGCTGAGTGGCTAGCACTCATGCCTCACAGCAAGAAGGTTCTGGGTTCGATCCCCAGGTCGCCCAGGGCCTTTCTGTGTGGAGTTTGCATGTTTCTCCCTGTGTCTGGATGGGTTTCCTCCGGGTGCTCCGGTTTCCCCCATCAACCCAAAACATGCTACAGGTCTCCAGAACAGTTGATAGTCAAAGGTCAGTTAAATACAATCAATCAATGAACCTGTCCAGGGACAACAGGTGGAAATTAGCACTGATGCTACAACCTGATGTACAATGCATCTCTCCTGTCACGGTTAATGTGAAAATTGTGCGCTGTCCCTGTCTTAAATAAAAATAAATAAATCTTGATTACTAATTACTTAATTTACATGGTTATACATTGGATTCAGTTGGCCTGTTCATGGCTTTCAGCTTCCTGTTATATATGACAGTTGAGGAATTTTCACCAAAATATTCAAAATATTTTTCTATTTATGTATTTATTTATTTGTCTCAAACATTAAGAACAAAAACAACAAAGTAATTTCTCATTCCACAAGTCACAATATATTTGAGAAGGTGTAGAATAAAGCCAAGGCTTCTTCTGGTTCCACTCCAAATAGGCCTTGGCTTATAATATTTACTTTTATATTGTAAATTACTATGGCAACAGTCCTATTTTCTTATCATTCTGAAATCTATAGATTATAAACTAAAACATCACTGAGCAGTTATAGGTTGTCAGCAGATCTAATAGGTTTCAGACGACAACACCATTCTATAGACAAATAAAAATGAATACAGATGAGGGACTGCTAAAATTAATATTGTTAAAATGTAGATAATGTTCAAGAATCCAGTTAGTAATAGAAATTACCAGGTTCAACATTTGTGAATTTACCTTTTGGATATTTCAACTGAAAGAACAATGTCATTAATAGGGAAGGCTGGCTGCTGCTGCCCTCCATCTGCGAGTGTGACATGATTTCATTGAAGAGCCTGAAAAACTCCAGTACCTGTATGTCAGTGACACCTGTAGCCTCCTTGATTTGTCGAAACACGTCCTCAAAAGTGGACATGGCTTTGTCCTCGTCTCCAGTTGTCCTAGTGGTGCTGCGCTGGGCCTCACTGCTCTGGTCATCTGACTGCAGGACTGTCCTCTGTGTCTGTGCGGGACCCACGTTACAAACATTATTAAAGCAGTAAAAACAAGGGAGTAATTTTTGTTTACATCCAAATAGTTATGCTATAGAGTCTGGGGCCTTTCTGGAAACGGGTGTCAATGTATTAAATAAGATAGCCCTGCCCCATGTTGTTGAAAAGATACTTTATTAGCAATATCCAAACATATACCAAGACATAATGTGGAAAGAAGAAATAAAAATAGAGTTTACATTACCCTTCTCTCAACTTTCTCTGTCTGTATTTTGTGCTCTTCCACCTTGGCCTTATAGCGCTCCCTCTCCTTACGATCTTTGTAGAGCAGTTCCTCTCTTTGTTGTAGTTCAGCCTGGACAGAATAAGGAAAATATGATAAGAGTAAAACAGACATACATATACAATAAATTATTAAAGTATATTTCTAGAGAGTGTTACCTTGGATGCCTCTGCAGAGAGCTGGGCGTCATGGTTCATGGCCTGCAGGTTTTGAAGCTCCTCTTTATGATTCAGGATTTCTACCTCTAGACTGTCCAACTGACTCGAAAAATTCAGGCTCTCATCCTATAATACAAAAACATGTACAGTAAAGACAATGGCTGGTTAAGCATAAGGTGCACTTTAGTGACCCTCTTGGTGGAGAGAAAAATGGTCTTCTGTCCCACAAAACCTGGAGCAAAGACACTCCTCTAATCTACTAGGTTTTAAAACTTCAAAAAATACTGAATAATAGTAAAATGTATCAATGATCAAAGGAAATAGCAATAAATGTTAAGTCTATTTAATTTTCTTTGTAGCTTTGAATTCAATGTTCCAAATAGTTTTCCAGCTCTCTTCAAAGCAGTAAAGGTGATCCACTTAATATATGGATAAGTCTGTAACAGCTGGTTGTACCTGTAGATGGCTTTTGAGTGTCAGATAGTTCCTTGTGATATTTTCAGCCTCTTTACATTTCAATTGAGTCTTCTCCAAGTTATTCTCCAATGATCGCAATTTCTGAATACAGATGTAACGTAAAGATAAATGATCAAGTAGATAAAATAAGATATCTTTTGTAAACCACATGCTAGCTCAATCACCATCGCATCTTCCTCTCTTTTCTGAGCACGTGGATCTGTAGTTTTAGAGGCACCGCTCCCTAGAGGTTTCAGTCTGTCATATTCTAACTTCAGCTCATTGGCGCGCTGCTGCAGAGTCTGTGTGATGTGCTTTTGGGCATTCAGACGCTTCTTTTTCGATTGGAGCTTTCTATCCAGAGTAGCCAGTGCTGTCTGCAAATTATATATTAAAAATGTAACCAGGATTAAGTGGAATGCTTTAAGTGAAAAAATGACATTTACCTTTCCTGACATGTTACGGAAGGCATCTTTGTCAGAGATTTTATCCACATTATGAAAAGCCACTTTAACAACGTGTTTATCCCCCTACAAATACAAAACACATTCACTTATTAGTTAGACCAACATTGTAGACCCTTTCAAAGTTTGTTTACATTATAAATTCCATAATGGAAAACAAATTGAAGTATAACAATCTAATGCCTCACATAGGCTCTACACATAAATGTAGGGCCTATGACCTTAAAGACATTTTCTTTAAGCCTGGTTTAAAGACACTGTTTTTAAGCCTGGCTTAAAGACATTGTAATTTACATGATTTGTTTATGTGATTATGATCGAAACAGTGTGGGCAAATACTTACAGAAATGCTGCTGACCCCACAATATATATATTACATACTTACCACAAATTATACTTTTTGTGAAATCATTAGAAATAGAAACGCAAACTAACTGGTAATTCTACACTGGAAAAGTTAAAATTCAAACATTTTGAATTTCCACCTTTCTATTTAATTATTTTAAAAAGTTGAAAATAACTGCATACTTCATTTTTACAAATTTTTTATCCTTCAGATGACATAATATTTTAAAGGGTCACCTCGCTGGCTGCTGCGAGTTTCTTGTAGAGCCTGGTGTTCTCCTCTCTCAGCTGCTGCACCATCTCTCTGTTCTTTCTGATGGTGGCCTGGGAGGTTTCATAAAACGCAGTTCTGTCGCCCTCTGGTGGACACATGCATCACTTACACATGTATCATATTGCGAGAGAAACCGGACATTTTCCAGGATTTTTATTAGTACTACATTTATATAAAACATTATCACACTCATCAAAGGACTAAACGTGAAGCTAAAATAATTTAATAGTATTGTTACCCATAGATGTGTTTTCGTCATTTTAGCGCATAGTGAGCAAGCAGGTTGTCTTTTAATGAGAAAAAAACTTACCTAAAAGTTGAATTCTCCGCTGTAACTCGGTTATTTGGTCACTCAGTGGAGGTTTGTGGGTCTCTGCGCTGAAGGGCATGTTGGTGTTTTAGTAGAAGTAGTAGAAGAGAGAAAAGTAAAACCATCCGCTTTTTGACTCCGACTCAATGAAATCAGCTCAAACTGTTGCTAAGCAACGAGTCACAAACCACAGAGAAGTCTGAGCGCCCCCGTGTGCCCACAGAGCACTAAATAACACACTTCATCTCAACATCCATGACAATTTTATTAATTCCCAGAAAAATATTAAAATCCACTGTACAAAACAAACTTGCTTTCATTTTAATTAGTACAAAAAATATATAATACTGTTAGCTTTATTAAGGCACTTTCTGCCATTTGAAATCTCATAAGGCCATATTATCACACATTATTTTGAGTTAGTTATCTAAATGGTAACAGTTCAACTTTGGTAAGTGGCCAAGACAGTGCAAAAGGCTTTTAGAACTGACATTGCGTTATTCCTCAAGTGGCTATTTGCCGCATACTTCAAAACATAATCAGACTGCATGGCAGTATGAACAAATAATAATAATCATGTAAACATAACAGAATAAAACAAAGATAAACACTATATTACATCATGCAGTGGTTACTTTACAGCCTATAATTCCTTCAGCAGCAGACCTGCACTTCAAATACTTCCCTGAACAAGATGGCACTTGGACACCTTTTGTTACTGCTCTATTTGAAAACATTGATATAAACTCTCTCACACACTGGTCTGAGTTAGTCAACTTGTTTGGGCTGTTCATTGGTTTTCTTCAGGAGCTCCAGGAGGCCCTGGGACATGAAATACGGTCGCTCTGCTGACCCATCATTACGTTCAAGGTCTTCCACTGTAGCACACACAGAAGCAGAGAGGTTAAACTATGCATTTTGATATTATGGATATTAACCCTAACATTATCCATAGTTGTATATATCTATGTGATGTTAACTTACCTGCTCAAGGCCAGAAATACCTCAGTTAACATTTACACTTTGTTTCAAATACAATCACTTTTAATAAAGATATACATTGTCCAGTAAATATGGAATGTAAAGTTGGAAAATCATTGTACACATTTCATAGGATGGCAAACAAGAATTACAAAAGCAATAAAAGACAAAATGTTAGTAGCAAGCATTCAAAGGCTGAGTCAACATCATGCAGCACTTAGACAGTATAAAGAAAGAGAGATAGAGAGAGAAAGGAGAAGAGAGGGAGGAGAGACAGAGCAAGGCAGGCAGAGGTCAGTAAACATGTGGGTATCTCATGGCTGCATAATGCATCAATTTGGCTTTTAAAAATTCAGTTACAATTCATATTCATTGATATTAAGAAAACACTGCAATATTGTTACAAGCCCACATCCTTGAGTATGTGACAAAATACATGTGTTTAAAAAGTCCAGGTCATTTTGATATTTTGACCTTCATTTACACTTGTTAATCTGCTGTTGTTGTTAGTTTTTTTTTAAAACAAGTTTTGACAAGTGCAATGACAACTAATTTGATTTAAATAAATAAACCATACAAGGTCATTTATTTATTTCTAATTACAATACTTTACATAATCATGGCATATTGCCAATGTTCTCATATTATGCAGCCCTAATTTGTATCAGCAAAGAGAGGTCACAAAAGTTAGTTTTACAATCACAGCACTCTTACACCATTCTGAGAGGCAAGAAGGTAGAAATACAATACTTGGGACCCCATTATTGATTGATTCTGACAAGACTGAAGCCAAAAATTACATAGACTACATAATCTACAGAAGTCTCAAGTGAAAAAGCAAGTCCAGTTTATCAAATATGTCTGTTACATTTTGGCGTCAGCTGGTATTATTGTAAACAGTGAAATAGAGATTCACCATTAGGACGTATTGATTGACTGTAAACATTGTAGTCCTGAATTGCATTAGTTAAGACAACAGAATTTGACATCAGGCACAGGTTCAAGCACTCACAATTTTTTTACAGATCTTCACAATATAAAAACTGACATTGACCAACCTTGACCCACAAAAGCAATTTTCAAGCTACAGAGATGCACTGGGCTTTAATAAAACCTGCTTCACTCATCACGGTTCATCCACTTCTTCAGCTGGGACAGTACAACACTCACGAAGCAAAAAGGCATTCTGAATTTTAAACTTATTTGCCGTACATTGAACAGGTCCATACCACAAAAGGTTTTAATTAAATTTTTGTGTGTTTCCAATCTATTCTTGTGGGGAAGTGGCAGTTGCATCAATTTCTTGCTTGGTATCTTCATCTTTCTTGTCCTTTACCTCCTCTGTATTAACCTCCTCTTTTGGGGCAGGGGCTTCCTCAGTCTTTTCCTCAATTTTAGCCTCTTGTTTGTCCTCCGGTTCCTTAGTATCTGGCTTTTGTTCGATCTCATTGGTTTGAATATCATTTTGCACCACCTTGCTCTCCTCATCTGTATTTTCAGCATTGGCATGTAGGGGTTGCTCTTCCTCATTCTCCTGTTTGAGCACTGTTTGTTGTTGAAGCTGGATCTCTCCGTCTTGTTGCTGCTGTAGAGGGGTTTCTTCTTCGCATTTGACCTCCTCCAGATTTTTGGCAGTTTCTAGCTGCTCAATGCCATCATGCTCCTCCTCCGCCCTTATAGTTTTGGACAAAATCTCATGTAACTCTACCGACATGAAGTAGGGCCTGTCTGAGGAGCCGTCATTTCTTTCTAAATCTTCGCCTTTTCAGTGTTAAGTGCACATATGTGGTGTGATAGAGTGGGTTAATGGGAAAAAGATGAAATAAAAGCAAGAAACAATAGTAAAAGTGTGAAAATTAATGTGACAAAATTAGTGGGAGAGAGAAATGAGAAGAAGAGTTAGAAAAGGTATCATTACAAAGAAATCAGCAGCAGTTTTAAAGAAAATAAATTGTTTGTGCCACATAAGTACTTACAGAAACAGAGGAAGAGCGTGTCCACACACATGGCGTACACACTGAAGAATCCATGGGCAATGAGGTAGGACCCCACAACAACCGTCTGAAAACATACATACACAGTAAGTTATTCAAGAAATGAAAATAAAATTACAACATGAAAACAATAATGACATATACAATACACAGTGAAAATTGACCACTCCTTTAAAGAAATCATAAATAATTGCTACAAGGAGCAGAATTTTTTGGCCAATGTCAAATTCCTAACATAGATATTAAGAGTACATTGAGGAATGTTCAATAGATCCTCTGTGTTCAGTTTAGTGTTATCTCACCAGTATTGGCACCCAGTAGTAGTTGAGAGATGGAGCAGCGTCTTCAACTGCTTTAATTCTCCCCGAAAAGAAGAAGAAAGAGAAGATTCCTGCATAAAATTAAAACATGTATTACTGTTTTCTATGTTATTTTTTTGTAAAGCTTAAGAAAAAATATGATGAAGTTTTAAACGCACCAACAATACCAACAATAAGAAGCTTTCCAAGAAATAGCAGAAAATCAGTGACTTTGTCCAAAACAGCCACTCTGTAAAACAAAACTAGAACATAAGCTGAAGTTATGTAAAAACAAAAAACAATATTTTTTTTAAATAAATGTTTCAGACCTGACAATGTTTCTCATGAGGAGGAAGAATGCGTCTTTAGCAGAAGTACAAAAGCTTTTCCCATAAATGGCAATCTGTTGGAAAAATTCACCACTTACACAACATACACAGAAATGTCCAGTGTGAGAATGGGGTCAGGGAACTAACCATGATGTAAGCGTTCCTGTTTAAGAACTTGATGCATTTCTCGAGACACCAGAAGCAACACTTCATACAGCTCAGCATAAATTTGGTACACTTGTTTTGAGCCCCTGTAAATTAAGAAAACACTTCATAATAACTTCATAAATGTAACACTATAATTTGGATTTCTTGTTAAATGTTTTTACCTTTCAGTTTGTGATCCAGATACTCCAGAATGACCCTGATGACCTGGACTATAGACAATATGAGAGAGCCAAAAGCCAGGGAGCCTGTGTGGTATCTGAACAGAAGGAGAAAGGCTGTGAGTAAGAATTAAAAATAATAATTGCAATACATGTATTCAATACAATTTTTTTAACATTTTGGGATGTGTGGCTGGGTACCTTAGCGCTCGTCCCAGTGAGGAGAAAATGGGGTATGCAGGGATGTCCTCCGGCTTCTTAAAAGCCCAGTAATACGAGGCAAAAGCCCCCGACAGAGTGACCTGTCCCAGGGCAGTCACAAAATTGGCACACCAGAAGAAGAGGAAAACATTGTAGAACTGGAATAGGATGAGATATTTGTGATACAGGGTCTCTCCGCCATAAAATGCAAACAGGCACTCAGCATCCGGACACTGTTGTGAGATGTTGGAAGTGTTGAAAGTCTGAAGAGAAAATTAAAATATGACTTAATAACACAGTAGCTGAGTATTCATTGATGTTGTGTTTTATAGTAATGTTACCTTGGGGTCACAAGTTTCTCGTGCATATTCACAGTCAGAGTTATTGAATACTTTGTACACTTGCTCATTAGAGGTTGACAAGAATCTGATTACGTGGGTTAAAGAAACTGTCTGTAGTGTCATGACTAATAAAAAATGTAAATAATGAAGATTAGATAGATAGTACTTGCCACTATTGGGAAAATTATTTCTAAACTAAACTAACTAAAGTATCAAGAATTTTAGAAGTGCAAATCATTTACTGAAGGATACACAGCAGTAATGGCCCAGTAAGCGATTACCACAACCAAAAGGGCAAAGGTGAGCAGTGGGTAGAACAGAGCGGACATGACATGGCCTACGGCTCTGAAAAACAAAAACAAAATTACATAGAAAGGTAATATAGAAAATGATAGCATTGTAGAGTAAGTATGCAATTACAAAGCAACACTGACCTGCTGGCTTCTTTGATGAGGGCAATTGCAATAAGCAGTCTTTTTCTCAAGAATATGAGCAGCAAAATGATGATGAATTCAACAATACACAGGATTATCACTATAATAGAGTAGGTATTGTGAATTATTAATCATAAATAAACAAATAGTATGTATCTTACATATAGTAAGAAAGTATCATGGTTAAATCCACTTACAGAAAGCTAACCACGTTTGCCTGATTTGTAGATAAACAGAGAAGTCAGTTTGCAGGCCCAGATCTCGAATAGTGACATCTGCTCCTGGCTCACCCTTCAGGCTGGCATACTCCATGTAGCAGTGGAAAATCCCTAGAAAAAACACATTACTCAAAATTAACAACCAACTTAAACATGTTTAACTGGCAAAAAATGAGTTCAGCCCTTACCATAACCAATGACGAGAATGACCAAGATAATCATCACCCACACCATAATTCCAGCCAAGAATCGCAGCAGCACAATAAAGATTAAACTGACGACCATAGCGATCACCAGTCCACTGTGAAGGGGATGGAACATTAATGTTAGTTGTTGTAATCAGACCCCCTTTATATGTCACAGACCCTGTACTGCAAATATGAAAAAACTGTGCTTAGTTTTGGATGGATGGATGGATGAGGGCAACAGACTGTTTCCATATTGATACTGTATCCATATATAATATACCTGTAGTATACAGGTACAGGTGTTGTACCAACACAACAGGATGTGGTAGAGTGAGTGGTACATGACTAGACTTACAGCAGTATCCAGTGCCATGATTGTGTGTAGTCTTCAAAGATCCTCATTGCTACTTGACGAGCTTCAACACCCACATTTGACTTCCTGTATGAAAACAAAACAAAACACCAACAAGTTTGTTTAGCTGTAATTCTAAATTAGAGACATCTGCCATTCCTGCAGGGCAGCTTGGTATAGCATATGGTGTCTTAAGTACCATCTAACTAAAACACAACCAAGACTAAACCATAATCACCTTAACTAACCTAGAAATAATAATAACCAGGCTAATTGCAGGACTATGTAGGCAAAATCAGCACAAAATACCTCCCAAGCAACAATGACAGCAGCCTTATGATGCCACAGTTGATGGCATAAAAATAGAGCAATGCACAGGGAACATTAAATGAAGCATAACATGATACACCACAAATCTGACCAGTGTCCAAACATTTCACCTCTTTACTGTGAGTGTAATGTTTAAACTGTATAAATTAATTTGGAATTTAAAAAATGCATGAACAGAGCCTCACTTTGATGCCTCCAGCACTTCAGTGGCATTTATGCTTTTTCCGTCTCCTGTGTCAAAACTGGTCTCATTGCCCACGACCACGACCCCACCTTTCATTGTTCCCAAAGCAGGAAGGCACCTCCGTGTGACTACAGAAAGAAAACATTAACATTACAATTATAAAACTGAAAAATTACTTAATAAACTACTATAACTGACTTACATGGTTTACTTGGCATCAGCATGGCAGGACATAAATTATCCCTCAGGATCTCAGGAGAACTCTAAAGAATTACATTAGGTTTCCAGTTACTTGTGTAATTGTTCAAATCAAAGGAGATTTAGTTTTAATATTTACCTTACTGAAATCCACTCCTTCCTTACAGAACTGTTTGTAGTATTCATGCTCGCCCATCATTTTAGCTTTTATCAGTGTTAAATGTTTATCAGGACATTTCTCCACACACAGCTGAACCACAGAAAACAGAAATAAATTAAAATTGGTTCAAAACAAAATGTACCAAAAATATTTCTCTGCTGACCTGTGTGGTGGGGCACTGAAACTCCAGCAGAACCAAGGGGCTGGCACATTTTAGGATGTTAAAATAGAACAAAAATGGCTTCTTCCTGTAAAAAATAAAATTGATATCAAATTAAATCTTCATTCAGGGATATTTGATGAGATTATATTGTTTTCCAGGGTGTTCAGCATGCACTGAAGCATTATGGGTGTGTCTGACTCACTCAAGGGGCGTCCCGGCCTGTCCACAGAACTGCCCTCTGCTGTCAGTGGGGTAGATGACCTTCCTGGGATCACCTTGGGACCATGCTGTAGAGAAAAACCAAATGAGTATTTTGTGACTTAACAAAAGTAAATAATATTAATTTGTTTGCAAAGATCTATAGCTAATTGTATAACTCTGTCAAAAAACATTCAAACTTAAATAGAGCTTTAAATTCAGCACCACACTTGCAAGGTTTTTTCCTTGTTTTAATCTTGTGCTCTTTATTAGTTTAGTTTTAATTTCAAATCAGTTTTTTTTAATTAAAATAATGTTTCCATTTAATGGATATAATATTGTGCAACTCCAAAACTCTTACCCAGAATACCCACAGCAAAATAGCCAAACAAAGCGAGGATGAAGAGGATGCAGCAGAGGATGTCAGTGCAGCCCCTGAAGAAGAGGATGAGAGAGTTAAAGCACTGTTTGTGAGAACTACAGAAAGGATAATGATCTGGTCATCTCACCTGTTTTGGATGGGTCCTTTGAAACTTGGATCAAACTTCCTGGACTCTCCTGGAGCACAGAAAAAAAAAGGTAATTTATATATCTGCCAAAAATAAATTATTTAATTTCTGCTATTCACAACACAGTTAAAACTCATATCAATCATCAAAATTACAAGAAAACTAGAAGGACCCAAAATATACATAAAATGATTTCCTTTTTCTCTTAGTGCATTCCCCAGCCTAAACATAGGTGTGAAGCTGTCAATTTAACAGGACTGATTGCCTCAAAGGGACATCTCCATAAAAACCAACAGTGCAGTCCACCCAATTGTCTTTGGAATGTCCACATGTAGTACATAGTAAAACCTTTGTTCATATCATGTTGTTGACAGAGATGTAATTTACAACAACCTGGAACACTTAAACTAGAAAATGTCTCTTTATTGTTACTATAAACCATAAGGACCAATGTTTCAGATGCTCTCTGTGTGAACATCTGTTGAGATTTCACTTCTTGTTTCCAACAGTGTGTGTTTGTGCAACTGTTTCTTTCTAATGGTTTTCTCAGCAATTTGGTAGAGTACATTTCAAGTTACTGCCTTTCATTGAAAAATGTGTTGAGCTGAATCCTATCATTTCTAACACATGTGAAGTCCTTTGGGCCGCTGCTGTTGTTGTAAATGTGCTCTTTCATTTGAAAAAAAATGTGTTCAGTTTAATAAATGCAAAAACACATGTAAATGCAACAAACACATTTTAAATGTATATCTTTTTGGTGAAGTTTGGTGAGGGTTATTTTTGCATAATGATTACATTGAACTGAGCTGAAATCAAAACGTTACTTTCAGCTGACGATGAAGCTCTTTAAGTAAAGTTAGTTATTTTTTGTGTTTTGATGGAGACAGTTAACTTACAACTTTTACTTTTGCATTCTACTATATTACCAGATTTATTAGATTATAAATCTGCACTGGTACAGAGTACATAGACCGAGACAAAGGGTTTTTTCAGCCTTATGTCATGCCAAGCAGCAACCCACAAAATGTCTCCGTACAGACGGCAGGCGTCATGGAAACCCCTCAGACACAGCAGAGACAAAACCTCGCCCATTTTTCTCTTAACTGTCATTGCAACTCCAACAATTACCATGATTTAAACAATGATGGCAAATAAACAATACTAACAACACATCCTAACAACATGTAATTGAGCACAATTTATTTTCATTTTATGTGCTCACTATGTACTACTGTGTCTACTACAATTACTAAATATTCCAGTTAAAGGCTATTTTCTGGCTCAGTGAATATGTTGATGATCTCAGTGATTTTATTTTTAGCCATAAACAATTAAGCTGAATTCACATATTTACTGTATTTCTTAAGATTATTGTGAGTAATTTTGGCCTATATAATGTCTGTCATGACAGGAAGCAACTCGTCAGAGATGAGTTGTTTGTTTTGCTAAGACATCCTTTTGCAAGATAGTGACATCCTTTGTCTGACTGTACAAGCTCCGATAAACACAAATGAATACAAATACGGTAAGTACGTATCTTCTATTTTTTGTACCTGCCGTGTTGACATTTAGTTATAATACATTTATGCACACAGTGGTTCTACTACGTTTCTAAACAAAAAACACCAGTACTACTCATTGTAAATCATATAAGTCATATTGAACCTTAATATTTTGTCATTTCTTACCTTTTTTATAATTTGTCATGTTGTTTCAGTAAGCTCTCTGCCCTCTGCTGTGTATTTACATTTCCTTCCTGTAATATTGCTCTTAATCTCACTTCCTTCTTAGAGAAATGTACTATTCTGCGTCTCTCTGGTCCCTCTTGTGGTCGTTGGCGTCGGGGGAACGGGCACAACAAGTGCACTAACTGACAGGGGACTGGTAAAACGAGACTTCTGGTGCCTCTCGCTTTGCTGCTTAAACAAAGCCCAGAAATTGACAATTTAAATGACATAAATAAAAAAAAAAAAAAAAAAATCAACACTTTATTCTTTATTTAATTGTAATAATTCTCAACATTCTCAAAATTGATAAAAAAAAATATATATATATATATATATATATATATATATATATATATATATCCCACAGTGGCAATGCACAACATTATTTTGGTTTAATTTTCATTAATGTAAATTGTGCCAATAAAAAATAACTAAATAAATATAAAACAATCAGTTATACCTGAATGTAGGACTGGCAAAAAAAAAAAAAGAATGATCTACATTTTTTATTTTATTAAATTAAAAAGCGAATCAGTATAAGCATGTCAATATGATATAGTCATACTGATTTACTATTAATTATTATCATATATCAATATAACTTTCAATCTTCTTTAGGAACATAAACAACACCATTCTGCTCCAAACCACCTGACAGAGGACTGGCTCTGGAACTCAGTTAAAAAGACCCAAGCTGATCACTGACTATTTGACATGATTGGAAATTGATGTGATTAAAATTGTATTACTTTCAAAGCCCCACCTGTAATAGGATCATAATAAGTGTCACCAGTAATTATGAAATATTTAGTACCTTTGCCTATTCTATCACCAAAACAATGACGCTCTGCTTCTGCTCACTTGACCACGCGGAGTTGAATGTCTCTAATTGCTGTGAAGTCATTATCTTGATCTCAGCATATTTGACACAGGAGGCGGTGTTCAGCATGGAGTGGATCAAGGACAATACGGAACGCAACAATGTCTTGTAATTTGGGTGGAACACGCCCAATGCCTGATCTGCCCACTTCTAGCATGTGATAAGACTGCAGTACTCCATATCAAGAAATACAATTCCAACTATTGACAACAAGACAATGTGGAAATCAAAACCATAAAATACTGCTAAAAAGTCACTGTTGTGTTATAATTGTCTTTTATGTACTAGAAAAAGCATATATCTAATACAAAATATACTCTCTATATAAATATAAGTAACTCTTTAATCTAAATTTGAAAGACGTAAAAATTCACGTTCTATTTTTAGGCACACTGTAACTGTAAATACAAAAAAGCTTTCTTCAATTCAAGATTATGCAAGGGTCTATTGAGAAAGGTACACCTACAGCAGGAAAATTCATATGCTGGTATTTGACCTGGTTTATGGTGAACTTTGTCCTACACAACATGTATATTTTTATAACTTTATGGATGCAGGTTAATTATATTAGATCTTGAGGTGGTAACAGCTACTCTATTCTATTCAGTTGGCTAGAAAGCTATAGGAAATGGTGAAAAAGATGCTGAGAGAATATTCCACTTGTTTAGATTTAATTAACAAAAAGCATCAATTTTCAATCATGTAGGCCTTTGTCTGAGCATCAGTAAATCTAAAGCATCTTATTAAACCAGTCAGTCAGCTGTCTCTTTGGCCGTTTTGTACCATATAACAATGTGCAATTGTGTTCAAAAAGCCTTACAGCTAATTCGCTCGCCACCAGCTGCTAAACAGCCATGTATGTTTACACAATTAGTCAAGCTGATAAAGTTAGAAGATAATTACTGCTGGTTGTACACAAGACGTGACCAGTTTGTCAAACAAGAATGTGAATTGCATTTAATATTTCTCATTTGTCAAAGCATGAGATCATTAGGAATGCAGCTAACCTTGTAGAACCTAATGTGCATGTCTGGTTTTTCAAGTTCAAAGGAGTTATGTTAATGAGTGTGGACATAACAGTAAGACATAGGGAGAGAGTTTACCGCGGTGACCTGACAAGAAAAAAGCTAACCAAATACCTGACAGTTATAAAATGTTAAGTAATGGCCAGAGTTTGATATTTGTAATTTAAAATAATAAAACTATATAAGACTAATCAATAATGTTTCATTGTTGTTGTTGTTGTTTCCTAATATATAACAAATATATG
>NW_026571190.1:19838054-19853831 GCF_026225935.1 Boleophthalmus pectinirostris | reverse complement strand
TGAGCAAGGTTCTACTCAGCAGCGTTTGGCTATTGTGCTGCGTAAAAGGCATACAATAAGTCTAGTATCAGGAAAGTCTTAAATTCAAAGCAATCTGAGACAAATTAAAGCTAGTGCTACTAAAAGAGACAAGCGCATCCAACTTATATCGATAATTTCCCTTGTGGATCAATAAACTTCGTCTAAGTCACTGAAAACATTGGGAAATGTATCTGCTGCATCTGCTGTCAGAATGGGATCGACCAGCACATTTCTCCAAAAATGTTTGTGTAGTACGTTCAATAAGTTAAAACAGCAGTTGGATTTTTTGATTAAGCATTTTCTTTTTATTTAAGATGGTTACATTAGTCATTAGAAAGAACAAATATTGATCATTTCTTTTGTAAAACAACAACTACCATTCAGTGCTTTAGACTATGAGGTCGGCCCAATCATTCTACACTGGACAAGAAAAAACATTTAACCCCATGTGTGTGAACATAAATGGACGCAACTGCTAGGAATCATTTGCGGCAAGTGCTGTTGGGAAACCAGAGGCAGAGGTTTGTTTTTACTGCTTGGAGAAGTAAGCTTGGCTCTTTCCAACTTCTGGGATGATTGTATCACTGCCAGGTTTCCAGCCAGCAGGGCAGACTGTGAAGCACAATAAAAATAACTTACAATGAGCTTCAGAGGAGGGACCTTTAACATAATACAGGTCTAAGGGGACAAAGTACATAGGGTAATAGCCAGTAGGGTAAACTACTGCTGCAAGGCCACTCTCTCCCAGATAAAGAAATAACACTACCATAAAAATACTACAGCAAGTGAAGTCCTATTTCTCTATTGGTTCTTAGCAAACCTTTTGAGCAAATATAATTCTGTAAATATTTTTTATGTGTGGCTGAAGACATTAACACCAAAAAAGGACACAATTGCATTTAGAAATAGTCGGTACCAAATATTAAAAGTCCATATTTTTGACTCACCTTCTCCATGCTTATCGGTGTACTGAAAGGCCTGTACCAGACGCAGGGTTTCATCCACAGAGCGACCCACGGGCAAGTCATTGATGGTGATCTGTCTCAGAATGCCTTTATCATCAATAATGAACAGCCCCCTGAAAAATCATAGGAAGTTAAAATAAAAAAAACAATGCCTTACTCTTAGTGTCATTTGTGTAATCTCTCATGGTTTAACTCAAGAGAAACAACCATTAATTTTTGTCCGTGGTCTTACCTGTAGGAAATGCCGTCCTCCTCCTTGAGCACACCATAGTCTCTGGAAATGGATTTGGTAAGGTCTGCAAGAAGAGGGATTTTCATTTTACCCAGGCCTCCTTGTTTCCTTGGAGTGTTAGTCCTGTAACAATAAAAAAAAACAACAACATAGTTAGTATAATGCAGCAAAATTTATATATATATTTTTTTTTAACTTAATCCGTTCTTGAGAGCCAAATGTCCTTATCAAAACAATACAGAAACGCTCTGAGATACTGATAAATCAAATTGGGGAGTGGCTAGTTTGCTTTGCTTTAACTGCTCAGTAACAGCTACCATATGAAAATACAAAATTATACTCATGATTGTTTGATAAATTGTTCATTTGTTTATTGTATGGTTGTGAATCATTAAAATACTACATCTCTCTTCCTAATTGTGCAGTTGTTTATTTTCCAATGTAAAAAAAAAAAAAAGGCAAACTGTCTCTTGAAGCATGTATGACACGTACCAGGCAAGGTGAGAGAAGTGGGAGTCAACAGAAGCACCAATAACTTCACAGTTGTTTTGACGGAACTCATCTGCTCGGTCACTGAAAGCCACGATCTCAGTGGGACAAACAAAGGTGAAGTCCAGAGGGTAGAAAAAGAGCACCACGTATTTTCCTGAGGATAAAGAAAAGGTTTGTCAAACCCATATAAACTGAAATGATGAGAAAGACTGCACGCATCATACCTTTGTAATCTGACAACTTTATCTCTTTGAAGGATCCATCCATGTATAGTGCTTGTGACCTGAAAGTTGGGGGCAGCCTGGCCGATCTTAGCGTTTCCAGAAGCCATGGTGCTGGTGGTGGAAATAACTGGGAAAAGGCGGTACTTGTTATCTGACAGATCCTTATGTTGTTGACCGCAAGATAAAGAGACGCTGGGTGGAGCTTGATTAACTCGTTTTTCTGACAGACTAAGCCCCCACGGACAGTTACCACTAAAGTTAAAAAAAAAAAAACACTAACATTTCAAAGGCTAGATTTTCCACGCGTCCGTGTTTGCAGCTTCAGTTGAGCAAACCAGCTCGAGTCACATGCAAGTCATGGTCACTCAGCAAGAAACAATGCCGTTTAAGAGGCTTATGCGTGCACTGTTTTAAGCATATATGAAAGAGCTACTCACGATAAATACAACAATTTAATGTACCTTTTCAATTGTATTAAGTTGAATCCAGTTTACTTAAGTTGTTGCATTTTACCCACTGTACTGCACTTTTGTACAGTTCACATCAGCTCATTGTAGTCAAAAGCCGTCTTGCCTAAACAAATTTGTCTTGCAAGCTCTGTGTAGTTGGGGTAATTATTGGATCAAAAATGCCAGTAGACGAAGATAGGCCAGAGTAGTTTAGCCAGAAGAGAAATGAAGCTTTGGCTTTGTGACAATTCAGGCCCATTACCAGAAGAACAAGTGTCCCGCACAGCTCTGCTAGCTTTAAGTTAGCTTTGAACAATACACATGTGCATTTTTTTTCTTCGAATATTTTAAAATTGTGAACATAAGGAAAACCAAATTGGAGTTGCAGCCGTTGAACAGCTAAAGAAAACGCAAACATTTAAACTCACCTGTTTTTGAAGTAATGCCGTGTAAAAACGTTGGAGAGTGTAGAGTCTGGAGTAAGAGAACAGTAGAGAAGGGGCGGCCAAATTATGAGCAAGGCAAGGAGGCGTGACTGCAGCGATCACCGGAACTTAACTTAACAGCACTTTTCACAATAAAACATGTTATAGATATTATCTTTCTTTTTCAATTAAAATCTAAATAATTGAACATGTGACTCCACAATATGAGATTAAATAGTATATATCCATGGTGCATTGTGGATCTGGTATCTTTAAAGTTATTTTTTATGAAACTGTAAAATTGATCTGTTTTAATTTGAAAAGCGTATTTACCCACACATCCGCAGAAAAAATATTTTTCACCAAAGCAGTTTCGTGGAGCTTGCTCGTACTTAAATCTAACCCAGGGACGTAAAAAATATGGGAAGAAACAATAATAGAACAATGATTAAGAGAGTATGCTAAATCTTTGAGTTGACTGCTATAGCAGACTTAAATAGATCGTTGTTCCGGGTAAATGTTGCCAATGCTAACCCGTGGAACAAAACAAAAGGTCGAGAGAAAAAGCTGAGCAAAGGCCATCTGGTTTCGCAGTATTTTATGAATCGTAGGCTTTATTTTAATACAAGAAACCTTTTTAAACCTGCAGCATAAGTGCCAGCCATGGATTCGCAAGGTAAGAATCGTTGTGCACACTGAGAGATGTGATTTAAAACCTCATCTTATTATCATTTCATCTAAATGTAAGTCATACCCATTCGTTTTATTTATATCACGGAGCCAGCTAATCATCTTTTCTGTTGCTATCACTTTCTGTTAAGTTATTGTGAAAGTTTTGTTATTACATTGATGTCTCATGTGAACTGGCCCACAGCACCTGCTCAGCTCATCGTTTGTGAAGTGTGTGGCTCATTCTTTGACTCCCGACGGGGGCTCGCCAACCATGCCAGGGGGCACCTTCGCCAGCTCGGTGTATCTGAACCTGGTGCTGCTCCCATAGACCTTCTAAACCGGCTTATAGCAGAGAGAGATGGGGAATTTCCGAGTTTCAAAACACACTCAAGTTTTTCTGGGTTCAGCCCTAACCACCAAACATCACATCAGGATGCCAGTCCAGTATGTGCGGATGAGGGCACCATGTACAACGCAGGGCATAGAGTCTCGACAACCCCCCAAAGCACTTCTCTTCTGCCATTATCGTCATCGGCACTTAAGATGCTTGAGTCTAGATTAAGTGACTCTGGAAACTCTTCTACCTTAGAAACCTTAACCAAGCCACTATGGGCTCCACTGGCAACAGACGCTCCTATCACTTTAGGTTAGTCTGATCACTGGGGAGCTGTGTTAAATGTAACATCTAAAGGAGTTGAAGTTTAATGAAATTACATGCAGGTTAAAACTGGCTCAGTACTACATAGACATTTATTAAGGTGTGAACATCTTATTTACATCACAACAATTTAAATAAGTCCTCGTTTTATGTATGTACGGGTTTTTATAACTTTTTAAGATTAACACATTGCACAGTTTTGTTTATTTTGAGGGCAAATATTCTCTTGTCATCTTTGCTAATTTGTCTTTTGTCCTTTCTTCATTTTACATTGTCAGACACACTACTGAGGAACTCCACGTTTGTCATCTTTGTGGTTGCTGGTGTGAAACTCGCAAAGGCCTGTCAAGTCACGCCCGATCCCACCTTCGACAGTTGGGGATCCCAGACGGCGATGGCAACCCTATTGAGACCCTTTATCAACTGATGGAGGAGGAAGATCTCAAACCGGTCAACTGTGAAACAACTCCGGCTCTCCAGTCCAGCCCTTTGACCAAAGCCACCAAACGCCCGGCTGAAGTCTCCTCGCCAATGATGTCTACGCCAAACAAACAGCCAAAAAAGGGAAATTTTTATTGCGTTTTGTGTGGAGAGACATTTGAAAACCACAAAGGCCTGGCCATTCACTCACGCTATCATTTGCGACACTTTGGGGTGGATGACTTACTTGGGAAGGAGTCCTCAATTGAAGCTATCCAGGAGTTGATTGAGAGTGGTGTGTTGAAACCTCTTCCTAAAACTAACTCCCCAACACCAACTTCTCCAGTTCAGCCTCTGTCCCCAATTTCATCCAAGTTTTCCCCAATTTCATCCAAGTCTCCCTCAACAGCAAAAGGTGCACCAAAGGCTAAAAAAGGCTTTCGATTTGCAGTGGATCCATTTTTTAGAAAACCAAAGCCAGAAAACACAGAAAGAAGTATCTCAGATGTACAGATGGTTGGCAGAAACTCTCCTCTACCTGCTACAAAAATCTTTATTGCTGGTAAGTCTGGACTTTTTTCCAGAAAAGTTGTATCTTAAATGTATGCTTAAATTAGCTGTATTTTTACTCTAATAATGTATCATTTGTTGTTTCTTTTTTCTTTTAGATTCAGAAAAACCACCAACAATCCCTTGTGATTACTGCAGCCAGTTGTTTGACACGCGTAAAGCCCTTTCTTGTCACGTTCGTTGTCATTTAAGGGAGCTGGGAGTCGCGTTGCCTCTTAACACTTCTCCAATTGAACTTCTCAAAGAAATCATGATTCACAACAGCCAAATGAACTAGGTTAGGGAAAATGAGGAAGGGAATTAAAAACATACTGGAGGGGAAAGGCGTGAAATTATTTCTTTGAGAAGTTCAATTGGAGAAGTGTTAAGAGGCAACGCGACTCCCAGCTCCCTTAAATGACAACGAACGTGACAAGAAAGGGCTTTACGCGTGTCAAACAACTGGCTGCAGTAATCACAAGGGATTGTTGGTGGTTTTTCTGAATCTAAAAGAAAAAAGAAACAACAAATGATACATTATTAGAGTAAAAATACAGCTAATTTAAGCATACATTTAAGATACAACTTTTCTGGAAAAAAGTCCAGACTTACCAGCAATAAAGATTTTTGTAGCAGGTAGAGGAGAGTTTCTGCCAACCATCTGTACATCTGAGATACTTCTTTCTGTGTTTTCTGGCTTTGGTTTTCTAAAAAATGGATCCACTGCAAATCGAAAGCCTTTTTTAGCCTTTGGTGCACCTTTTGCTGTTGAGGGAGACTTGGATGAAATTGGGGAAAACTTGGATGAAATTGGGGACAGAGGCTGAACTGGAGAAGTTGGTGTTGGGGAGTTAGTTTTTAGGAAGAGGTTTCAACACACCACTCTCAATCAACTCCTGGATAGCTTCAATTGAGGACTCCTTCCCAAGTAAGTCATCCACCCCAAAGTGTCGCAAATGATAGCGTGAGTGAATGGCCAGGCCTTTGTGGTTTTCAAATGTCTCTCCACACAAAACGCAATAAAAATTTCCTTTTTTTGGCTGTTTGTTTGGCGTAGACATCATTGGCGAGGAGACTTCAGCCGGGCGTTTGGTGGCTTTGGTCAAAGGGCTGGACTGGAGAGCCGGAGTTGTTTCACAGTTGACCGGTTTGAGATCTTCCTCCTCCATCAGTTGATAAAGGGTCTCAATAGGGTTGCCATCGCCGTCTGGGATCCCCAACTGTCGAAGGTGGGATCGGGCGTGACTTGACAGGCCTTTGCGAGTTTCACACCAGCAACCACAAAGATGACAAACGTGGAGTTCCTCAGTAGTGTCTGACAATGTAAAATGAAGAAAGGACAAAAGACAAATTAGCAAAGATGACAAGAGAATATTTTGCCCTCAAAATAAACAAACTGTGCAATGTGTTAATCTTAAAAAGTTATAAAACCCGTACATACATAAAACGAGGACTTATTTAAATTGTTGTGATGTAAATAAGATGTTCACACCTTAATAAATGTCTATGTAGTACTGAGCCAGTTTTAACCTGCATGTAATTTCATTAAACTTCAACTCCTTTAGATGTTACATTTAACACAGCTCCCCAGTGATCAGACTAACCTAAAGTGATAGGAGCGTCTGTTGCCAGTGGAGCCCATAGTGGCTTGGTTAAGGTTTCTAAGGTAGAAGAGTTTCCAGAGTCACTTAATCTAGACTCAAGCATCTTAAGTGCCGATGACGATAATGGCAGAAGAGAAGTGCTTTGGGGGGTTGTCGAGACTCTATGCCCTGCGTTGTACATGGTGCCCTCATCCGCACATACTGGACTGGCATCCTGATGTGATGTTTGGTGGTTAGGGCTGAACCCAGAAAAACTTGAGTGTGTTTTGAAACTCGGAAATTCCCCATCTCTCTCTGCTATAAGCCGGTTTAGAAGGTCTATGGGAGCAGCACCAGGTTCAGATACACCGAGCTGGCGAAGGTGCCCCCTGGCATGGTTGGCGAGCCCCCGTCGGGAGTCAAAGAATGAGCCACACACTTCACAAACGATGAGCTGAGCAGGTGCTGTGGGCCAGTTCACATGAGACATCAATGTAATAACAAAACTTTCACAATAACTTAACAGAAAGTGATAGCAACAGAAAAGATGATTAGCTGGCTCCGTGATATAAATAAAACGAATGGGTATGACTTACATTTAGATGAAATGATAATAAGATGAGGTTTAAATCACATCTCTCAGTGTGCACAACGATTCTTACCTTGCGAATCCATGGCTGGCACTTATGCTGCAGGTTTAAAAAAGGTTTCTTGTATTAAAATAAAGCCTACGATTCATAAAATACTGCGAAACCAGATGGCCTTTGCTCAGCTTTTTTCTCTCGACCTTTTGTTTTGTTCCACGGGTTAGCATTGGCAACATTTACCCGGAACAACGATCTATTTAAGTCTGCTATAGCAGTCAACTCAAAGATTTAGCATACTCTCTTAATCATTGTTCTATTATTGTTTCTTCCCATATTTTTTTACGTCCCTGGGTTAGATTTAAGTACGAGCAAGCTCCACGAAACTGCTTTGGTGAAAAATATTTTTTCTGCGGATGTGTGGGTAAATACGCTTTTCAAATTAAAACAGATCAATTTTACAGTTTCATAAAAAATAACTTTAAAGATACCAGATCCACAATGCACCATGGATATATACTATTTAATCTCATATTGTGGAGTCACATGTTCAATTATTTAGATTTTAATTGAAAAAGAAAGATAATATCTATAACATGTTTTATTGTGAAAAGTGCTGTTAAGTTAAGTTCCGGTGATCGCTGCAGTCACGCCTCCTTGCCTTGCTCATAATTTGGCCGCCCCTTCTCTACTGTTCTCTGACTCCAGACTCTACACTCTCCAACGTTTTTACACGGCATTACTTCAAAAACAGGTGAGTTTAAATGTTTGCGTTTTCTTTAGCTGTTCAACGGCTGCAACTCCAATTTGGTTTTCCTTATGTTCACAATTTAAAATATTCGAAGAAAAAAAATGCACATGTGTATTGTTCAAAGCTAACTTAAAGCTAGCAGAGCTGTGCGGACACTTGTTCTTCTGGTAATGGGCCTGAATTGTCACAAAGCCAAAGCTTCATTTCTCTTCTGGCTAAACTACTCTGGCCTATCTTCGTCTACTGGCATTTTTGATCCAATAATTACCCCCAACTACACAGAGCTTGCAAGACAAATTTGTTTAGGCAAGACGGCTTTTGACTACAATGAGCTGATGTGAACTGTACAAAAGTGCAGTACAGTGGGTAAAATGCAACAACTTAAGTAAACTGGATTCAACTTAATACAATTGAAAAGGTACATTAAATTGTTGTATTTATCGTGAGTAGCTCTTTCATATATGCTTAAAACAGTGCACGCATAAGCCTCTTAAACGGCATTGTTTCTTGCTGAGTGACCATGACTTGCATGTGACTCGAGCTGGTTTGCTCAACTGAAGCTGCAAACACGGACGCGTGGAAAATCTAGCCTTTGAAATGTTAGTGTTTTTTTTTTTTTTTTTAACTTTAGTGGTAACTGTCCGTGGGGGCTTAGTCTGTCAGAAAAACGAGTTAATCAAGCTCCACCCAGCGTCTCTTTATCTTGCGGTCAACAACATAAGGATCTGTCAGATAACAAGTACCGCCTTTTCCCAGTTATTTCCACCACCAGCACCATGGCTTCTGGAAACGCTAAGATCGGCCAGGCTGCCCCCAACTTTCAGGTCACAGCACTATACATGGATGGATCCTTCAAAGAGATAAAGTTGTCAGATTACAAAGGTATGATGCGTGCAGTCTTTCTCATCATTTCAGTTTATATGGGTTTGACAAACCTTTTCTTTATCCTCAGGAAAATACGTGGTGCTCTTTTTTCTACCCTCTGGACTTCACCTTTGTTTGTCCCACTGAGATCGTGGCTTTCAGTGACCGAGCAGATGAGTTCCGTCAAAACAACTGTGAAGTTATTGGTGCTTCTGTTGACTCCCACTTCTCTCACCTTGCCTGGTACGTGTCATACATGCTTCAAGAGACAGTTTGCCTTTTTTTTTTTTTTTTACATTGGAAAATAAACAACTGCACAATTAGGAAGAGAGATGTAGTATTTTAATGATTCACAACCATACAATAAACAAATGAACAATTTATCAAACAATCATGAGTATAATTTTGTATTTTCATATGGTAGCTGTTACTGAGCAGTTAAAGCAAAGCAAACTAGCCACTCCCCAATTTGATTTATCAGTATCTCAGAGCGTTTCTGTATTGTTTTGATAAGGACATTTGGCTCTCAAGAACGGATTAAGTTAAAAAAAAATATATATATAAATTTTGCTGCATTATACTAACTATGTTGTTGTTTTTTTTTTATTGTTACAGGACTAACACTCCAAGGAAACAAGGAGGCCTGGGTAAAATGAAAATCCCTCTTCTTGCAGACCTTACCAAATCCATTTCCAGAGACTATGGTGTGCTCAAGGAGGAGGACGGCATTTCCTACAGGTAAGACCACGGACAAAAATTAATGGTTGTTTCTCTTGAGTTAAACCATGAGAGATTACACAAATGACACTAAGAGTAAGGCATTGTTTTTTTTATTTTAACTTCCTATGATTTTTCAGGGGGCTGTTCATTATTGATGATAAAGGCATTCTGAGACAGATCACCATCAATGACTTGCCCGTGGGTCGCTCTGTGGATGAAACCCTGCGTCTGGTACAGGCCTTTCAGTACACCGATAAGCATGGAGAAGGTGAGTCAAAAATATGGACTTTTAATATTTGGTACCGACTATTTCTAAATGCAATTGTGTCCTTGGTGTTAATGTCTTCAGCCACACATAAAAAATATTTACAGAATTATATTTGCTCAAAAGGTTTGCTAAGAACCAATAGAGAAATAGGACTTCACTTGCTGTAGTATTTTTATGGTAGTGTTATTTCTTTATCTGGGAGAGAGTGGCCTTGCAGCAGTAGTTTACCCTACTGGCTATTACCCTATGTACTTTGTCCCCTTAGACCTGTATTATGTTAAAGGTCCCTCCTCTGAAGCTCATTGTAAGTTATTTTTATTGTGCTTCACAGTCTGCCCTGCTGGCTGGAAACCTGGCAGTGATACAATCATCCCAGAAGTTGGAAAGAGCCAAGCTTACTTCTCCAAGCAGTAAAAACAAACCTCTGCCTCTGGTTTCCCAACAGCACTTGCCGCAAATGATTCCTAGCAGTTGCGTCCATTTATGTTCACACACATGGGGTTAAATGTTTTTTCTTGTCCAGTGTAGAATGATTGGGCCGACCTCATAGTCTAAAGCACTGAATGGTAGTTGTTGTTTTACAAAAGAAATGATCAATATTTGTTCTTTCTAATGACTAATGTAACCATCTTAAATAAAAAGAAAATGCTTAATAAAAAAATCCAACTGCTGTTTTAACTTATTGAACGTACTACACATAACATTTTTGGAGAAATGTGCTGGTCCGATCCCAATTCTGACAGCTAGATGGCAGCAGATACATTTCCCAATGTTTTCAAGTTGACTTAGACGAAGTTTATTGATCCACAAGGGAAATTATCGATATAAGTTGGATGCGCTTGTCTCTTTTAGTAGCACTAGCTTTAATTTGTGCTCAGATTTGCTTTGAATTTAAGACTTTCCTGATACTAGACTTATTGTATGCCTTTGACGCAGCACAATAGCCAAACGCTGCTGAGTAGAACCTTGCTCAGCCTTAATGACTTTCTCAATGACAGTGTTGGGGTGACCACATTTTGCGAGTCCAGTATGGTTATGGACTGTCCACACAGGTAATTAAAATAATTACCACTCACTTGCTTTACATGAATTTTAGCCCGTCACAAATTATATTTCAGATCAACTACAAAAAGTTGTTGTGTAACCCCTTTCTGGCCTAACGCGCTTGACTTGTTTTGGGAAAATGAAAGCAACAAGGGAAACTCCCTTCGTTAGAATAATCCACTCATTGACAAACATCTACTTCACACGCGCTGATACGAAAGGGAGAAACGCAGCTTTTCTGACTGGCAATGTAGGAGGGAGTTCCCGGAAATATTTTTTTAGGTGACGTTTACCGGCAAAGTTGACCAAATATGGTACGACGCACGTACGTCAATGGGAAACTGTACTACGCCGGTACGCATCCGACGTCAAACTATTGCCTGTCCCAGTGCCGTAAACTTTTGATGAGAAACGTAGACAAGCCTTATTCGAGAAAATGACATGTGGGGTTATTTTAACCAGCTGATCTAGCCTACAAGATAAAGAACCAAAAACGAGATGGGGTTTCATATTTTAATTTACTTAAATATATACTGTACAAGTAAAAAATACAGGTTTATCAGGATCAACCTAATAAACACAAATAAGTTACATCAAGGATCATCACAAATAAAGTAAAAATGTAAACAAGCAATGACACGACACTTTCAAAAACGCTCAAAAATGCCCTAAGTGTTTTAGTCTTGGATTTTTGGCTGAGGTCCAAGAGCCGCATAGTCCAGTCCAGACAGCAAAGTGCCTGCTGTGTGCCGGCAGTGCAGTTATTGTCCAGTGTTTCTAAAAGTGCATTTCAGTTCTTAATAAGACTTCACTTTTGGTGCCAGCATAAGTTGGCAGCCACTGCTCACGTGCGTCATGACTTTTTGTTTGAGTTGGGCTACCTGCTCGCGCAGCACAGACGCAGTGTTTGACAGTCCAGCGTTGTCCGTTTTCAGGACTTTCACTTTTTCTTCCAGACGAGCAATACGTTCCAGTTTTCGTCTCCGGCATTTGGAGGCTGCCAGTCGGTTCCTCAGACGCTTGCGCTCGGCTTTGATGCGCTCCTGGTTCTCCAAATCAATAGGAGACATCGGAGGAGAGCTGTTGTCGCTACTGTGCATGTCCGGCACTGTCTGGGGCTCCTCTTTCAAGCCACAAAAGCGCTGCGCGTGGAGGGGCTGCTGGAAGTGGTGAGAGCCGTGCGCAGCAGCCTGGGGGTACTGGTGGTGCGGCAGGTAGCTAATGGTCGTGGACGGATAACTAGGGGCAGAGGTCAGGTTGGTGCAACTGTTAAGAGTGGTGTACTCCAGTGGCTCAGGCTGCATTGAGGGACAGGACACGCCGCCGGAGCCCAGAGACACGTTTGGGGGTGCCATCTGGTTCATCTTATGCAGGTCGTCCAGCGCAGCGCCTTCACAAAGCCGTCCGCGAAGCCCTCCTGCTCCTCTGTGATGCCGCGGTTGTAGAGGTACTGCGCGGGCGTAGGTGTTGTAGTGATAACCCCGTTGCTGTTCTGGATGATGAGTCGCTCTAGTTCAGGAGATGCTAGTTTCAGAGAGCCCACGTCCCCCGCCGAATAGAAATCTCCGTGTTGTGTCTTGAAGTTTGAGTTCCGATATGACTCGGAGAAGTTCAAGTTCATATTCTGTTTTAGCAGCTTGTAGTCTGGCAGTGCCGCGCCTGGATGGCCATAAGCAGAAAGAAACGAGTCGTCATAAAATGGTTGTTCCATTATTGTGGACATAATTCAAAATCAGACAGTCAAATACAAGAGAGCGCTGCAATGAGGCTGCTAGACACCGAGCCTTCAGTGTCCCAAATGACTCAATTTCCAAAGTCTCTCAGTTTTAACACACTGAAGAAAACTACCAAAAACAGAGAAAAAACTTCCAAATAGGCTAGTGGAACAGTAATGTACCAAGCGTCGATATATACCTTTAGACTGAGGTAAAGCGGAGTCCAATGATTTAATTCAGCTGTTTTCATTCCACTTGTGAAGCTGACAATTCTCCCTTTAGTTCGTTCCTGCTTGGTAATGAGCCTCTCGTGCGCTCCTCCTCCTCAGTATTTACACGGTGAAGCTCCGAAAGCGCACGAGCCCCGGGCGACAGCGCTGTGATTGGCTCGTTCCTTCACTCTCCCCCGCCTCCCCAGAGTGAATGACGTTGTTGCCAGGAACAAGGAGCGTAAAACAAGACGGGGCCCATTCGCTGTTGAAGAAACTTGCTCAGGTAAAGTCTGTTTCATTCATTTCAGTCCCTCAAGCATAATCTGCACTGTTTTCCTGGACTCAAAATCCTTATATAGCTCTTATTACAACCTATTAAACGCTACCATGTCAACTCCAAGAGTTCTTAAACTTACCCAATTCTATCCCGACCATTCCCAGGAGTAGTAATGATATGCTGCAGCTGCAGCTGAGTCACGCGTTTGAAACTGATATCGGACAGTCCTTATTTTGGGTATATCCTGGCGCACCGGTTCCTCCCAGAGAGGAGCGGGAAGCCAATCCTCCCGTGGCCCTGTTCCAAGTCCGCGAGCTGTGGGAGGCGGAGGAGCTGGGTTCATCCTCCTTCACCTCGTGGGCACATGTTAATTCTGGGCGTGTGGCCTGAAAAATGCATGAAGTGTCTGGTGTCCTCAGGGTGTAAAGTTGACAAAACGTTATTAAAACGACACGTGTGATCTAATTATTAGTGATGGAAAATGCTACTGGTCTGGAAGAGGTGTTATATTTTTATTCAGTGGCAGGTCTGTAAAGTCAGAACTTACAATTTTCATCCCATTATTCATTCAAAATGGCAAGATAATGAAAAAGTATTTTTTTTGTTCAATTATGGATTATATTACATCTGTAAAAATTCAAAATCTCATAAGAACTCAAATAAATGTTGTATTTCGTTATCAAATCATTTGGCATTTTGGTATGTCCTTTATTTGTTGGAACTGCAGGTTGCACTATGGTCAGCAGCCTCGGACTGTGTCCTCACTGGAATCTCCTGTTGAAATGAAACTGGAGCATATTTAGGAAAACACAGTGAAGTATCATTGGCCTGTTCTCATTTCACAATGACCTCATCCATGCAGTAAAGGTCAGTGACTGTGGTTTTGACATAATGCAAATGGGTGGTTTCCCCCTAGAACACATGTATGTATACATTAAAATGTATACATGAGCTATTTACATATTAAGAAAAAGATGAGATCAACAGAACTGTTCATTTTAACGTAAATACAGCCCCAGTTCAGACAATGGAGTTGCTCCAACAAATAAAGCAAACATTTCTTGCTCTCAGTGGTTAGATTTGAACTTTTGAAAAGGCGAGCAGACAATGTATAAAGTTGGTGTAGAAATATATGAATTAAATGATTGATTGATCGACTGATTGAAATTAAAGGTCTACAAATTGCCCATTATCACCAGCAAAATAAGAGGCTGTTTGTATGACCATTAATGGATTATTCTTTACAGGAATTATATGATTATGTACTTGGATTTGTTACTGAGCTTTAGTTGATATTGCCCTCCTGACCTTTGTTACATTTGTTTATACTTTCAGTTACTTTTGAATAAATTCATAAATTACATGTTTGGGGCCACAGATTTCCCAAAGCAGCACCTCATACATACGATTGTGTCAGTTTGTTTGAGCGCTGGTGTGATTCAGAGTGACAGGCTGCACGGAGGAGGCTGAGAAACAAAAGCTACTCTGGCACAAATGTGAAGAAACAACACAAAAGTTACAAAGGGCAAATACTGCAAAATAGTGGACTGGGCATTTCTAGATTGCAATTTATTAATGTATCCTAATTTTGGCTTAATTTACCACTTAATATTACAGTGAAAAATACTGGTAAGCAAAGAAATGTCAGTTGTAAAATTTTCACCTTAATAGTAGATAGTAGTGTTAAAAGTACATAGTCTTTGTATCCCCACGGGCCATGCAGACTGAAGACCATAATAAAATCCTTAATATTACCTTATACCTAATTTATTAGAAATACATTAATATCTATTTTTTATCAATATCATTTAGAAATGCGTCATGGTCTACAATGATGTGTACAAGATACTATCTGGACATCTGGAGTATACTTGGTCACAAAAATATGGCGTATTTGAACTTTGAAGAATGGCTCATCATAATAATTAATAAAGGCTATATTTAGAGTGCCTTACAAAATATTTACAAATAAGTCATACATAGAAGCCAAATGCTGACCTCCAATACTACTAATATTTTATCATCTTCACTTCTGTACACTTGCTAATAGTAATTCATGACTATTACTGAGGTCTATGTAATTGTCATTTTCAAGCTTTCCATTTGTCTATTCACTCACTGCAGTGACATTTGGAGGAGAGCATTTTACCCCAAAAGTTTAACTTTATTATATAATTAAATATACAAGCAGGCAGCCTACTAGCCTACTGTAATGATCCTTGAACATATACCACCATGACAAACGTTTAACACTCTCTCATTTATATTCATATTTAGTTTATTTTTATTTTTTCTTGCTTTGTTTACTACTTTCTACATTTTAATACATACAGAAGACATCAAGCATGAAGCAAGATATACGGAATTATGTTTTCCTCAAAGTAGCCACCTTTTGCTATGTTGACAGGACTCTCATTGGTCTTTTTGATGATGTCTCCTGAAATGGTTTTCACTTCACACAGCTGTACCTTATCAGGTTTACCAAAAGTGAAAACCAGGGTTCAAAGCAAACAGTGCCTTGCTATTTATTCATTTATTTATTTATTGTTAATTTGAAACCCTGCTATTTTTTAGTTTATTTTTTGTTTAGTACATTCCATATGTATTCTTTTTTAGTTTTCTTGCCTTCAATGAGAATCTACAATGCAAATA